>NC_142069.1:20888986-21205153 GCF_059756535.1 Pantherophis guttatus | reverse complement strand
ATAATCTAAAATATTTCTTCTTCTTCTTTTTTTTTTATTGAAAAAGTTTTCAAATACAAATTTCCCCCCCTTTTTTTCCCCTCTCCCTCCCCCTCCCTAACCCCCCCTCCCCACCCATCCCCCCCTGTGACTTCTTCATAACAAAAAAAAACCTAATTCATAACAGATTACTTACTCCCTCCTCTAGATATTGACCTTTACTTACTAAAAATATTATTAATATTATAACATCCCCCTTTATCCATACATATCAAAAAAGAGAAAAGAAAGGAAAAAAAAAGACATTATACTATGACATTATAAAATAACTTCTCCACTTTAAAACTATACGATAAGTCTTACTTTAACATTTAATCTTCTATATATATTACTATAACATTTCAAAGCGGCCTTCCCCATAAAATCTAGTTTAACATTTATTCCACTCTATCCATTTCCTCCACTCCCCTAAATATAACACTTAAAAATCCCTTTTCTTAGACTAATCAATCTACTAACTAGCTTATTCACCCACTATCATGCAAAATTGCCATACACAACATTTCTTAACATCTTTGATTCACTGCCCACACTACTTAAAAATATATGTCTATATTTTCCATTATATCTAAATAAAAAAAAAGAAAAGACAATGACTTTAAATTTATAATCCATATAGTATCTTCTTTGAGGTCTTTCCACTGGATTGGTAGAACCAACATCCATAATCGGGTAACATAGCTTACTGGTGCAACAGTTTATTCAGGATCTTCAATCATATCTGCCCCCATCAGTAGTAAATATCTTCTTATATGTATAAAAGTAAAAACAACCACCCGAGTGACATTATAATTATATTCCATATAGTAATAATTGTGGGTTTCATCAGGATTATTAATTCCCATCATCGTAGTGGGTAACAACCCGATCTTCTGCATGCCCCAGCATAATTCTCTTGCCTTGTGATTCAAGATAATATAATATGTTTATCAACACAAAAAGAAATTCCAAAATGGATAATTCAAATCCATCAGTTTAAGGCTCGTTTCACGTCCCCAGATTACGGCCATGCAGAGATCTGCCACAAACCTCAGGATGATATTAACCAATACGTCGCCTCTTCTGTGTTTACACATAATCGTTCATATTTTAAAATCACTGGCTTCACTGTTGCCTGATTTAGAAATTTCTGTTTTTATGCCACCTATTTCTTTTTTTCTTTTCTTTTTGTGGGTTTGGTTTCCATCCTGGTTCCCTTTCTACAAAATGTGTATCATCTGGTCGGTTTTTATTCTGCTTTGTAGATTGGTCTTATTGGTTTTGCTTTTGTATCTCATATTTCTTTTTTATCCCTTGTATATCCCCTAATTGGTTTCCATGTTTATCCTTGCCTTGATAAGTCATCACATTAAGATTAGATGCCTCTTCTCTCAAATTTGTAGATAGTCCAGCTGGGGTATCCAATAAATCCAAAGACAATTCATCTGGTACAGTCTCTGTAATTCGATATTTTACCTTTATTTCCGGCTCCTTCTGCTTATCCTGTATTATACCTGGAGATGTTAAGTTCATTTTCAACCTATTTTGATAAAATTCTTCCGCTCTTTCAACAGTATTTAGCTGATAACTTTCTCCTTGGTATCTAAATATAATACCAACTGGGGCGTCCCACCTGTAGGAGATATTTCTCTTTTTTAACTCATTCACCAGAAAACCAAATTTCTTCCTTTCCATCAATATCTTAGGTGGGAGTTCCTTGTAAATCCAAATCTTTCTTCCATACAATTGCAAATTAGAATTGAAGGAATTTTGAACGATATTATTCCTAATTTCCTTATCTGTAAAATAAATCACCACATCTCTAGGCAATTGCCTTTGCTTAGCAATCCAGGAGTTAATTCGATAAACTCTGTCGATCCTACAAAACACTTCGTCAGGTTGAACCTTTAAAATCCCAGCTAGAAATTCAGAAGATATTTTCCTTAAATCATCTCTATTATTTTCCTGCAAACCTCTTAATCTTATCGCATATTCTGTGAAATTATATTGTACCATTAAAATCTCTTTTTCAATCTTCTGTTGCAGATTTTCTGCATTACCATACTTTTGATCAGCATCCATTTTAGGTTTTTCTTCTAAGCTATTATCCTGAGTGTTTGTCAAATCATTTTCAATTTTTTGAATTCTATTGTCCAATTTATCTTGAATTTCTTCCATTTTAGACTCTAGTACATTAGTATTTGTGTCCAACTGTATCATAAATCCTGTAAAACCATTAACCACTTTTGAGAATTTTTTCTCCAAAAAATCAAACTTAGATTTCACCAATTCTTTAATTTCCTGCTTAAATTTTTCAAATTGCTGATTCACAATCTCCTCCCTTCTTTCAATCTCCTCTATAAAAAATTCTATTATATTAAAATCAGGTTTCTGAGACTGAAGAGTTAAGACTTGTTCCTTTAAGTTGTTGGTGGGGGGATCCCCCCCCTTCTTGTTTATCTGACTTTATGAGTCTCAGTGCCATGTTTCCGCCCAGGCAGGCTTTGTTAAAAAAAAAGCAAGAAAGAAAAAAAAAAAAAAGGACTTCTTTCCAATCAACAACAATATCAGGTCTCCAAGGGGAAAAAAAGAGAAAAAGACACAGGAGCGAAGTTTTGTCTACAAATGTAGCCAGTGGTATTTATTCCGCTACATTGTAGTAATAGAAAACGGAAGGACTTTCCCTTTCAGCCTCTCCTCCAGCCAACGCCATTTTAAAAGGCTTTTTTTTTTCCTCTTTCTTTTCCTCCTCTCTCTTAAGTAATTTTTTTTTAAAAAAATCAGTAAAATACTTGCGGTTCAATATTACAGGTCCAGCTCACATTTTCTTTGAGTAGTCTGTTAAATTTGCAGGCTTGCTTTTGACGCCTGGCTCTGCATCAGCAGAGGTCTCCCAAAGCCCGGAGCGACGGCTGGGGATACGGGGCATCTCATCCGCTCCGTCCCAAAAGTAAAAAAAAAACTTTTGGGACTCCGCAGAGAGTTCTACCCACCCCTGCCGGCTCTATCTCCGTTTCCTCATGGAAACAGAGTTTTTTCGAGCCGCCATTCCGTTGTGAAGGCGGCTCTAACAGGCGATGGAAGCTGACGATCCCAAAGGAACGTCTGGCAGCGACAAACAGCCTAAAATATTTCTTCTTAAATATAAAGTACAGCACCCTGCTGCCCATTGGGAGACTAAGGAGACTAAGATAGATCTATTTCGGATTTATTAGTCCTCATTAGTTAGCCATACCCTCATCCCTTAAAGGTACAGTATTTGTTTTCTTTTCTTTTCGTAGGCCTTTATGTGTATTTCTCTTTAGCCAGGTTCTTCCTACATAAACCAAGATTTTTATGCAGCCCTAGTTCAGTGAAATCCCAATCCACTAGTTTCTAGGCTTTTTTTTTTTCTCCAGCAGCCAGCAAGCTCCCTGCTGCCCATTGGTCTCCTTAGTCTCCTTAGTCTCCCAATGGGCAGCAGGGAGCTTGCTGGCTGCTGGAGAAAAAAATAGCCTAGAAACTAGTGGATTGGGATTTCACTGAACTAGGGGTGAATTAGGGCTCCATAAAAATCTTGGTTTACGTAGGAAGAACCTGGCTAAAGAGAAATACATACATACATACATACATACATACATACATACATACATACATACATAGATAGATATAGTTTTTGCATGTGAAATACTAGGATGCAAGTGATATCATGTAGCAGTAAAGAAACAATGATAATTTCCTGAGCACCAAGCAGGCAGCAGTTATCTGTATGTCCAGAATAACAACAATTAGAAACAGGAGCTGTGTTTCTAATTGCATTTCTGCTTCCCATCTCTACAAGCAAGCCTTCGGATATGAACATTGGCAAAGATGAAAAGGTGTTTTATGCACATTTTTTGTGCATGTCTGCCTTATTTTGCCCAACAGTAAACCTGGCCCCTTGTGAATTTCTATTCTACCTCATATACAACTATTAAAAATCCTTAGTTATGAATTCAGGCAGTGGTGGGATTCAAGTAATTTAACAACCGGTTCTCTGCCCTAACGATTTCTTCCAACAACCAGTTTGCCAAACTGCTCAGAAAGCTAACAACCGGTTCTCCCAAAGTGATGCGAACTGGCTGAATCCCACCACTGAATTCAGGGCCGCACCATAGAGTTGTGAGCCAAGTACGATTTCTCCCACCCCTTCTTTCTTACTTGTGATGCACTTCTTTCTTCCTTGCAAATGAACTATCCGAAATATCTACACAGGAACTCTCTTCGGAAGGCTTATTGATCCTAGGGGACCTGTCTTCCGGTTCTATTAAACTGAACTGTCTGGATGCAAAACAATCCTGTTGTTTGAGCCATGACAGGATGGCACACGATCAGGATAATGTATTCCTCCCTGCGAATCTCTGCAGTAGAAGTATCACAAGAGACGGGAGATAGCCTTGATGTGGTAGCATGAAAGACAATCAAAGCAATTTGATTCAGAAAGTGCTTTGTTGCCACTTTCCATTGACGCAAAAGGTGTGTTGTGCCTGGTAGTATCAGATCAATTAAAGGTATTGTGTTGCCGACACTTCTTGCATTGTGTACTGAGCCTTTGCTAAGTAGTTGTTTGCAAAATTCCGAGAGAGGCTTAGTATTTAATGATATATTTATATTATGTTGTTCTTTTTCTAGCAGTATCTTAGACAAGACAGGGTGATGTTCTGGCTCAGGTGAATACATTGGGCACTATCCATGCCTGTTTTCCCATCTCACTTTTTCCTATGAAAAGGAAGATAGAAAGAAACTCAGTTTTAAAGCTCATGAATAAGCAGTGGTTTACTTTTCTTCATTATGGCTAATATAGTGTCAGGCAGTTTCTCTGGGGCCTGTTACTGTTTTCTGTATCACTTGATTCTTTTTTTAAAAAAGAAAATATTATTAAGTTACTAACCAGAGGTAGGTTTCAGCAGGTTCTGACCAGTTCTGGAGAACCAGTAGTGGAAATTTTGAGTAGTTTGGAGAACCAGTAAATATCATCTCTGACTGGCCCCGCCCCCATCTAGTCTCTGCCTCCCGAGTCCCAGCTGATCGGGAGGAAATGGAGATTTTGCAGTAAATTTCCCCTGGAGTGGGGAGAGAATGGAGATTTTACAGTATCCTTCCCCTGGATTGGGGAGGGAATGGAAATTTTATAGTATCTTTCCCCTGCAATGCCTACCAAGCCACACCCACCAACCCATGCCACACCCACCAACCCATGCCCACAGAACCGGTAGTAAAATAATTTGAATTCCACCACTGTTACTAACACTTGTGTGACACCTACATGCACTATTACAGATTTTTTTAAAAAAATAACATGCTAGTCTCAATCATACACACATGATTAAAAACAAAAAATGTTTTGAATTCAATACTTAAACCATTTCCCTTCGTAAGAAAACATCACGCTCAACCTGCATGGGAAATATACAAGCTGAGTACATTTTGGTTGTGCTTTTTATTACACATAAGTTATTATTGCAATTATTCTTAGATGATTTGTCGTTTCTTCTTTTGCGGGAATCATCTTTTCAGTTCTATACTGGGATGTTACAAAAAACAGGGATTAAGAATATTTTTTTCCCCCAAAGATTGATGTCACTATTAGAGTCTCAAAGGGAAATGCAGCAGCAGGACGGTTTCAAATCCGAACCTGCCTACTTGAGAATTGTTGCTATAGAAATGATCTAATTTGATTTTCTATAAATCTGGTTTTGGGCCAAAAGAACCCTTGCAGATGGAATTGAAAATGATCAGAAGTTCTAAAAACCTTAAATACAATATGGCTCTTAAAAACAATCAGCTAAGGTCAAACGAACCCCACCACCGTCATAGAACTATATTTAGAATCTTCCCCGAACCATCTGGGAACATTTCTTTCCACCAAATGGCTGATTATTATATAGCTAATTAAAAATAAAATCTATAATTGCTGAGATTTTGGGTAATTTTGTACTCAAGAATCTTACTATTAGTGAATTAGGCATTTATGAATCTGCTAATGAGGCTGGACAGAACATAATTAGGCAACTGAAAAAGGAAAGAAGTTGACTAACTTATATAGATATCTGGAAGATGAAACATATGTGTGTCAAGCATCGGGGATATTAGGAGATCCAGGCAGTTCAAATGGGTATAAAGATTTATTACAAGCTTAAGCTCCCACAGGAATCTGAACTACTATTGGTAACAGCCAAAGGAAATTGGTGGTAGATAAGGGTAGAAGGAATACAAGGTGGGCTGGACTTAGATCTCTTATGGGTGGGAAGGGACTCATGACTGATGATGCATTTGACCTTCCCCTCATCTCTCAGTCTGATCATCTCTTACAGTGTGGTTCTGTGAAGCACTTGATTTATGCCCTTGTGCTCAATGCAAGAAAGCAAGTATAAAAAGCTAGCATTTGCACTGTTGTGTCACAGTGGGTTGTTTTTGCATTATTATGAGTTGTCGGCATTGGTGAAATCCAATTTTTTTTACTACCGGTTCTGTGAGCGTGGCTTGGTGGGCATGGTGTGGCTTGGTGGGCATGGCAGGGAAAGGATACTGCAAAATCCCCATTCCCACCCCACTTTGGGGCCAGCCAGAGGTGGTATTTGCTGGTTCTCTGCACTACTCAAAATTTCCGCTACCGGTTCTCCAGAACCTGTCAGAACCTGCTGGATTTTACCCCTGGTTGTGGGTTGTTTTTACATTATTATGGCTTATATTGGATACCAACATGGAATCAGTTATCCAGAGAAATAGTGCGGAGCCTATTATTAGATATGTGCAATTGGAAGTTTTCATCAGTCTAGAAGTTTTGTACTCTGATAAGTTTAAATTATTTTGCCTTTTCTAGGATTCTTTGGTGCACACTTTCCTTAGCATTTAGACTACATCCTCAGATGAATTTTGTTGTTATTTATCTGAGTCACTATGACTAATGGAGATTGGCAGTAAGATCTTCAGGATAAGACCAGGTCTAAACTACTCTGACCAAAAAAATGTTGGACAAACTGGTCCCAGTTGTTACTACACATCAGACTGTTGTGTGAAAGAATAGAATAAAAACTTTATTGTCACTTTTAAGGTATATCAGCATACATTAAAATGAAATTTCGTTGAATTCGGCTCTCAAAGGATAACCATTATGCATATACCCACATACCCTACCCCCCAAACGACACAGAGAAGCATCACAGTCTAGTTCAAATGCATACATACACATGGTGAAAAAAGAGAATACTGCAAATTTACAAGATGGATGGCAAAAGGAACAAAGATGTTCCAAAATCTACTAGTCCTGCTTTAGATACTTTGAAACCTCCTCCCAGAGGAGAGGAACAAGAACAGACCATGAAGTAGATGTGTGACATCTCTGACAATGCGTCAAGCTTTAAGCACATAGTGCTTACAAGCAGTATACTGAATAACAGGAAGTGAGCTTCCTATAATCTTCTCAGCTGTCCTTACCACTCTCTATATGGACTTTCTATTTGAGGCACTGCTGCCACCAAACCAAACAGTGATACAGTTTGTTAAAACACTCTCAATTGTGCCTCTATAAAAAGTGGCCAGGACAGAAGGAGAAAGAACCTCAGTTAACTGCAGTTTATTCAGTAAACCACAATTAAGGCATGTCTTAGCATTATGTATGAACTCAGCCACAGAATTCTTAAGCTGAATTTTTGAATTGTTTTTGTCCTAGGTACATTTTAATTTATTTGATCTTTCTGAAAAAACTAGCGAGTTTTAACTGTAAAGAATTTTATCCAGATCTGTATTTCACAGTTGTGAGATAACTATTTTTCTATAGTACATTATTTATGCCCTAACTTTATGTAGTCATTAGATAATATCCTTAACTAGCAAGAGGAGATGGTCTGGACATATTACCATGTCTAACATTGATTGTATTTTAACCATACTTGCATTCAGTGGTCTTTGTCAAAAGAAGACATGCTACAAACATTTAGAGGAGCAGCCTCCAACCTCTTGGGTTCCATGGAGAGGTTTTTCCATGGACCAGACAGGGTGTGGTTTCACATGTTGTCTGCTTCCCACGGATGGAGCTTTGCTTGTTTGTGCGGCCCAATTTCTGGCATGACACGGATTGGTGTCGGTCCATGGACCGGGAGTTGGGGATTCCTGATTTAAAGTATGATTTCTAAGTCTGTGCTTATGAACATTGCAAATCAGTTAGATCAGGGGTCTCCAACCTTGGCAACTTTAAGACTTGTGGACTTCAACTCCCAGAATTAAAGTTGCCAAGGTTGGAGACCCCTGAGTTAAATTGTAAAGAAGAGGGAAATCAGAAACCAAATATCTATCTAAACTACTTTTTAGCAGTCCTTCTCCCCCACCATTTATTTCTATGTTGTTAATTTCTTCTTTCTTTTATCATTCACAAATAACTATGTAGTAGAGATTTTACCATCAAGCTCAAAGGTATACTGAGCATTAATTGTATAACTTTAGTCATTTTCTTTATCTGCTTATCAACATTTTATAGTTTGAAAAACATTGTTTTAAATAACTAAATAAAATGAAAAAGAAGACAGATGCAAAACACGACACTTTATATTTTGTAAACTGCATTGTAATCACGTTATTTGCTTGCTTATAGATACCTATAAGTCCCAGTGAAGTTATAATATAGAGTACATCAAAATGTACCTTATAGAGAATTGAATGCAGCATTCTACTCAATTCGTCAAAGAGGATCTTGGCATTCTTACTTAATCGGAGGCTTGGCAAGATGCATTTTTAAGAGTTTAAATCTCTATTATGTAATTAAGTAAATTTAAGCAAAATTCATCTCATTTAAAAGAAAAATAGACTTGAGATTTTTCAGGGACTGGCTTTGGTTTAACAGATCAGGTTTGGGAAGATTTATTTCAATCAGCTTCCAGGCATTGTAGTGGCTGGGTTCATATAAAACACAATGTTATTATTTTTTTTAAAAAAAACTGATGACTTATGGAATAAAGCATAACTGGCAGTCTTTACATATAAAGTCATAAAACATAGTTTACAACCACAACACTAAAATGAACCAAACCATATAATGAGACATGACCCAGTCACTGTGTAGGCATTTGCTTAACAAATTAATGCCTTTCATTTATTGTTCATTTCATTATTAGATCTATATTCCACCTTTTCTCCAGCAACTAAAAATGCATAACCTTTCCTTCCTTCCTTCCTTCCTTCCTTCCTTCCTTCCTTCCTTCCTTCCTTCCTTCCTTCCTTCCTTCCTTTCTTCCTTCCTTCCTGATGTAGGCATGACCATCAGTGGTGGGTTTCAAAATCTTTTACTACTGGTTCTGTGGGTGTGGCTTGGTGGGGATTGCAGGGGAAGGATACTGTAAAATCTCCATTCCCACCCCACTCCAGGGGAAGGTTACTGCAAAATCCCCATTCCCTCCCCAATCCAGGGGAAGGTTACTGCAAAATCCCCATTCCCTCCCGATCAGCTGGGACTTGGGAGGCAGAGACTAGATGGGGGCAGGATCAGTCAGAATTTTTACTACTGGTTCTCCGAACTACTCAAAATTTCCACTACCAGGTCTCCAGAACTGGTCAGAACCCGCTGAACCCCACCTCTGATGACCATACAATAAAAGCCCTGCCCCCTTTCCATTTACATCATATGTGCAACATACATAAAAATCGCTCAGTTGTGGCTGCCATCTTGGCCATCCTCCTTTGATATTCCAAGAGATTGAGTCATCCTGCTCCCTTGTCCTATTGACTGGCCTCTATGTGCCAGCAATAGACAAGTTGTATGAATTGATCTGTCATCTGTTTTTAGCTTTGCAAGTGCAAAACATATTGAAAAACTATCAGACCCTTTCCTGTTTCCTAAACTTTAATTTTTTAGCTTTCTCATAGAGCAGAAAAAAAAAAAATTCTTGACCCGTGTCATTGTAATCAGGTTGATCAAAGGACCGAGGTGTCAAAATGGAGAGTGCAACTGGACAATTAAAACTCCTCTAGTTTTAATGGGCATCACATGCATTGTATGCTCATCAAAAGGGATGAGGCTTTGATTATTGTCAATAGCAATATCACTTTGACTTATACCACTTCACATAGGGGTTAGTTCTACTTACCTTTACTAGCGGTTTGCAACAGGAGCATGCATGCTTCTGCACATGCGCAGAAGCTTCTGTGCATGCACAGATCATCAATTATGACATCCGGGCAGGTGGTGGAGCCTCCTGCCGCTTTTACTACTGGTTCACAAGAACTGGACAGAACCAGGAGCAATCCACCACTGGCTTCACAGTGCTTTACAGCCCTCTCTAAGTGGTTTACAGAGTCAGCATATTGCCCCCAACAATCTGGGTCCTCAATGCTGTTTCCTGCACATGCTGTCCTCTGCATGGTCCTTTTTATCCTTCTTGTTGGGTTTAGGGAACCAAAATGGTTACAGAGATATAATGCTGCTTTTCTCCATCCCAAAGGCAAGAGAATCAATTAACCCTCCAATCAGTAGCCAATCAGACAACAAGTTGATTAATTAGGAGGGGTTATTTTAGCCACAAAGAAACTTGGGGCTAATAGTTAAGACTCACTTTTCCTGTTCATATAATACATTATTCTGCCCAAACCATCCGTTTTGTTGTATTATATTGAATACTCCCTTTTTATGATCCTGTTATCTCTTAATTCGAGATAAAGTTGGGGAGAGTGGATGGAGCTGAGTATTTATTGGCTGGATGCAGAGATAAAATGCTACCGGTTCACTCCGGTTTGTGCAAACCGGTAGTGATAAAGACTACCGGTTTGGGCGAACCAGTAGTTTAAAAAAGCTGACCAGTTCAGGAGAACCGGTAGTTTAAAAAGCTACGATCCGACGATCAGCTGTGCCATGAGGTTTAGCTTCGCTGGAAAGCAGGAAATCCTGCTTTCTAGCGAAGCTAAACCACGTGGGCACAGCTGATCCCCCCTCACTGTTCTACTTACCTTCCCAAGCCTCCTTCTGGTGCATACTGAGCATGCGCATGCGCGCAGCATGCACCAAAAGGAGGCTTGGGAAGGTAAGAAGAACAGCGAGGGGGGGATCAGCTGTGCTGCGCAGTTTAGCTTTGCTAGAAAGCAGAAAATCCTACTTTCTAACGAAGCTAAATCACGCAGCACAGCTGATCCTCCCCTTGCTGTTCTACTTACTTTCCAAAGCCTCCTTTTGGCATGTACTGTGCATGTGCATGCAGCACGCATTTGGTGTGCATGCGCATGTGCAGTGTGCATTTGGCATGCATGTGCATGCGCAGTGCACATTTGGCATGCAACGCACATGTGCGGCCAGCAAACTGGTAGCAAACTGGTTCAGATTTTACCACTGGCCAGATGCACTTCCTGATGCCACATGGGGTCCACAGCAATGTTTTTTCTTTGCGTCCTAAGAGACAAGCTACCTACGATTGAACTCCTAATCTTCTGAATGGGAGGTGATGTCTTTACCATTAGGCTACCACGCTGCTCAATTGTATTATATCAAATGATAAGAATATGAATGATATAATACAATTGTTCCTTTTTTTTACTATATCAAATGATATATAAAATAGTACACATAAGCACACAATTTTAAGATTTATTTATTTATTTATTGGTTCGATTTATATGCCGCCCTTTTCCGGAGACACAGGGCGGCTTTCAATGCGTTAAGCAATAGCCTTCATACTTTTGTATATACCTGCTTAGTAGGGCTTTCGCCTCCCCCCTAAGTGGTGTTCTTTCTTATACAAAGTCAGCTTATTGCCCCCACAATCTGGTTCCTCATTTTACCTACCTTGAAAGGATGGAAGGCTGAGTCAACCTTGAGCCTGGCGAGATTTGAACTTGCAGTAATTGCAGGCAGCTGGTGTTACTTAACAGTGTTTTAGTCTGCTGCGCCACCAAGGTCTCTAAGATAATTTCCAATCATATATATCTACACACGCTTTCCTTTTAGAATAATCAATATTATGCACAGCACAGAAATAGTAAGAAGTAGTAAGCAACCAAAATTGGAAGCAAGAAAAGAAGTCTAATTAAATCTCATTTATATCATGTCAACTCATTACACCTCTTCATACCTTTGACCCCACAAACTATCTTTGCTTCCCCTGCAAATATAAGCTACATAATATATGTTTTTTGTGCTTTAAATAGCTCACCTTTCTTTGACAATATTCCATCATACTGCAGCTTTCTCAGTCTTACCTTCATTTCAGCCCACATACTTTCTTCATACATCCATTTTGCAGTTCAATCCCTATTCGCTCTGTCTATGCCAGTGCCAGTGTCTATGTCAGCATGTTGCCTGTGGAATTCTAGCATTTGAAGTCCACACATCTTAACGTTGACAAAGTTGAGAAACACTGGTCTGCGTGGACAAACCACATTCACATTCTGCTTCTGTATTCAATCCACATTCATACAGCAATCATTCATTCTTGACCTTATCTTTTCTTGTTTTACCAAAAGCATTTAAATCTTCCACTTGCATTGCATTTGACTTACTCCCGATACATTCTGATAAACTCTGACTTCCATTATAACAAAGTGTGTGGAAGCGTTCTGATGCATAGCCAATTTTGCACCTTCCAACACAAATTAATTCCTCACACCAGACACATATTACCTTCCTGCCAGTATCTGCAAATTTAAAATGTAACCATTTTGCCATCTTTACTAAACAATCTACCAGGATACAGAAATGTATTTACTTGTTGTTGTTGTTTTGCCATTTATTTATAACTGGAAGTCATTCATTCTGCTTTTTCTATTTAATTACAGTCTTGTTTAATACAATATTTATTCAGGTTCATATTCCTTTTTGCATTGCACAACCGATCTAGTATTTGTTGCAAAACATATGACTTCTTAGTTTCATCTGCTTACAAAAATAGATACCTAGAAATAGCACTTAGACTTATACTGTGTTTTCCTGAAAATAAGACTCTGTCTTATATTTTTTTGAACCCCGAAATAAACGCTTGGCCTTATTTTGGGGTGCGTGGAGCAAGATGGGGCTCCTCTTGCCGTCTTACCTGATTTCCAGCTCTGCATTTAAATATTTTCGGGGTGGGCTTATTTTCGGGGGGAGGCTTGTTTTAGCACATGCGCTCAAAAGCCCGATTGTGCTTATTATGAGGGGATGTCTTATTTTTGGGGAAACAGAGTATACTTTACAGCACACTCTGAGCAGTTTACAATGTTAGCATATTGCCCGCAACAATCTAGGTCAAGGCTGTCAAATTCCTGGCTCGCCAGCTGGATGCGTCATGCCCTGGCCACGCCCATGCTCAGTTTAGCGAAGAGAAAAAAAAGTCCCGATATCAGTGATGGGTTGCTCCCGGTTCGCACCGGTTCGCAAGAACAGGTAGTAAAAATTTGTAGTAGTTCAAAGAACTGGTAATAACATTGGCTGGCCACGCCCCTGAACTGGTCCCTGGCCCGGTCGCCACTCGCTTACCCTGCCCACCTTATCAGAGGCTTTTTTTTTACTTTTAAAAGCATTTTTTCTGCAACCTCTTTGGCTGAAAAAATGCTTTTAAAAGTAAAAAAAAAAAGCCTCTGACGATCGCGTGGCTCATCTGGGAAATCATAAGCTTCTAAAAGCATTTTTTTTCTGCAACCTCTTCGGCTGATCCCAGCTGAGTTGCCTTCGGCTGAAAAAATGCTTTAAAAGTAAAAAAAAAAGCCTGTGATGATCGCGTGGCTCAGCTGGGATTGTCAGAGGCTTCTAAAAGCATTTTTTTTCCTGCAACCTCTTTGGCTGAAGATGTTGTAGAAAAAAAAGTGCCTTTAAAAGCCTCTGGCGATCCCAGCTGAGTTGCCTGATCATCAGAGGCTTCTAAAAGCTTTTTTTCTACAACCTCTTTTAAAAGTAAAAAAAAAAAAAGTTGGCCACGCCCACCCAGTCACATTACCCCCCACCAAGCCACGCCCACAAAATAAGCCATGCCCACAGAACCGGTAGTAAAAATTTTTAGAACCCACCCCTGCCCGATACATCACGTGATGCCGATGTGACGACGTGAGTTTGACTCCCCTGATGTAGGTCCTCATTTTACTGACCCTGGAAGGATGGAAGGCTGAGTCAACCTTAGCTGGCCAGGATCAAATTCCTGCAGTGAGCAGAGTTAGCCTGCAATACTGCATTCTAACCACTGTGCCATCACCATAAGTATAAACATATACACATTTCCAGCCAGTCCTCATAAGACATTGAAAATCGACTGACTGGCTCAAGGACACCCACTGAGTTTCCTTGAATGAAAGTGGCTTTGAATACGGATCTTTCCCATCCAAATCTCAAACACCATTGCTGAGCTCAGATTTGATAACTTCTCTCAGGTGGCTTGAAAAGAATGTTTAATTTTGACATAGATGGCCTCTTTAACCCTTCTTTCAAACCAGCCATCCTCTCTGTCCAAAATATGGACTTTGGACTCTCCATGAAACAACCACCTCATACACGCAGGGCACAACATAGGAGGACAAACCCATCAGAACTAGATTCAGCAGTCCACCTGCATTTAAAAGACACAGGCCACTCTTTTGAAGACAACAAAGTCCAATTATGGACAGAGAGGTTTGCTAGTTTGAAAGAGGATCAAAGAGGCCATCTATGTCAAAATTGAACAGTCCTCTCTCAACAGAGGGGGAGGCATATGACATCAACTATCTCCAATCTACAACACAGTCCTTTCAACAGTTCCAAGAAGGCTCCACACCCATTTGCACCACTCAGGTGACCCTGATGGCACAGATAAACCTCCAGGTGAACTTAAACAACCCGCTAAAAGAATGCAAATGTCCAGTTGTCTGCAAGGAGTATAAATCCTTCCATTCCCCACCATCCAGTCAGAGCTGAAGAAGCTTCTTGGATGAGAAGTGAAACGTCTTCAAAGAAAAAAACCAGAAAGTCCAGTTGCCTCTTGAAAAAAAAGCGCCTTTGGGACAACCATGACTTGGATGACTGAGAATCTCCATAGACCCTTTGATAAGAATGGTTATTGCAAACCTTACAAAACATTTGATTGTCCTCTGTTAGTGTGAGAATGCAAACCCATTGCCCTTCAACAAACTCTGTGCTTGAAGTTTTGTGACCTTGAAACTGTTCTGCCCCAGCTACAGAGCCCAAAGAATGCAGCACACACAAAGTCTGTACAAACCTTAGTTTACTAAATGAAATCAGTCTTTTTCAAACAAAGGCTGTTAATTAACTTTCTTAACAGCCTACAAGAATCCAAAGAATAAATCATCGTAATCTTACTATGGTTGGCAGAAAGCCCAG
Source organism: Pantherophis guttatus (assembly GCF_059756535.1). Lineage (NCBI taxonomy): Eukaryota > Metazoa > Chordata > Lepidosauria > Squamata > Colubridae > Pantherophis > Pantherophis guttatus. The sequence continues at coordinate 21,189,858 of NC_142069.1, read as the reverse complement.
AAACAATTTGCAGGAAACTGATAAGAAAACTAAGATCAGGATGCGAAGGAGAGAGAACGAAGTTGTTCCCTGCAAATTGCCTCAGTCATCGTCCTTCCTTAAATAGGCTAAGGGAGTGGCCAATTAGCCTCAAGCCTTACTCTCGAGGAGACCTCCTCCTGAGGAGCCACTCCTGCCTTTTGGCAGCTCTGTGCACTGTGCGCTCCATGCACAACCTCACCATCTGCGCATGAGCATGGCTTTCACATGCGCCCCGTGCGCTACACGTGCAACCTCACCATCTGTGCACGCATGCGGTTTTTTGCACGGCTCCCCCATGCGCTGCGTGCACAATCACATCATTTGCACATGCGCTCAGTTTTTGTGCATGCATTGCACACGTGAACAGCATCTACGCTGCGCACAAGTACTCTCACATGCATGCGCAGGAGAGCTCTGAAGACCAGCTCGTTCCCCTGAATAGCACGCATGCGCACCAGAGGCCTGAACATCAGCTGGGGCGCGTGTGCATGCGCAGCTGCAGGTGAGTTGGGCAACAAGAAAGATGGCTCTGTGTGCCACCTCAGGCACGTGTGCTATAGGTTCGCCATCATGGGTCTATAATCAAGTAAGGAAATCTAGAGTCTTTGATAGGAAAGATTGCCAATTCTCAGCCAAAAATTGGATTGTAATGAGCTCGGATTGATGTGAATTCTTTGAAAGATCCAGGAGTGAGGAACCATTGCGTATAGAATAGAATAGAATAACAGAGTTGGAAGGGACCTTGGAGGTCTTCTAGTCCAACCCCCTGCTTAGGCAGGAAACCCTACACCACTTCAGATAAATGGTTATCCAACATCTTCTTAAAAACTTCCAGTGTTGGAGCATTCACTACTTCTGGAGGCAAGTTGTTCCACTGATTAATTGTTCTAGCTTTCAGGAAATTTCTCTTTAGTTCTAAGTTGCTTCTCTCCTTGATTAGTTTCCACCCATGGCTTCTAGTCCTGCCCTGGAGAATAGATTGACTCCCTCTTCTTTGTGGCAGCCCCTGAGATATTGGAACACTGCTATCATGTCTCCCCTAGTCCTTCTTTTCATTAAACTAGACATACCCAGTTCCTGCAACCCTTCTTCATGTTTTAGCCTCCAGTCTCCTAATCATCTTTCTTGCTCTTCTCTGCACTCTTTCTAGAGTCTCCACATCTTTTTTACATCATGGCGACCAAAACTGGATGCAGTATTCCAAGTGTGGCCTTACCAAAGCATTATAAAGTGGTATTAACACTTCATGTGATTTTGATTCTATCCCTCCGTTTATGCAGCCTAGAACTATGTTGGCTTTTTTGGCAGCTGCTGCACACTGCTGGCTCATATTTACATGGTTGTCCACTAGGACTCCAAGATTCCTCTCGCAGTTACTACTATTGAGCAAGGTACCACATATACTGTACCTGTGCATTTTGTTTTTCTTGCCTAAATGTAGGACCTTACTACAGATCACGTGCTATGTTGTTTTCAATTCACCAACTGACCATTGTCCTTTACTTACTATAAATTCAGTGCATCCTTGAGTTGTAAGGCTGATCAAAGAAAAGCTGCCAGATATTAAAAGCACAAACCAAGTTAAGAAGAGAACAAACCTATAATCACCTTAGCAGTTTTTCTGTTTTGCTGTATCATTATATAAGTAGGTTCCTCTGACAAATTATAATAAAATGTTCAAGGAAAAAAAACGCATACCACGGATGTTCATATTATATTGAGGTGCTGTTCATTTGGTTTTGTCTCTGCAGGAAAAATGCATTAGGCCAATTACACTAATCAGCTCAAGTGCTCCACAAAGTGTATCTTTGTGCCTAGATTTCCTGAGGTACTCGGAGGCATTTGAAGACTTTCAAAACATAACACTTGTTAGGAAGATAGACTGGATTTAGAGCCAGGAATTTGTGGGTCTCGTGACAATAGACAAGCTAATCCTGAACTTTAATAGCAAGAATATCCAGAATCTAGCGGAAGCACAAGATGCAAATGCTATGAAGCTAATTGCTGCAATGATGTCATCATTGCTGAATTTGATTTAATTGAAGTAACTGGAAAATCGCAAGAGGGATACTAGACTTAATTGATTTTGCAAAGCTCCTCAGAAACAAAGGAAAGTGGAAGCAATTTTTTTTTAAAAAAAATAATGCATTTCCTTCCCCAAGAATACAAAAGGGGAAAAATTGTTATTCTAATTCAGTGGTTCTTAAACTGTTTGATCCAATGACCCCTTTCCCCAGTCTCAAATAATGCCATTTTCTCCCTTCCCTCCCACCTCCCGATTCTGATGTTTTACCCAGCTGTCTTGGCAGCGGTGGTCCCAAATTGGATCCTTGACTCCCAAACAAGCAAATTGCAAATTGCTCCATTACCCTCAGTTTAAGAACCGCTATTCTTGTTGAACTCAAATGTGTACGACAGGTCAGAAAATATATTTCCAAGAAATCCTCAGTTGTCGTCTTTTGACTTTCTGGAATTTTATCTCACAAGATGGATTGATAGCTGCCAAATTTGTACAACTTTAAGAGAGGATTAGATGAAACCATGGAGGATTGAATTGCCAATGGTTGTTATTCATGACTATTGTACTCTCAAATATCAGAGATAGAGTCAGACGTGGCCCTCATGTACTGCAACAACCGGTTCATCCAGAACTGAAAATGTGAGTGTGCGTGCCTTCCGTGCATGCACGTGGCATTGAAAAAACTGTGATTATATAGGATGGGATAGCGCCAAGGTGGGTAGATGAGCTCAGCCGCTGGTCAGAACTACTGGTTCGCCCGAACTGGTCTGAACCGGCAGCAGCCCACCTCTGGATAGGGTCCCTTGAAATGCTGGCTGATGGGAATTCAATTGGGTATATTGTATTTAGGCCTTTTTTATTTGTTTCTTTAACTACTACCTTCCTCTTCCATGCCATTATGAGAAAGCAGGTGCATGTTTTTCAATCTACTCCTTGAAGCTGTGGAGCAACTGCAGGCATCTGAAAGCTTTCTTCCACTATAGTTCTTTGGATCTCCAAGAATAGCTGGTAAGGCTTCTGGCAGTTGTATCAGCTTTTGAGTGGTTGCATATCCTTCACGTTGAATCACTTAGTAATGGAAGTTCCATTCCCAATTACAGTCATAAGTCAAGGACTTCCTCTTATTCAAATGAAGGAACTATTGATAAACTGCAAGAGTTTTCTGCCAGGTGATAGGATGAATTTCATAGTATACTATGAAACAACTTTAAGGATTTCTCCACATGGGAAGTTATGAATGCATTATCTTTAATGGACAGGCATGTAAGGGCAATTAAACAATAAAGCATAGAACTTCTTGTATGCACCAGTGGTTGGTTTCAATATTTTTTACTACCAATTCTGTGGGCGTGGCTTGGTGGGCATGGCATGGCTTGGTGGGCATGGCTTGATTGGCATGGCATGGCTTGGTGGGCGTGGCTTGATGGGCGTGGCAGGGGAAGGATACTGTAAAATCTCCACTCCAGGGGAAGGATATTGCAAAATCCCCATTTCCTCCTGATTAGCTGGGACTTGGGAGGCAGAGAATAGATGGGGGCGGGGCCAGTCAGAATTTTTACTACCAGTTCTCCGAACTACTCAAAATTTCCACTACCGGTTCTCCAGAACTGGTCAGAACCTGCTGAAACCCACCTCTGGTATGCACCTTGAAATATGTAATAGAAGCAGAAAATATAAGCTCCCTGATGTATCTTTCCCTTTGTTCTCAAAAGTGGTTTCATAGCCCACCTTTATTTTCCTTCATTTTCATAATCACTTGGCTGTAAGTGCCTTCTTTGGCTCTTTGTAAATTATGTTAGCTATTTCTAACACATTTCTATTCTTTTTTCTGTTCCTGGTTTCTCTGCCAACTGCCTTCCTTCTTGGTTGGGTTCAACAGCTCAATGTTAAATGCAATACTTCGGCTAATGGAATGGGGAATAATGAGTGAATAACGATTGTTTGCTAAATATTTTCAATTTAAATATGAGTTGCAGTTCTTGCAAGCTTCTCTATATGTCTGGGTTTTGAAACTGGGAACTTTTTAGGGATGAATAAGCTAAGACATCATAATCAGCTTTCTCTAGCCCTTTAAAAATGAATGTCAATTACTTCCATTATTCATAATTCCTTTCAACAGAGGTCATACATATTGCAGTGCACATAACTCTTCTCATTTACTGTTGATAATGATGGATAGATCTAAACCTTTCTGTAGTTTCATTTTGATAGAAGCTTGTGGTAAGAAAAAATTGTGGTTTTTACTAATAATTCTGGTTTCCAGCTGCGTTGCCTTCAAAGAAAGTGCTTGTTTTTAACTTTCTGCTTTTTGAAACTTTCAGTTTGTTATCTCACTGTGGAAAATTGTGATTTATATTAGGGCAGTGTTTCTCAACCTTAGAAATTTTAAGTGGTGTGGACTTTGGTTGGCTGGAGAATTTCAACTCAGAAAGCTCAGACTACCCAAAGAGCTGCTGATACAGTTCTACAAAGGAATTTTTGAGTCTGTCATTTGCACCTCTATAACTGTCTGGTTTGGCACTGCAATCAAATAAGACAGATGCAGACTTCAACTGATAATTAGAACTGCAGAAAAACAATTGCTACCAGCCTGCCTTCCATTGAGGACCTGTATACTGCATGAGCCAGAAAGAGGGCTGTGAAAATATCTACAGACCCCTCGCATCCTGGACATAAACTGTTTCAACTTCTTCCCTCAAGACAATGCTATAGGGCCGTGATGGTAAACCTATGGCACATGTGCCACAGGTGGCACGTGAAGCCATATCTATGGGCACGCGAGCGTTGACCTAGCTCAGCTCCAGCACGCATGTGCACTCTGGCCATCTGATTTTTGGCCCTTCCGGGCCCACTGGAAGTCAGGAAATAGACTGTTTCTAGCCTCTGGAGGGCCTCTGGGGGGAGGGAGCCGTTTTTGCCCTCCCCAGGCTCCAAGAAAACCTCTGGAGCCTGGGGAGGGTGAAAAATGGGCCTACCGGGCCCACCAGGCCATTATGTGCCAAAAGTGGGGGAAGCACAGGGGGGTGTTACATGCGCATGTGTGTGGGTAGGCGGGGCACATTGAATTATGGGTGTGGGCACGCATGCACGCAAGTCCCCCCCACTTTTGGCACACGACGGCAAAAAGGTTAGCCATCACTGCTATAGGGCATTGCATGCCAGAACAACAAGCCACAAGGATAGTTTTTACCTCCATGCCATCACTCTGCTAAAAAACTAATTCTCACAACACTGTCAAACTACCTAGTAGGGCTCTATTACTATTATCCTTCTCATCTTTCCTATTACCTATTTCCTTATCTTCTTCCGACAATAACTTTGTTTCTTGCATCTTACAATTTATATTAATTGCTTTATTTAGTATTGTAGTATGAATTATGTTGATTGCTTATTTAGCATCCTATGACTATTGCAAAGTGTTGCATCTTATGATTCACGATGAATGTCTCTTATGATGATTATAATCATGATGGATCACTTGTTGCTTGTATGTACACTGAGAGCTTATGCACCGGAGACAAATTCCTTGTGTGCCCAATCACTCTTGTTCCAATAAAGAATTCTAATTCTAAAAGAAAAAAAAGTTGTCAAAATTGAGAAATTGTACTAGAGCGGGGGGGGGGAGGCGGTCAAACTCACGACGACACATTGTCACATGATGTATTGCAACTTTCCCCCCCTTTGCTAAACCGGGGGTGGGGGTGGCCAGCGCATGATGCATCTGGCCCACAATCCGCAAGTTTGACACCCCTGTACTAAAGGGTCAAGCTGACCTCTGACAAAAATTGTTATTGAGGGAGTTCTATTTAATCCAGGCAGATTTGTAAAGATGGGAATAGACATGGAACGCTATTTTATTGGAGTAGAATATTTGTTTGTTTATTTCGTAGGTTAAGAAAACATTCAAATTTAGAACAAAGAAAAGGAAAATTCCACTTCACATATGAGTACTTATATAATTTATGATTATTATCAGGTGAGAAATTACATGTGTGTCTGTAGTTCTTTATCTTGTTGACATCAAAGTCAAAGAAATGATTTTGAGAAAGATGCACCCCTACCCCCGCAACAGAGAGCAGAGCCTGAGAAGCCACAAAAGCGAAGAGAATTCACCCTCCATCTGCATCCAGTCTATGGCCTCCTTTGCTTAGAAAATGGACTTTGTGCCAGATATGGTGCCGAGTCCATTAAGAGCTGGAAAGATCCCAGAGAAACAATATGATGGACTCCATCCAACTGATAATTTTATTAAAGGGAAATGATGTTCTTTTCTTTTGTTGCCTCGGCGCTGTTAGGCTATAATTGTTTTTCACATCTTTATTATTTATTTATTTATTTTCATATAAATAATGTTGCATTGGAATTCACTGCTCAATTTCTCAAATGTTTTCTTCCTCTTCAAAAAGAAAAAAAAAAGAGGCTTTTGTTTTGCTACTTCATTGTCAGGGCGTCTGAATGTTTCTCTTGAATTTCTATTGGGGATGGCTGTGATCGAAATGAACGCTCTTGCAGGTGATGTTGAATTGTTTTATGCCTTTCTGGCATGGTGCTCCTTCCCTGATTGCCCAGCCAGGGGTGGGCTTTAAAATTTTTAGCAAGGGGTTCTCTGCCCAGTTGCTGGGTAGGCGTGGCCATGGTGGGCGTGGCCTAGTCAGCTTCCTGCACCACGGTGGGGCGGGGTTTGCCCTCCGCAGGCTCCAGAGGCCCTCTGGAGCCTTCTGAACTTCTGGCAGGCCCATTTTTCGCCCTACCTGAGCCTCTGCGCATGCCCTGCACTTATCTGCATCCAAAACGGGCCGCATGGGGACTCCTGGGAGGGGCGGGGAGGGGTGGGTGGGATGGGCGGGGCCAGCCAGGAGTGGGATTTGGGGGTTCTCTGAACTGCACACAATCTTAGCTAGAGGTTCTCCCGAAACACTGCGAACTGCCAGAAGCCCACCTCTGTGCCCAGCCCTTTCAATCAGAAGAACCTGCATAGGAGACATCTGTGGAGATTCTCAGCCAGAACTTCAGAACTGATGAAGCTTCTTGGATGAGAAGCTAAATGTTTTCTTCTTCAAGGAAAAAAACAGCCCAGTTGCCTTTTGAAAAACCACCTTTGAGACTCCATAGGAGACATTTCTTCATTATGGCCTTCCATGGGATTTGAAGTATGATCAGTGAGGGTGGCTGCAAACTACAAAGAAAGTCCTTGACTTACAACAGTTTGCTTAGTGACTGTTCAAAGTTATGGCATGGAAAAAAGGGACTTATGACCATTTTTCATATTTATGACATGACTGTTTGCAGCATACGGTCACGTGATTTTCATTTGGATCAGGGATGGGTTCTAAATTTTTTTACTACCGGTTCTGTGGGCGTGGCTTATTTTGTGGGCATGGCTTGATGGTCATGTGACAATTATTTAGGATTTAGCAGAGGTACTGGTCTACCAGGCTTTTAACTGCTTGCAGAGCTGTACCAGTCTACTCTTTTATTTTTGCAGGCACTGGTCTACCCATTTATTTTTGCAGGCACCGGTCTATTCATGTATTTTTGCAGGCATCGGTCTACTCATGTATTTTTGCAGGCACTGGTCTATCCATTTGTTTTTGGAGGCACTGGTCTACCATCAAACTGCCTTTTACCACTGATCAGCTGTAGGGCGGCCCTTTGAAGCCCCAAGAGTTTAAACAGTTTTTTTTCCCTCTAGCCCATCAGCTGGGACTCAGGAGGCAGCGATAGATTGGGGGTGGGGCCAAATAAAAGGTAAGAATAATGTGGGTGGGGGAGTGGGTGTGGGTGTGGGGGGCAGAACCGGTTCAGTGACATCATATCGTCACTGCTACCAGCTCAGCGGAACCGGGCTGAACCGGGAGGAACCCACCACTGATTTGGATGTTTGACTAGTGACTGACATTCATGAGGGTTGCCGTATCCTGGGGTTATGTGATTCCCCTTTTGTGACCTTCTGACAAGCAAAGTCAGATTCACTCAACAACCCATGTTACTAATTTAACAACTGCAGTGATTCACTTAACAAACGTGGCAAGAAAAGTTATAAAATGGGGCAAAACTCACTTAACAAATTTCTCACTTAGCAAACATAAATTTTGGGCACAATTGTGGTTATAAATTGAAGACTACCTGTAGACAATTTTTTTAAAAAAAACATTTGGCCACCTTATATAACTCAGCAAATCCACATGCACCACAGTTCACCCTTGAAGAACTGCTTTGACATTTTCTACCTTAGAAAATGAAAGCAAATTATTTTTCACCAGTTTAAGTAAGAACTGGTAGAGGAAAAATCAGCATGATACTACCTATTTGAAATGTACATACCATATTCCTCTGAAATGTCCATCATTTTGAGAGTGCAGACACACCAGTCCTTAGCTGACTCAGTAAATGCTGAGCTCCTCTATCCCTATAACAGACTAGCTGGATGCCCGTGCTTTGCTACGAAACTATGTGCTCTGGCTTGATAAATTGACACTTGCAGCCTGAAACTTAATGTAGAATGTGTAACTCTGTAGCATCAGAGTGTGTTAATACAATGTAACTGGCAGTTGGAACAGAGAGGGAGGGGGAATAGAATGTCCCAGCCCGCAACATCCATCGGTATTCATTGGCTATTATCCTGTCAGTGTATGAGAGAGTTGAGGGGTGTTTGGAAGCTCAAACAGTATTTGCTGTGTGAGCAAGGAGACAGGAAGGAGGCTGGGCGTGGCTTAGCTCAACTGTTCTGTAGTAAAGCTGCTGGCTGCTGTGAAAGTAAAAGTGAAAGTGAAACTCCTCTTCTTGTGTTTTGTATTTGGAACAGATTTCTTTTGAGGTGGGGAGGGGGAGTACAACTCCTTAGCATCAGAGCATGTTAATATAAGGTGACCAGATTTTAACATTGGTAAAGAGGAACATTGTGGGCGTGGCTTATTTTGTGGGCGTGGCTAGCTGGTCATGTGACTGGGTGGGCGTGGCTAGCTGGTCATGTGACCGGGTGGCCATGGCTATGTGTATAGGGTAAGGTGAACAGATTTTAACATTGGTAAGAAGGACACCATTGTGGGCGTGGCTTGGAGGCCATGTGACTGGGTGGGCGTGGCTAGCTGGTCATGTGACCGGGTGGCCATGGCTATGTGTATAGGGACTACTCAGAGGGCTGAAAAGTCATTTCTGACAGGTCCTCACACTTTTGACAGGTCCTCACACTTATGACCATCTTCACATTTATGCCCGTGCACTATTCTTAACAACCATGTCACTCATTTCACAACTGCTTCTCTTCACCATGGTGACAAGATAGGGCAAAAACGTAAAATGTGAGGACAGTCGTAAGTTCGATGACTGGTCAAAAGTGCGAGGACCAGTCAAAAATAACTTTTTCAGCCCTCTGAGTAGTCCATATGCATAAAAGGATACAGCAATAGAGAGGGATGAAGGAAGGGAAGGGAAATTAGAGTAGGAGTGAGGGTAAGAGGGGGAGGAAGAGAGGAGAAGGAGAAAGGAAGAGGAAGTAGGGAGGAGAAGAAGAGGGGGGGAAGAGAAAGTAAGAAGGAAAGAAAAGAGAGAGGTGGTAGGTTTGAGGAGAAAGATTGCTGTACAATAAAAAAGATGAAAGGGAAGAAAGCCAACCCCAAACAAATATAAAGATATTAAGATAAAGAATGAATGGTTAAACTTTAAAGAATAAAAGAGAACAAATATGAATAAATAGCAGTAATTAGAAACACACATACAAACATACAATTTATTTTCTTTGAACAGAGTATTTGGCCGGTTCACAAATTTAAACAGTGTTTAGTCACTTCAATTAAATTTACAATTTCTATATTTCCTTTTTGCCATATTTATTCCTCATCTATTTTTTTTAAAAAACCAATATTACCCTTCATCCTCATCTCTAATCTTAATCAAATTCAATTTTTCCCTTCTATTCTATATTATACCCCTTTCCATTGTCATCTATTTTTATATCCATCCTCACATTGTTTAATTATGTAATTATGTAATACAGTTGTTTAATACAAATTCAACATTTTAATATAAATCAATTAGTTATAAAACTATCTTTTTTGTATATTAATCAATATGAACATGAATATTCCAATTATTTCCATGCAATCCAATTTCTTACAAATCAATTAATTATATTTACCAATAATAATAAACCAAATAATTTCCCCCATATATTCCTCTGAACCACAACTTAAACATTTCTGCTTTCAACACAATATACAATTAATAGTATCTCAATTCAATTATTACAATTCCCTAGTTAAATACAGCTTTTTTTTCTTTTGTGTTTTAAAATCTTGAACTCTCCTCCTAAATTTCCCATTGTTTGCAGTTTTTCACCTACCTTTTTTGGGGAGGAAAAATAAAAATAAAAATAAATCTCTCTCTGCCTCATTTTGTCACGTTCCACCAAAGATCCTGGTTTCGGTTTCGTTTCTGCAGCTTAGCTAGGGGAAAAAAAAACTGCTTCAGGAACTCTTTACACTGATTGCCTGTAGGGCGGCCCCGGGCAAGAGTTTAAACAGTTTTTTTTTCTTCTAGCCATCAGCTGGGGCTCAAGAGGCAGCGGGACTGAGGAGGCAGAATGAAAAATCGGGACTTTTTTGAAACGCCACGGGACGCGGGACAAATTGCTAAAAAGTGGGACTGTCCTGCCAAAAGCGGGATGTCTGGTCACCTTATGTTAATAATAATATAGGAAATACTAATGCTCTGATGGTCATTTCGAAAAATACTTTCTTAGTGAGCACCTAGAAGCCAAGAGGAACATATGTGGCAAATTTCAAGTTTGTAGGCTTTACAGTTCTGGAGATTTCGTGATTAATGTGTGAGTGGTTTTTGCTTTTATATATATAGATGATGCCCTGTTGGCTTGAGGTGGTGAGGCCTAATGGTAGCTATCAAGAACCAGTATCTTCTTCATCCTTCATTATCATCTTTTCCCCCTCCAAATTCCCCCTTTTTATCCCATTAATCAAACAAAGGAAAGTTTTGACAGAATTCCATCTGTAAAAGGGCCTCTCTGTTTTCTGAGAACACATAGACAGCTATTATTGATGTAATAATAGAAATGGAAAAAAAAATCTGTTATTGAGCAGTGGTAGCAACAGTGGTAATTTTCTCCTAGGACTGTGGAGAGTTTCAGTGTTAAGTGCTCATTCTTAGTCTTAAATCTTCTACTGAATTAAAAAAAAAGGTACAGTATTGTAAATTAATGAAATTTAAAGATCCCCAAATCTACTGGAGTATCTTGGTTGTATATTCCATTAATGCACTGAACAGAGTCAAATGGGAGATAATGATTGCTAGAATTAGCTGGAAGCTTACCAGTCACCATACATGATTATATTTCTTCTCATTTCCTGGTCACTTTCTGTTTGACTTCCTGGCTATGATGTGTGACTTAAAGCAAGTTAAATTTGATCATTTTTGTGATGTTGTTCTGAGCAGCTTTACACATTATGGTTTGTATAGTCCTGGTTTGTGGAATATATACATTTGGCTGAATTAAGGCAGCACACAAAACCAGTTATGGACAGCTTTTGGGCCACACATTGCCTTCATTCTTATTATTTGCAATTCCCTAGGGGACATCCCCAGATTCTGCAGCTGAAATTCAGGATCAAAGCACCAACTCTCCCAGGTGCGATTCCCCCAGTTTATTGCTAAAATAAGTGATGACCTGAACGGCCATGGCCAACATTTTAGGTTCATTTGGGGAAAGGAGTTTGGAGTTTTCCCCCAAATGAGCTCCAAATGTTTGCCTTAGTCATTCCTCTAATCTCATGATTACATCATCAATTCTTTGGAGCTGGGATGCGAATATTGCATTTTCTTTGACGGAAGCATTGAACCAATTCTGAAAGTGCTTTAGCAGCTTCTCTATCACAAAACTGTAAACAATGAGCAGAATTTACTACATGTAAGCACACAAACTGCCTTCACCGCGTACAGCAACATAAATAATAGGTGAAATCAATGACAGGTACTGAGATCATTTCACTGTATCTCTCCCGCACAGCATTTAAACATACCCGAGACACAATAGAGAATGTCAATTTTTAATTTCTCAGTGACAGTGATATCCCGATAAGTAAGAAACAAGCAGGTAATAGGCTTGTTTGAGTGGAGTCACTGTAAATAGAGTAAAATGTCTCTCCAGTACACTGAAGTGCTGGAATAGTTAATTGGTTTTTGAGAGAGAGAAATAGTAAAAATGAATTATTTTATGACAGGATAAGACTTTAGATGGAACACTGGGATTTATACCCCTTCAAGAGGGAGATCTGAACATTTTGGCAACCACTCCAAAATCTACACATAAATCTATACAGTAGTCATGTATCAGAGGAATTAATGTAAACGTTGCACAGATGCAATATTTGAGGCTGTTTCTCAGCACTTGCCTTCTCATGATATATCAACTTTTCAGTTCAATGCTTGGTGAGCTTCCAAGTTCTTGTGAGCGAGAATGAGTCTCCAAGAAGGACTGCAAAATCCACACTGCAATGTGACTGTGAATAAAATGTGTCAAGGCAAAAATATCTGGGCTCTTTCAAGCAGTTGAAAAGCCTTGAAGGAAGGCTCCTCTGAAGAACTGGTAAAAACAGTTCTGATGGATTATTTCTCACCGATTGTGAAAATATATCTTGGGAATGGGAGATGGAATGAGAAGACCATTAAAGCAGTGGTGAAATCTAAAATTTGTTACTACCGGTTCTGAGGCGTGGCTTGCTGCGGGGGTGGGGTGGGTAATGTGACTGGGTGGGCGTAGCCATTTTTTTTTTTTTTACTTTTAAAACCATTTTTTCTACAACCTCTTCGGTGAGAGGTTGTAAAAAAATGCTTTCAAAAGGCTCTGACGATCCCAGCTGAGTTGCCTGATCGGCAGAGGCTTTTTTAAAAAAAACCTCTGCCGATCAGGCAACTCAGCTGGGATCGTCAGAGGCATTTAAAAGAAAAAAAGGGTTTTTTTCTTTTAAAAGCCTTTGACGATCCCAGCTGAGCCGTGTGATCATCAGAGGCTTTTTTTTTTACTTTTAAAAGCATTTTTTGGCCGAAGAGGTTGTAGAAAAAAATGCCTTTAAAAGAAAAAATAAAGCCTCTGATGATTGTGCGCCTCAGCTGGGCATTGGGGGAGGTGGGGGCAGGGATTTTTGCTACCGGTTCTCCGAACCACCCGCCTCCATTGCTACTGGATCGGGCGATCCAGTCCGAACCGGGAGCATTTCACCCCTGCATTAAAGGAAGGGGTGGGTGGGTGCGAGAGGACTTTCAAGAAAGGTTACTCAGTCCTGAGAAATAAAGGAAGTGTGAGAAGGAAACTCAGAATAACCCCACCTTAACTTTGCTTGGTATTTTTGTTGTTAATTACGAAGTCATGTCCGAACCATCATGACCCCATGGACAACGTTCCTCCAGGCCTTCCTGTCCTCTACCATCCTCTGGAGTCCATTTAAGCTCACCCCTACTGCTTCAGTGACTCCATCCAGCCACCTCACTCTCTGTCGTCCCCTTCTTCTTTTGCTCTCAATCTTTCCCAGCATTAGGCTCTTCTCCAGTGAGTCCTTCCTTCTCATTAAGTGGCCAAAGTATTTGAGTTTCATCTTCAGGATCTGGCCTTCTGGCACAGCTGGCCAGAAGTGCTGTTAAAGTAGCACCAGCTGCCTGCAATTACTGCAAGTTCAAATCTCACCAGGCTCAAGGTTGACTCAGCCTTCCATCCTTCCGAGGTAGGTAAAATGAGGACCAGGATTGTGGGGGCAATAAGCTGACTTTGTATAAAAAAGAACACGGCTTAGGGCCCCCCGAAAGCCCTACTAAGCAGGTATATACAAAAGTATGAAGGCTATTGCTTAACGCATTGTAAGCCGCCCTGAGTCTCCAGAGAAGGGCGGCATATACATCGAACCAATAAATAAATAAATAAGGGTCAGGGTTGATCTCCTCTAGGACTGACCGGTTGATAGCCTTGCAGTCCAAGGGACTCATAGGAGTCTCCTCCAGCACCATAGTTCAAAGGCCTCAATTCTTTGGTGCTCAGCCTTTCTTATGGTCCAACTTTCACAGCCATACATTGCAACTGGGAAAACCATAGCCTTGACTATAGGCACTTTTGTTGGCAGGGTGATGTCTCTGCTTTTTAGAATGCTGTCTAGATTTGCCATAGCTTTCCTCCCCAGGAGCAAGCGTCTTTACTTGGTATAAACTGGAGCAAAGACGAATTTTCAAGATTCGGTCATTCTACCTTATTACAATAAAGACGATTCCTAGAACTCCTGCTGCGGGGCTCTCTCTTGAATTGGTTACCTTGAAGGGCTGATTCTTACTGTTTGGCAATGAGAAGGGAGAATGAGAAAGCTTGTGTCTGCCCAAGCTCTCTTGCAAATCTGATTCTTAATTTTTCACTATGTGCAAATGAAGGGCAGACTTTAGGTTAAAAGAGATAAAAATAATACCCAGACACAGATAGACATACTTATACTGTGTTAGTTGTTTGGGAATCTATCAATTCCTTATTCTATTGTTTTGTGAAAGAAATATGTCCAGGGGAGTATGAAAATGTAATTTTCACGTATAGTAAGTATGTCAGTATAATTTTAGAAAATCATCAATATCGTCTTCAAATAATGCTATAAAACTGCATGTACCGAGATTCCATTAATAATCTAGAGAATTGGCTCTCATAGGATAGAACAGCTCTCGTGGGAGAAGACTTAAGTGAGCTGAAGGTGATTGCTACTTAGACTAATGGATTTATTTAAATAAATTGTAAGGAGGAGGGGGAGGAGAACCCTAGGGATTTTTTAACCCCATGGTAGATAATACTTCAGTTCCCTTAGGATAAAAAAGCAAAATAGCGATGGCAGTTGTGGTGATGATGATGATAAGATGTGTACACATTATTCTTGGTAATTCTGTCCCAGCTGCATAAAGAGAAAGAGAAATGTCTGTGGGGATTCTCAGTCCTCCAGGTTATCCTTGTCCCAAAGGTGCTTTTTTCAAGAGGCAACTGCACTTCCTTTGTTTCTCTGACTGTCAGTCAGAGCTGAAGAAGCTTCTTGGATGAGAAGCAAAACATCTTCAAAGAAAAACAAGAAAGTCCAGTTACTTCTTGAAAAAACAGCTTTGGGAGAAGAAAAAGAGAAGTGACTTTGTTTAGTTCATCAGCCAGGAAAAATATTAAAAGTGTAGAACAGAATGCTGATACCAAGAGATATGAGGGAGAGATTTAAAGAGAGTTTAGTACACTTAATACCTTAGGGTGGAGGAAAGGATAGACAAATCCTTACTCCTAACTACCTACATCCATTTGATCAGAGAGTCAGAGAGCAAGTGTGCTTGGGAAGATAAAGACAGGAAGAAAATACTGGCTGTGGAAACTCTCAGCCAGAGTAAAAAATAAAGAGGGAATTCAGAGTAAATTCTGAACTCTATTTCCCTTTGCCTTGTGTGATCTATAAATTGTGTGAAGCTGGGAATCAGTGCAATTATCACTATAAAATCAGCAATGCTGCTGCCCTACAAAGCAACCTTGACTATGTGTCAGAATGGTTGAACAATTGGCAACTCCAAATCTCAACCAACAAATGCTCTGCCTTACACATTGGCAACAAAAATCAGAAATACAAGCTGGGTGGATACAACCTCGAAGACCCTTACTCTGTCAAGGACCTAGGAGAACTCATCTCAAACAATCTAAGTCCCAGAGCTCACTGTAACAGCATTGCCAAAAAGGCATTAAAAGTTGTTAACCTAATTTTACGAAGCTTCTTCTCCGGTAACATTGTACTGCAAACTAGGGCATACAAAACCTTTACTGTTGTGAATTGTTAATTGTGAATTACTGCAGTTGTTAAGTTATTAACATGGCCGTTAAGTAAATCTTAAGGTAGGTAAAATCTTAAGGTAGGTAATCTTAAAGTAATCTTAAAGTAGGTAATTTTAAAGTAATCTTAAAGTAGGTAATCTTAAAGTAGGTAAAATGAGGCCCCAGATTATGGGGGCAATAAAATGACTTTGTATAAATATATAAAAGTATGAAGGCTATTGCTTAACGCATTGTAAGCCGCCCTGAGTCTCCGGAGAAGGGCAGCATATAAATCAAATTTTTTTAAAAAAAATCTGGCTTCCCATTCCTTCTGCTTGTCAGAAGATACAAAAGTTGATCACATGACCCCGGGACACTGCAACTGTCATAAATATGAGCTAGTTGCTAAGTGTCCAAATTCTGATCATATGATCATGGCCACAATGCCACAATGGTTGTAATGTGAAAAATGGTCATAAATCACTTTTTTTCAATGCATTGTAACTTTGAACAATCATTAAATGAATGGTTGTAAATCAAGATGCATTCAGATGAGGTTATAGCTCTATGGAGAAAAATATCCCAGGATTATTAAGTTTAAAAGATACCATGGATGCAAGAAACTTGGGTAAATCATAGCCACATTACATTAGCATCCTTCAGTCTCAAGAGACAATGGTATTGTGCTCTGGAAAGAGGTCCTAAAACAGCATCTAGTGTGACTAAAAAGGCCAATTCGAGAGTGGCAATCCCTTCCACCCTGAGGGCAGATACATTCTGTCCCCTGCCCAGCCCCCAGATTTCACTGGTTCCGGGACTGCCTCTTTGCCTCAGCATGCCGAACAAGTGTCTCTTCGAATTGGAGAAGGCCATGCTGTGTCTTTAGCCTCCAAGCTGAACGATTGGAGGTCAAGGTTTCCCAGTTGTTAGTGTCCATTCCCAGGGCCTTTAGGTCCCTCTTGCAGATATCCTTATATTGCAGTTGTGGTCTCCCTCTGAGGTGCTTTCCCTGCACTAGTTCTCCATACAGGAGATCTTTCGGAATCCGACCATCAGCCATTCTCACACATGCCCCAGCCAGTGTAGACATCATAGCCAATCCCTACAGAATTATCCCTGACTAAACTTTGCATTTTAACATCCTGTATGTTTTGCAATTTAATTCATAAACAATACCAGCATTCTGCGAGTCATCAGTGCTAAGTGTTCCTTCTTCTAAGATGAATCTAATGATATCAATATGGTCATCAGGTTGATTGCTTATTTGTTTAACATGGTTGATTGGAGATTGATATATCTGATCTTAAGGAAACTAGCTTCAATGGATAGACTGAAGTCTGATTCAGTCTACCACTTGGCTTCTCCCAGGGGCCAGCCAGATATCTCTAACATGAAAACAATTGTTCTTGTTTATTATTGTTCTTCAGCAACTGCTACAAGTAAATAACTACCAGTAGTAGAACGAACATATATCAAACATGTCATGAAGGCAGTGATAGCTCCACTCCGTGAGAGTTTGATCCTACTTTAAGGCATTTAAGATTAGAATTACTCCTATAAATTTATAGCTAGGAGCATGGAACTTAGGGCAGAACGAAAAGAAGAGGGTCACTTCAAAATCAAATGCAAATTAATGTTCATTCAAGCTTCTCTAACCTGGAGCCTTTCAGATTACTGGCTGGGTATTGCAAGACCAACATATCCGGAGGGCACCATAATTAGGAAGATTGTGTAGATTTTGTGCATGAATTTGAGAAGGCTGATTTGTAAAAACTTATTTCGCCTTAACTTTGGAGAATGTCTTTGAAGGGGGGAAAAAAATAGAAAGAAACAAGTCACATGTTATTGTAAACAACAGCCACAGTATGGAATTTATTTTATGGCTTTCAGCTTCTATTTCCCATGCTAAAGATAAATTATTTGGTACTCTTCTTAGTCTCTTCCAGGGCTTCTCCATCTTTTTATTGATCTCAAAATATTTAACTGAAGATTTGCGTGCTGTTCCTGAAATATGACATCCTCATATTTGTGTTTTGACTGACAAGAGTCTCAGGGAGACGAAGTCAGATTGACTGCTGTTATGTCACTGATTGTTTACTTTTAGTCTGGATTACTAGAGCAGTGAACTATGAGCAGTTTCTGTATGGGCATGTGTGTAAACATGAACCCAAGGATGTCCATCCTTCCTTAAAAAGGAAGTAAAAGGATCTTTAAAGTTAACATATATCTGCAAAAAACAAAAGAAAAAGAAAAAAAAAATCCTGGCCTAAATTGCAGTCTTCAGTGTAGTGTATCTCCACACAATCATTGATTCACTGATTAGCCAAGATAAAAATGAGGTACTCTTCCTAAAAGCAAAGAAATAAAACAGGTTCCTTCTGTTTAATTTATATGTGAATATTGGGAGTTATGAAATAGCAATAACTCTGTTGTGACATACTCAAAATTCTGTTTTGCGGTAGTAAGATTTTGTTTCCTGAAATGCAGGATTAATGAAGCGCTACCAGATATTTTATTTGTTTGTTTATTTGTTTGTTTGTTTGTTTGTCAAACATGTACAAGATAACAAGTATAGGTATGAACATAAACATGAACAAAGGAAGTAAATGCAGATAAATGGGGACAGTAAGACAGGGACGGTCGGCACGCTGGTGCGCTTATGCACCCCCCATTACGGACCTCTTAAGAATGTGGTGAGGTCCACGGTAGACAGTTTGAGATTGAAGCTGTGAGGGTTTGAGGTTGTAACAACAGAGTCGGGTAGAGCATTCCAGGTGTTGACCAGGGATGGGTTCTACTTACCTTTACTACTGGTTCGCAACAGAAGCGCGCAGATTGTCAATTATGACATCTGGGCAGGTTGGAGGAGCCTCCCGCCGCTTTTACTGCTGGTTCTATAGAACTGGACAGAACCGGGAGCAACCCACCACTGGCATTGACCACTCTGTTGCTGAAGTCGTATTTTCTGCAAAAATAAATATTTTACCCATATTTATTTCACAGTTCAGATACCAAGTCTTGTATCTATCTCCCATGACCCTTCAGAGGTAGCTTGCTTTACCTGTTATATGGCAGGGTCAACTTTGTCAATCAGTAGGTTCAAAGCCGCTGTTGCTGTGCTGAAAGGAACAGTGTTATGTTTTACAAATGCTTAGTTTATGAAAGAGGAGCTGTGATCTCTTGTTCTTTTCTTTTGCATTGAGTAACCCATCCTAAATTTGCATTACGGTGACAAAATGTAAGAGTTTAAAAGCAAGCCCTGATAATAAAATGTTATAATAGCTGTAACTGCACCATCGTATGTCATTTTAAATGCAACCAAGAAAATGTCTGTTGGAAAAAGATGAATGTGAAATTAATTGCACAACCCTGTTGAATTGAAAATGCAGGCTTTTAACATCAGTTTCCAAAAATTTATGCCTGTCCAGGTCAAACAGAAATTTATCAAAATAAGAGTAAAAGCCATTTTTAATCAAAGAAGAGAATTTCTTGTTTTTGCTATTTTTTTCTCTATATATTTGACAGATATATTTTTAATCCTGGTTTCCTCTGCATGGTATATTTTTTGCATATATATTTCAAAATACATTTTAGAAAAGTGATGCCTGAAGATTATATTAACCATTTTATACCAAATTTATATTTTGCTGATAAAGAAATAAAGGGAGACCAGTATAGGTCTATTTCAAGCTATTTAGCTCTCATCAGCTAGCCATACCCTTATTTGGATTTGAACTTGGGCTGCCTGCATGTTAGGCAGTTGCATTAACCTCTGAGATACAAGTTCTCTTCCCTTCATCAGCTTGAGCCAGGGGAGAGATTAAGTGTTTTTCTGTCAAGGCACCTGATCAACCCCAACATGTGGGAGGGAGCATACTGCATCCCTTTCAGCTCCAATCCAGAAGCCCTCTGCATTGACGATAAACCATTTTATACCAAATTTATATTTTGGTATTATATATAATGTGTGTGTGTGTGTGTGTGTGTGTGTGTGTGTGTGTGTGTGTGTGTGTGTTAGAGAAGAATAATTTAAAAGGGTTGAGCTGGAATTAGTTTATTCTCTGTAGAAAGCAGCCATTTAATTTATTTTTTTTAATGAGACAGTCTTTTCCATATAGTTTCTTCCAGAACTCAGTAGTATGGCTAATGTCTAGATTGTGGAAGCTGAACTCCCAACATTTCTGGAAAGTACTATGATGGGTCAGGCTTTGCTTTGCATGCATGATTAGCTTGATGCATGTGTTAAATAGATCACTGAATCTATTATGCCATGAATTCCGCTTGAGGAACACTATGCCCAATGTGGACATTTTCAACATTAGGAAGATGGTAGGCATTAAGTGTCAATGGTTGCCAGAACTAGAATTTTAGTGATGTACACTGCTGGTTCCAAAAGTAAGAAATCATATCTGCAATTTGAATCCTCTTACAATACAGTCTTTTTGACCACTTATCTCCCATATGATCTGCTATCCAAATTGAACTGGCAGAGTTGGTGTGCTCCATGTTCCTTCAATTAAGCTCCCCCTGAGATCCAGATGGCCCCCATCCTGCTGATATTTCTAAGGGGCCTGAAGACCTTCATATAGGCCTTTGGTAAAGATGCCTGAAGCCTCCTTTTAATCAGGATTTTTTCTTTTGCTTCTACCCTGTTTATTATTCTGCCATCTCTACCTTTTTTATTTTTGTTGTTTGTAATTGCCTTATTTTTAAATCATCTGTAAACCATGTAGAGTTATTGGAAATTGGGCCACATATGAATTTCATAATCAACAACAAATTTAAACTTTCTGGACAGAAAGAACTGTACAGGCTTATTTAAATTGAGACTTTAACTAAGCAACAAGGCCTTCCTTGCTCTGATATCCTTTTGCCCACTAGTTGTCAGCAATTACAGTTCTGATTTTGGTTTATCTCTAAAGTCACGTACAACCAGAGGTGGGTTTCAGCAGGTTCTGACCAGTTCTAGAGAACCGGTAGTGGAAATTTTGAGTAGTTCGGACCTCTGACTGGCCCTGCCCCCATCTTTTTTCTGCTTCCTGAGTCCCAGCTGATCGGGAGGAAATGGGGATTTTGCAGTAACCTTCCTTTAAAAAAATTTTTTTTAATTTTTTTTTATTGAAAATTATTAAAAAAATACAAAAGAAAAAATATAGCAATATAGATAGGATTACAGAGAGTAACATAATACATATAGAGTTTAGAACATCAGCTTTCACCTGATAATAGCACAAACCTCCATTAAGGAAAAATCATCAAAATAGAAGGCATGTCCAGAAGAAAGAATTCCCAACTACCATACAATATTCCTATAAATATTTACCCACAATCATATTGAGATTATTATTTTACATTCTTCTTAAGGTTTCTTTCTTGCAGCCAAGTATACCACTGGTCCCAACTCATATACAACCCCGATTCTTGTCTATCTCGCAAGAGACCGGTAAGTTTGTCTGCCTCTGCACAGTCCATGATCTTTGCGATTAACATAGCCTCCGATGGTATATTTTTGGATTTCCATTCTTGAGCGAATGAGATCCTGGCTGCAATAATGATGTGGAGAGCAAGATATCAATTAAATTTATTTAAATTATCTGGTTTCATGCCTAATAAAAACATTTCCGGGTTCAATTTTATCCTACACCCTATAATTTCAAAAATCCATTTTTGGATTCTATCCCAATATTCTCCTGCTCGGGGACAGGAGAATACAGATTTTGCAATATCCTTCCCCCAGGAGTCAGGTGGAAATGGGGATTTTGCAGTAACCTTCCTCTGGAGTGGGGTGGAAATGGAGATTTACAGTATCCTTCCCTGCCACACCCATCAAGCCATGCCCACCAAGCCACGCCACCAAGCCACGCCCACAGAACCGGTAGTAAAAAAATTTGAATCCCACCACTGCCTACAACTTAGTCCTGATAGCTAGTGACACAGTACAGTAATTGATTAACAGATTGGCTATGGATTGAGCAGGCTATAGGAGGTCAATAACCTTGCCTGGACAGTGACATATTATAAGCATTGTGTTCAGCTGAACCAAGTCGTATACTGATGTGCATTGTTATCACCAGATATTGTAATGATCCATTCTTAAAAATTAGAAACCACATCCTTAGCTAGTAAAGCTGAATCCCTCACCATTCTGTAATTTAGGCATTCACATCAGGCATCAACTGATCTGTATTGGGCTATAAATCATTGCTTGCAGAAATTAAGTCGTGATGATATAGCTTTACATTATCAACTTGGGTCACATGCTGGTTTTCTATATTTTTCCTTACAAATTATTCATAGGCACATTGACCACTGGCTGAGTCGGAGATTATTTTGATGGCTTAGTTGTTGATGAATTGTGACAGCTGCCCTGTATTTAAAGAAAAAAAGGGAATAACCAGAAGCTAATTTTCTTTTGGCTTCTACCTCTGATTTATAATCCTATTTATGTCATCACAGTTGGTTACTGTGGAAACAATATTGGTATCGTGAAGATACACTTATCAGAGAGTTCAAGCAAGGAAATAAGTGCTTGGAAAAAGATGACCTTTCTTCCATTTGCACAAACAAATAAATAAATGAATCGAGCTAAAGTTGTTTCCAATACTAAAAAGTGGTTTAAAGGTGATGCAGAAGATACACACTGCTTCTAAAATAAATTACTTAAGAATTAGCATTAGCAGAGCTGTTTCAACAAAGTAAATCTATTTATCGGGGGGGGGGGCGGAAATTTCATGTGTAGTTGATGGAACCCTCCTTCCTTTTCATGAATGAATCTACGCTTTTCTGCAAATCTTACTGTCATTTCTTTGGCAGACCTATCTATCAAATGAAATGTGGTCCTCTTACGAAAGAGTGAAACAATTCTGTTGAAATCCATCCCCACTTGTCACGTTTAGAAGAAAATAATTTATGTTGAGAGCCAGTTTAGTGTAGTGCAGAGGTGTCAAAGTCAAGGCCCGTCGGCTGGATCCTGCCCGCGGGGTGCTTAGATCTGGCCCGCGGGGCTGCCCTGGAAACAGCAAAGGACCTCTGCCAGTGGCCCTCAGGAGCTTCATTTCCAGCTGTGACAGTCTCCTGCAAAAACAGAGCCTGTGAGGGCCGCATACAGCCCTCCCAAGCTCCGTTTTCACTGGCAGAGGGCTGCAGGAGGCCATCGCAGCCGAAAACAGAACCGGGGAGGGCTGCGCACGGCCCTCACGAGCCCCATTTTCGCTGGCAGAGTGCTAGAAAAACAAACTACTAGCATAAATGGCATTTGATCACACAAGTGATGTCAAGCTGGCCACACCCATTCTGGGCACACACACCCCGCCCCCTTCCCCAAGGTCAAACACAACTCTGATGCGGCCCTCAATGAAATTGAATTTGACACCCCTGATGTTGTGGTATCAGGCTAGAAACCAGGACATCCTGCCTTAGCTATAAAGCCAGCTGGGTGATTTGGGTCAGTCACTTTCTCTCAACCTTAGGAAGGAGGCAATGGCAAACCACTTCTAAAAACCTTGTCAGGAAAACTGTAGAGACTTGCCCAGTCTGTTCCCAAGAATTGGACACAATTGAACAGAGGAAAAGAAAATCCTTAGGTTAAATTGTGAGTGAGCAAATGTATTTTTCTGATAGTTGCTGTTGTTCCTTTCTTTCTACATCCCTCAATTATAGAGCGCAGGAAATTTTCATTTACAAAATTATTTAGAGGATTGGGGTTGATTTAAAAAAAAAACACATTTAAATCCTGACAAATGAGTGTCCATGCTTTGCTTGAAAACATCCTGTTAAGATGTTTCTCCTTAGATCAGGGGTGAGTTCTACTTACCTTTACTACCAGTTCGCAACAGGGCCACGCACGTGCTCGCTTCACTTGTGTGCATGCGCGCTCTTCTGCACCTGCGCAGAAGCATTTTGATGATGTTGGGGTTGGTGGGCGGAGCCTCCCGCCGGTTTTACTACCAGTTCTATAGAACCAGTATTGCTTCCATTCTTAAATAGCTCTTAGATTAGGAGTTGGACTTAATAGTCAGCCAGAATTTGATTTTCAGAAAGTATGATCCGCAGTTTGGGCTGACAAAAAACAAAACAAAACTGGTCGTAGCCAAAGTCCACATTGCTTTGATTTCCAACCATGTCCTACTGCTGATCAACTACCATTACAAACTTTCGTTCAATTTCATTGCTACCAACCCAGATAACTTCCTACCTATGGGAAGAAACAGGAGAAAACTGTTCTTCATTTACAGCTGAGTGGAATTGGTATGTTACACTGAACTGGCCAGGTGATTATTGTAAAGTTCTGTTTGCCATGATACCAGAAGAAATTTTTATTGAAATTAATGCAGCTGTATATAGTTTTGGCTATGGAGATTCTCAGTCATCCAGGAGATGGTTGTCCCAAAGGTGCTTTTTCAAGAGGCAACTGGACTGTCTGGTTTTTCTTTGATCATGTTTCTCTTCTCATCCAAGAAGAGAAACGTCTTCAAAGAAAAACCCAAAAGTCCAGTTATATGGTTTTGGAAAATCACAGGCAGGCAGTCTGAGCAAAAAAGCTACAGGTCTTTGCATTTGGTACATGGCAAGAAAGATGTACTTTTTTTAAACAAGCTCTTATACAAGTCTTGAAAATACATTACATAATACAATAAAAAATTATTCCATAAAGATCCTTCACATAATCCTCAGAAGCCTGACCAGAATTATAAAAATGTACTTAGTATGATTTTGAGAGAGTTTTGAATAGAAAGGAATTATTCATTCCTTGACTGTGATATTCCAATATTTCTCTCTCATATTAAAAGAAATATAACTGCATGTACTCTGCCTTTAGATCTACTTACAACTTGGCTCCAAGTTTAAAAAGGACTTGTCACAAAATACAAATATCCACTCTCGCTACTGAGTTCTATTAGCTTTTAATTTTGGTACATTTTTTTTCTTGTTTTGTCAATGAAAATGCATCCTCAAATAATTGCTAGACTATCAGGACCCAGTGGCAGTACTATAAAATAGATCAGATTAAGAAACAGACACTGTGTAGTATAATATACTACTTGTATTATAACAATAGAATACCAATAGCACTTAGACTTACATACCACTTCACAGTGCTGTTACAGCCCTCCCTAAGCAGTTTACAGAGTCAACCTATTGCCCCCAACAATCTGGCTCCTCATTTTACTGACCTCAGAAGGATGGAAGGCTGAGTCAACCTTGAGCTGCTCAGAATCGAACTCCTGGAGTGAGCAGTGAGTTAGCCTGCAGTACTGCATTCTAACCACTGCGCCACCATGGCTCAATAGCAATAGTATCTTGCAAGTCTGAACGTACTTCCCTTTCTCCGTCTATTATTTTCATAGACGTAATGGAAGCCCTGCCTGAGACCTTTTCGTAAATGACTGTCTTGGCTTTGATTCAGGCTTGCTTTATTTGATCATTGTCATGGTAATGGATCTTTCCTCTGTTCTTCGGGACCATCCCTTTGTGCAATGTTTTTCAAACTTGGCAATCTTAAGATGTGTGGACTTCAGCTCCTAGAATTTCCCAAGCCAGCTGAAATCCACACTTTTCCCACCCAAGTTTTTTATTTTATATTATTTATACATATCAATGTGTGAATAGTGTGATACCTGGATATCATACATTTTAATACAAATAGACATAATATTATTACTCATAGTTATTACATTTCATTTTCACTGTTTCATATTGTTTAAACATACCTAATACTACTGCCTTTCAGTTTCTATACCTCCCTCTTATTATTACATATATCTTGTTATATTAATATATATATGTACATGTACATGTACATTTACATATACATTCAGCAGGTTCTGACCAGTTCTGGAGAACCGGTAGCGGAAATGTTGAGTAGTTCGGAGAACCGGTAGTAAAAATTCTGACTGGCCCTGCCCCCATCTCTTCTCTGCCTCCTGAGTCCCAGCTGATCGGGAGAAAATGGGGATTTTGCAATAACCTTCCCCTGGAGTGGGGTGGGAATGGAGATTTTACAGTATCCTTCCCCTGCCATGCCCACCAAGCCACACCCACCAAGCAATGCCACGCCCACCAAGCCACACCTACAGAACCGGTAGTAAAATTTTTTGAAACCCACCACATATATATATATATTAAGTGTTTTTCTGTCGAGACACCTGGTCTACCCCAACATGTGGGGGGGGGAGCATTCTGCTCCCTTTCGCCTTTCAGCTCCAATCCAGGAGCCCTCAAGCAGTCGCATTCACGACAAACCATTTTATACCAAATTTATATTTTGCTGATAAAGAAATAAAGGGAGACTAGTATAGATCTATTTCAAGCTTTTTAGCTTTCATCAGCTAGCCATACCCTTACTCGGATTCGAACTTGGGCTTCCCGTAGGTTAGGCAGTTGAATTAACCTTCTGAATACACACACACACACGCACACACACACTATTATTCCCCGCTTATTTCTATCTCTATTTTAATGTTTTTATGTTACTATAATATTCAAAGATGTTTCTTTTATATCTTCCATCTTTCACCTGCTTTGTTATTCATATTTCCCTTATTTAGCTCTTCACATCTAACCCTAACCCTAACATCTATTTATATTAAAGTTTAATCCTTCATTCTTTCATTGTTCAGTGTTTCAATGTACACTTCTAGTACCAATCACAATCATTTAAACATATAGAGTAAATCTATTCATGTTCTTTCCAATCATCCAAGTGTAATTCTACTATTAATACACATGCTTACATTAAAATATATTCTTTCATTATCTAATCACCCATTGTTTAATGTTATCATTTCACTGCTAATCATAATATTTTTATGCATGTTTAATAATACCATCATTCAATCTCTAATTTTCCAAATAATGCTTAATTCTTATTCATAGTTCCCATATTTCACTCTTCATATCTATTTATATTAAAACATTATCCTAATGTCTATCACACTACATACAAAATAATTATCCAGTGTATATAGTTCTAATATTAATACACGTTTTTGTAAAAATATGTTTTAACTTTTTTAACTTTAACCCTTTTTCTCTCTTTTTTCTATCCATCGTCTCTTGCCCGCAGCAGTGAAATCCACACTTCTTAAAGTTGCCAAGTTTGAAAAACATTGCTTTATACCCACTATACCCAGGCAGTGCCCACTGTTCTAGCCTAACCTGCCTACTTTTTAAAAAACATTTGGGATTTGCCAGTGTAATTCCCCATAATGCTCAACAACAGTATTAATCCACAGTAGAAATCAAGGTAAAGATGTCCTCAACTTGATCTTTCTGTGATCAATTTGAGGATATCTGTAGGGATACAACTCTACAGTTTTCTTGGCAACAAGACCAACATGATTGCCACTGAGTTTTTCACAATCTAGCCTATAACTCTATGGCATTAAAAAAGAAAAATATAAGTCATTTTGCAGATGATTTGGTTTTGGTTTCTAAAGACCCTTTAAAGGAAATTGAAACGTTAGTGGGAAAACAAAAAGAATTTGCTACACTTAGCAGGTTTAAGATCAACAAATAGAAGACAAAAATATTAAAAACATGAAAATAAGAGGATCAAACAGAACTGATGAATAAGATTTTGAAGTGGGAGGAAAGTAAAATACCTGGGTATCACTATGACAAATGGGACTTGCATGTTATTTCAAAATAACTATGCCAAGGCACAGAATGAAGTTAAAAAAGACATGTTAATATGGGAGAAACTACAATTGTCATTTTTGGGGAAAATTTCTGTGATAAAAGTGAGTGTCTTACCTGGAATTTTGTTTTTGTTTCAAACAATACCTGTTTTGACAAATGATGTACCGTTTAAACAGTGGCAAAGGGATATATCTAAATTTGGGTGAGAAAAAGTACAAGTTAAATAAAAGTGAACTGGTTTCTGTTCTTCTTTGAAATGTAAGGTTTGATTGGCCAAAGCACATATTCCCATTTCTTGGCCAGATGTCTAAATCCACTTCTTTCCTGTACTTACCTTCACGGTGAGGATTAGCTATTATTATTTCTCATTTTCTTGGCAAGAGTAGGAAATGGAAAGATTAAACACTTAGGGAGTTGATAAAAGAAAGGCCAGATAGATCTAAGCAGATGCACCTCTATTGAAGGGACAGAAAAGTTTTATAGAATTAGTTATTCTAGTGAAGGGGCCTGTCCAGTGGTGAAATTCTAATTTTTTTACTACCGGTTCTGTGGGCATGGCTTGCTGGGTTTGGTGTGGCTTGCTGGGCATGGCAGGGGAAGGGTACTGCAAAATCTCCATTCCCACCCCACTCCACGGGAAGGATACTGCAAAATCCCCATTTCCACCCCACTCCTGGGGGAAGGATATTGCAAAATCTCCATTGCCACCATACTCTGGGACCAGCCAGAGGTGGTATTTGCCAGTTCTCCAAACTACTCAATATTTCCGCTACTGGTTCTCCAGAACCTGTCAGAACTTGCTGGATTTCACCCCGGTCCTGTCCTTAGTTGTATTTTTCTAGTCAGTTCAAAACTAAGTTTTGATTGTGGAAATATTCCCCATAGAGTACAATTATTTTCAGTAGTGATTTTGGCTGAACAAAACAAATAATTTCATGAATTAAACAATATTATGTACTATGTTTCTTATCAGGGCAACTCTCTGATTTCTATGCAGCATTATTTTACTGAAAAGCCAGGAAATAGAGACTATGTTATGCTTTGCATCCAAGAAACAGAAAGATGAACTCCAAATAAAACAGCCTTGGCAATATATCAATAGAGCTGGAAAGTGCTATATCGGAAGGAACTCCTGGACAGCATGAGTTAAATTTGGTCTGGGTCTGCTGCATATTATGGCACATAAGCCAGGAAAAACCATTTGATAGCTTCTAAACACAGATAGCTGGCGGTGTCCTTTGTTGGTGATTAGCAAAGGGGATTTGCTTCTTCTCAAAAGAAAAACAATCTTGGAACCAGCTAGAGTTACTGGGTGAAGTGGTCACTGTAGTCAGTTTCCTTCTAGTAGACAAGCTGGCATAATGGAGGATCATTCTTCGGTGAACCATGACTTCAGCTCCTGTGGCATGTATTGCCAGTTGAAATGATAACCATGATGGATGCATTCAATAACATTAATTTTACTTGAGAGCAAGTTTTTCCATTGTCTAAGTAAAAATGGGGGAGATCTGTTTTGATAACAGATAGATAACAAAAAGATTTTGGAACATTAGCTGATTAGTAAATTAGTCCCCACAGGTTGCAAAAAGAGGTCAATACAATTTTATACTGCATCTATAAAAGTATAATATCTGTATCAGAGTAAGTAATAACTCGCCATATTCTTTGTTGGCTACACCAGATCTTGAGTATAGTGTCTACTTCTGACCACCATAATTTAAGTAGAATTCAGACAAAAAACTAGAAACTGTTCTCTGAAGAAAAAAATGGAGAAACTGTCTATGTTTAGAATTGAAAAGAGAAATGGAGAGAGGATATTTATTGACTAAATTTACATCAACCTTTAATAGGTGGCAACAGGTAGTGTATATAGCACTCCCTCTTACTTTTTTTTTCCCATACCAACAATTTTGTAAAGTAGGTTGGGCTGGCCCAAAGCCATCTAGTTAACTTCTGGGGCTCCTCTCACTTTGGCACATGACTCTCCCTTGAGACAAGTCACACTTGAATGGACATGATAGCGCTCTTAAAATAACTGAAAAGATGTTGCATAGAAGAAGGTCAAGACATGTTTTCTTTCATCCCAGAGTATGCAAAATCTGAAATAATGAATTTAAGTTATAGGAAGAGCAGTTTGTCAGTGGAACTAATTACCCAGAGAAATGAGGGCTCCTCTTTGCTAGAAGTATTCAAAAAAAAAGGCAACACTCACAAACTGAATTTGGATTCCTATGCTCACAGGACTGTTGGGCTTTATGTCCTCATGATTCTTTCTAACTGAGTCCTTGAAAGTTTATTATAAGCTAGTATTATATATTAACTCCCCATGGCTCTTGCATTATTGTCCTTAAAATGACAATGAGGGTGAAATTATCTTGTTTCCTGCTCATATTTCAATCTGTTTTATGTTAATCCTTCAAGTTTCATAAAACCAGTTTTTCTTGCTTCAGCTGATACAAAGCTAAAGTATTAGACTTCATTCTCTTTTTTATGTCACTCTCAGATTTTCAGTGAGGGTATCTGTAGTTTAGATGTTGAGGGTCTAGAACAGGGGTGTCAAATGTACTGTCAGCTTTGGAAGCCATATTAGGCCAGAAGCTGGGTGTTTTTCTGGAACACTGACATATATGTCATCACCGCAGTGTCACGTGATGTATCGGGTCTTTCCCCCCTTTCACTAAACCAGGTATGGGCATGGCCAGCGTGTGACGCATCCGGCCTATGGGCCAGGAGTTTGACAGCCCTACAGCAACAAAGATGTTTGGAGGCTAAAACATATATAGAACAGTTGCTGGAATTGAGGTATGTTTAGTTTAATGAAAAGAAGGACTGAGGGAGACATGATAGCAGTGTTCCAATATCTCAGGTGCTGCCACAAAGACGAGGGAGTCAAGCTATCCTCCAAAGCACCTGTGGGCAGGACAAAAGCAATGGATGGAAACTAATCAAGGAGAGAAGCAACTTAGTACTAAGGAGAAATTTCCTGACAGTTAGAACAATTAATCAGTGGAACAACTTGCCTCCAGAAGTTGTGAATGGTCCAACACTGGAAGGTCCCTTCCAACTCTGTTGTTCTGTTCTGTTCTGTTCTGCTCTGCTCTGCTCTGCTCTGCTCTACTCTACTCTGCTCTATTTACATGGAGGTGGGTGTTAGAATATATGCCAATATCAGCTAATCCATCTCCTCAAAATATAGTACTCATCATCACTAGTGTTAGCCAGCCACAAAGGCAAGGAGAATCAAAACAGCATATTGCTGTCTCTGTAAACTGAGAAAAGATTTTATGTGTTGGATTTCTAAGATAGAAATGTAACTGTCAAGTAAGTAAAATCATTATTTTAATTTCAGAAATATATTGATGGTATCTTTAATGAAACAAAATGTGCAATGTAATAAATATGCCCTTTCTGTTTCAAATTTCTTCAGCATGTTTTTCTTTTCAAAATAAAATTTTACCTTCGAGATATACTACTCGGCGATGCTAAGCTACGTTTGAAAAACTTTCTTTTAAAATTACTTTATTTGTCCTGTGACTCCTTCTGTTTATATTGGAAATCAGAGTGAGTTATGGAGAGAATGAACTCTTGAAATCAAAGCGTTAAAAATGACTCACAAACTACTCAGTATTAGAGGCTGAGTCAGCTTTCAGTTCCTGATATGTGTCTGGGCACAAAAAATGCTGACTGGAAAGTTTTCTGATAAGTGTCTCTTTTCTGATAGGATTGGAATGATTTTTAAATGTATGGCGGAGACATAATTTATTTATTTGGTAATAAGAAGGATTAAGTCATGGTACAATAATGCAAGAAGCACCACTTGACCAGTGCTACGCAGCAGATGAAACACTCACTCAAGGTGAAAGAAATAGCTTAAAGTCAACTTGGCCCCTGAGGGAGATAATAACTCCATCCTAAAATGTGCTTGATGGTCTCACTCATGGTGTGAAATGAAATATATCAGCCAGGTGCAGCCAATTCAATCAAGCTTTGCTCCTTAGTTTGTCATGGGAAAGGATCATGGAAGTTCAGGGAGGGATTGCACAACATTTAGTCTTGAATGTCTACTGTTTTTTGTGGGAAGGTGACTTCTTCTTCTGGCTGCTGTGCTCTTTTAAGAATCTTTTAGAATGATTTTCAAATACAAGGTATTATAGCAATAGCATAGCAATAGGTAAAGGTAAAGGTTCCCCTCGCACATATGTGCTATTCGTTCCCAACTCTAGGGGGCGGTGCTCATCTCCGTTTCAAAGCTGAAGAGCCAGCACTATCTGAAGACGTCTCAGTGATCATGTGGCTGGCATAACTAAACGCCAAAGGTGCACGGAACGCTGTTACCTTCCCATCAAAGGTGGTCCCTATTTTTCAACTTGCATTTTTTACGTGCTTTCGAACTGCTAGGTTGGCAGAAGCTGGGACAAATAACGGGATCTCACCCCGTTATGTGGCACTAGGGATTCGAACCGCTGAACTGCCGACGTTTCGATCGAAAAGCTCAGCATCTTAGCCACTGAGCCACCGAATCCCTTGTAGCAATAGTATCTTGTATTTGAAAAGCAGTCCAAAAAGTAATGTATGGATATTTACACTGCAAGTGGAATTATGTACCTACGGACAGTCTGATAGCCATTGTCACCAACGGATGACTCCTTGTACAGGAGGACTTTAATTTCTGTCCTCTGCCTACAGCTACAATGCTTTCCTCCTCTTTCCCACCCCAATATTTCTTCTAGGCCAGTAGTCACCAACTGGTAGTCCGTGGACCACTGATGGTCCATGAGAAAATTTTGGTGATACACAGAAAAATTATTTGCATTTTTTATATTGCACTAAATACTATGTATTTTTAAAGTTTTAAAAAATTCTTATAAGTGGTCCACAGGATTTAAAATTATGAATTTAGTGGTCCCTGAGGTCCGAAATGTTGGCGACCACCTGCTCTAGGCAACCTTTCTGGCCTGAGAAATAAGCAAACAAACAAAGACATGGATAGAGAAAGCTCGAACAGCTCGAAAACTGAAAATCAGGCTTGTCAGATGTTACATCTTTTCTATCCTGCTCTACGGAGTAGAGAGTTGGTCTCTGACAGAAAACCACTTGAAGAAACTAGAAGCATTTGAAATGTGGATTTACAGATGGCTGTTACGTATAAACTGGGTTAACAAAATCACAAATGAGGAGGTGATAAGCCACCTGGGAAAGCAAAGGGAAATAATCAAAGCCATTAAAAAGCGAAAGTTAGAGTATTTGGGACATGTGATGCGACACCCAGAAAAATACAGCATCCTTCACTTAATCTTCCAGGGAAAAATTGAAGGCAAACAAGGCCCAGGCAGAAGAAGAACATCATGGTTCAAAACCTAAGGGACTGGTTTGGACAAAACTCAATAGCACTTTTTCATATGGCTAAAATAGGATTGCCACAAAAACATGATTGCCAACGTTTGATGATGGACATGGCACAAGAAGAAGAAGTGCATAAAGTACCAAGTTAAAATTAAAATATAGAATATGGGAGATGGTAGAGTAAAAATCTTTCAGGGCTGGTGAGCCTATTTTTGAAGGGATTGGGAGGCAAAAGGTCAGTCTTGTCCACGTGGAGTCATGATCCGGTGGCTGAGCTCAATTAAAGAAAGATTTCCTTAAAGATTGGCAGTTTGGAAATTCATTTAATTTTGAGATAGCACCGCAGTCTGACAATGACGTCACCGAACCAGTTCTGCCCCCCGCCCCCCGCCCGCCCCCCCTGCATTATTCTTACCTTTTATTTGGCCCCACCCCCAATCTATTGCTGCCTCCTGAGTCCCAGCTGATGGCTAGAGGAAAAAAATCTGTTTAAATTCTTGCCACAGAGCTTCAAAGGGCCGCCCTACAGCTGATCAGTGTTAAAAGAAAACAAATGAGTAGACCAGTGCCTACAAAAATACATGAGTAGATCAGTGCCTGCAAAAATAAATGGGTAGACCAGTGCCTGCAACAATACATGAGTAGACCGGTACAGCTCTGCAAGCAGTTAAAAGCCTGGTAGACCAGTACCTCTGCTAAATCCTAAAGAATTGTCACATGACCATCAAGCCATGCCCACAAAATAAGCCACGCCTACAGAACCTGTAGTAAAAAATTTTAGAACCCACCCCTGAGGGAGATGGTAGGCTAAACGTTATGTCTCGTATCACATCTTTGGAACCCCAACATATTTTATTTGTGAATTTCGGGAAATTTCATTAAGATTTTGGATTTTCATTAAGCCAGAGGACCAGAGCTTAATGAAGAACTGCATTGGATTGGGATCATCTTTAGCTGTGTTGCAGGGCTATGTTAACTAAAGTGATTATAGTAAGTGAGATATATTTTCCAAAGCACCAGAAGGCAAGACAAGAACTAATGATGGAAAATAATCAAGGAGAGAACCAACCTAGAACTAACAGAAATTTCCTGACAGTGAGAATAATCAACCCATGGAAAACCTTGCCTTCAGAAGTTGTGGGTGTCCCATCACTGGAGGCTTTCAAGAAGAGATTTGACAATCATTTGTTGAAATGGTACAGATTTTTTTTTAAAATTTGATTTATATGCCGCCCTTCTCCGGAGACTCAGGGCGGCTTACAATGTGTTAAGCAATAGCCTTCATACTTTTGTATATTTATACAAAGTCAGCTTATTGCCCCCACAAACTGGGTCCTCAATTTACCTACCTTAGAAAGGATGGAAGGCTGAGTCAACCTTGAGCCTGGGGAGATTCGATCTTACTTTAATTGCAGACAGCTGGTGTTAAATTACAGTGCTTCTGTCTGTTGAGCTAAACCAGGCTCCGTTCTTTTGTTTGAGCAGTGGGTTGGACTAGATGACCCCCAAGATCCCTTCCGACGGTGTTATTCTATTCTAAGCTTACCTGACTCTTGAAGAAAATAGATAAGGCCAGACAAGGATTTTCAAGATTAGGTCATGCTTCATGATCTTCATTTTGAGGCAATCAGCACAACATTGAGCAGACCTGAGGCAACTTCTGACCTATCTCGAAAATGTCTTGATTTCTCAGAAATCTCAGAACTATTGGACCTTTAACTTTTGCTGTTACTATTTCCTTTGTGAATCTAAGAATGAAGATAATAGAATAAGTGTTAGAAATACATGTGCGTTTTCTTCTGCTTTGGCAGACTTTAAGAATGGTGGCAATGAAAAAACAAAACAAAACCAAGAACTCCTGACTTTGTTTAGGAAGTTACTGTCCTCTTAAAGGGAGATTCCTACTCATATTCGATCTATATTTAAATTCTAGGAAACAACATTTTTTTTGTTCTTCTTAAAATCCTTTCCACGTGAGTCTTCTTTCCGAGAACTACCCCCCCCACACTTCTTCTTCTAAATCTAAGCATCACTAGACTACACTGAAGTGCTTCTTTCTTAGCACAAGGACAATTCATAAGTGCGGTGAGGGACAAAATGCCACAGAAAGGAAGGGAAGGAAATGGACGGCCCATTTTGGGGACTGCCAAAATTGCAGGCATGCTGGATCAATGGAAAGATAAACAAACCTGGAACAAAAAGAGGTAGGAAGCTATTAAATCTTTTTTGAAAAAAAAATTTTTTAACTGGTTTTGGTGAACTCACAAGCAAGAGAACTGATGTGATGAGTATGGTGCAAAAGTGACCTAAAATTTGGAGTTTGTTTCGTTTTGAAATGTATTCTAATTAATAACTCTGAAAATTTTCTTGCATCTGTAGATCTGTATCTTTCTCATCCACCCACCCCTTTGCTAGATTTGTTCCATTTGGCATATAGCTATTGTTTTCCTGGGACATGGTGACTCAGTGGCTAAGACGCTGAGCTTGTCAATCAGAAGGTCGGCAGTTCAGTGGTTCAAATCCCTAGTGCCATGTAATGGAGTGAGCCCCCGTTACTTGTTCCAGCTTCTGCCAACCTAGCAGTTTGAAAGCACATAAAAAATGCAAGTAGAAAAATAGGGACCACCTTTGGTGGGAAGGTAACAGTGTTCCGTGCGCCTTTGGCATTTAGTCATGCTGGCCACATGACCACAGAGACGTCTTTGGACAGCACTGGCTCTTCGGCTTTGAAACAGATATGAGCACTGCCTCCTAGAGTTGGGAATGACTAGCATGGGGGAACCTTTACCTTTACCTTATTGTTTTCCTGTAACTGGAGTAGAATAATATTTTTTAGCACTCTAAAATAATACTATTAGCATTCTCTATTATTTTTTTCCACCAAGTCTGATGATGGTTAATATATAGCAACATTTGAATGGAAGGAATTACCAAGGACAAAACAGCAGGCCGGGCAAGAGACAATTTATAAACTGAAAATTCACATCATCATGGTGCCAGTTAAAGTAATGAAACATCTGTGTTTATGGGTATCTCTGCTGCTTGATTGCCTCATGGTAAATTTCTACCCATGAGGAAAGAAGTAAAAGGGCAATACATATTACTGGAGCAAGTTAAACTTCATTCCCAAATGTGACAGTAGATTGATAATTGAATGTATTTTTCAAATCTGCAGCAAGACAAAGTCCAGTTTCAAATAAAAAGTTGCACATATTAATCAGGGAATTGCTGTAGACCAGAGGTCTTCAAACTTGGCAGCTTTAAGATTTGTGGACTTCAACTCCCAGAATTCTCCAGCCAGCCAGAATTCTGGGAGTTGAAGTCCACAAGTCTTAAAGCTGTCAAGTTTGAGGACCTCTGCTGTAGACCATAAATGAATGACCCCAAATTCAAATCTCTCTTACCTTTCCTAATAATAATCCCAAGGGGCATCAAATAAACCATATTGGATTGAGCTAGCAGATTCAGTGCTGTCTCTTCTGAGAAACTCTTGACCTGAGTGCTTGCTTATTCTCTTTATGTTATACTTATTATCTTGCTCTCACACAAGTCTGACTGCTTGTGTGTCTCCCTATGTTGTTTTGCAGTCTGTTTTTAAATGATATACTTTAAATGATATATTACATTAATTTTATTGGTTTGTTGGTGACTGTTGAGTTGATTTTATAGGCTTGGGTTCTGTCATATGGAAAGCAGACTATAAATGTTTACATTAGAAATATGCTTGAAACCTTTTACCACCTGATGGCAACTGGAAAGTATGGGTTTAGGTGTCAATATTGATTATGAGCTGCGATGTTAGTAGGCCCCTAAAATCAAAATAAGGATGAGCTGTGTTTCCCCACTGGGCATCACTTGAGCGATTTTAGCTGTTTCTCTAGGTGAGAGAGAGCCTTTTTCCAGATTTCTTTAAATGCCACAATCTTTCTCTTTCAATTTTTTTTACAGCAGCAGGCTTAAAACTTCACCCATTTATTTCACAAATTGCTGTTGGCATTTTAAAAATTCAAAGTACTTATTCACAGGTCCTTTGAGATGGGGGGAAAAAATGAAATTCTAAACAGGAATGGAGCATAAACGAGCCCAAGTAAAATTGACAGTGATGCATCTTTAAAAAGATTAGACATATTTTCAGGACGGTGGACTTAGCTACTAATGTGAAGCCCCGGTTAAGTAAGTTCAGATGTAATTTAAAGGTTTGCTGAACAATTGAGCACATAGAAAGATCCAAAGCACCTCAACGGCTGCAGTGCTTATAAAAATCAGTGAAGAGGAAAATGCTGGCATTAAGCAGGATGGTAAATATCTTGCCTGGGGCTGGATGTAGCTTACACAGCCTCTACATCTAGCCTGCAAAGAGAGAGATTGAGTGAGGAGGAGACCTCTTAACATTCTACTCATTCACTCCTTAGAAACAAGACAGGAGTGAGTGCTCATTCCTAACTCAGGTTTCAGGGAGAATCTCTTGTGCACAGGAAAGGAGACTTTCTCTGCATTTGTATAATTTTACACAGAAAAAGGACTCTTGCCTTCCTGACAGACCTCAGCTTTCTGCTGCATGGAGAAAGGACTGTTGAAAAGAAGAATAGAAAAAGAATAGAAATAGAATAGCAATAGCAATAGCAATAGCACTTAGACTTGTATACTGCTTCATAGTGCTTTACAGCCCTCTCTAAGCGGTTTACAGAGTCAGCCTATTGCCCCCAACAATCTGGGTCCTCATTTTACCCACCTCGGAAGGATGGAAGGCTGAGTCAACCTTGATCCAGTGAGATTTGCACTGCTGAACTGCAGCTAGCACTGAACTCTAACCACTGCGCCACCTCGGCTCTTATAGAATAGAAATAGAAATAGAAAGAAATAGAAATAGAAATAGAAATAGAAATAGAAATAGAATGGCATGGCATGGCATGGCATGGCATGGCATGGCATGGCATGGCATGGCATGGCATAGCATAGAACAACTTTATTGTTACATTGAATGCACACTAATTGGCGTATATTGGCGTACATTAAAATGAAATTTCATTGCATACAGCTCTCAAATATACTCTCACCACCTCCAATATACTCTACATAACCATGGCAGAATAAATAAATAAATACAAATTATGCATATACCCACCTACAGTATATTATATGACACGGAGAAACAACACAGAAGGTTTGGCCCAGAAGGCTAAATTTCAGTGGTGAGAGTAATTGTAGCCAGAGCTCTATCTATTAATGTATTTTGAACTGCTGTGGTAAAAAGATCTTAAAGCTCATTACCTATGAAACCTACACACAGTTCAACGGGGCAGATGGAAGGATGAGTCAAAGATGGTGGTGAGAAGATACTGCCTCTGCTTTATATTTACAGTTGTATTTCAGTAGAGCTGCCTAACCATTATATTGCAGAGAGACATAACATAACATAAAAATTTCTGGATAGAATGCAAAGCAGCAACAAAATAGAATGCCACCCTCAAGAGACAGACAACCCCTTCAAATTCTAGCTGGTTGATGGTCCAAATCATTCCAGATGGAAGTAAATAATAATAATAATAATAATAAAAAGAAACATCACTGAAAACATTTCCATCAAGAAAAGGATTTTTTGGAACCTCTTTGGGCTCCTCATTTTCATTGTCCACTAGCCTTTTATTATTTTCAATTTGGATGGAAATTTGATGAAGCATGTCAGTTTATGCACTTGCAAAATCAAGCATCTGTGGCTTTAGATTTCTGCAAAACCAGGCTCTCTACATGGGTCTACTTTTGGAATGGGAAGGGCATCTTTGGAGAGCTTTCTTTACCAGCAGTCTTGCACAGATGGCTCTGTATTAGAGACTAGGCTCATTTTGTCCTCCAGATCAGAAATGTTAAATTGTCCTTTCTCATTTGGCAATAAAATAAAATAAAATAAAATAAAAAATCCTAAAGGAAGCAGTTAATGAGGGACAACAAACTTTCTTCCAAGGGATTCACGTGGCTTGGTAGAGAAATCACTGGCTTGGGAAATTGCTGTTGTAAATGAGGGTCCTACTACACATATGTATAAGCAGACTCAATTTTAGGAAGAGCACTGAAGAAAATGTTGCTTTGAGGCCAATCCATTAAATCCCAGCCATTAAAACCTGGGAGCTGTATTGCAAAGAGTGATAGGGGATTGATTGTAGATCAACAGCTTCCAGAACTAAATCAATTTTGGGTTGCCACAGTCAATTTCATGTTGGGTTCTAGAGTAACGTTCCCCAAATTTTCCGGCTCAGCGGACCAGTGGAAGTGGCAGCAGTGGGGGGGGGAGGGAGGGAGGATGATTTTACATGCACCCACATGTGCCCACCACTTCTGTGGCCCAGTTCTGAACGGGCTGCGGCCTGGCACTAAACTGTGTCCTGCGGGTTGAGGACCCCTGTTCGAGAGTATGGCAGGGTTTGACAAATTTCCACAAACTAGGGCCCGGTGGATTTTTTTACGTACATAATTTTGCATAGAGAATTCAGGAAGATTAGATACAGTACACCCAATTATTAATTTTTTTACTTTACGCTGCATATTCTATTCTTTCAGATAAGGGTAAAAAGATTCACAGATAAAATTCTGTGAAGGTGCCACAGCTAAGGGCAACCCGGGTGTGTCTTTGGTTCTTTTTTTCTGCTTACTATCTCCAGTGCAATTAGTAATCAGTTGCTGGGCTCACACATCATCTTCAACAATAATACATTTTGCTCAATGTTGGCTTGGTCTCCTTGCTACATGAATTAGGATTGATGATCGTTTAATAAACCATTATTAAACCCCAATTGTATGCCTGTGGAGTCAGATCAATTGCTAATGCTGTTGATCATATTTATTTTTTTCCATCCTAATCCCTTTCAAGGCATTTTCACTTTATGGAGAATTTCAGAGTTTGAAAGAGATTCAAAAATATATCTAATTGTCTTACCCATTTCCTTCTGCTTTACCATTGGCCCATATCTTTGGAAATGTAACTTTTGTTCCAGCTAACCATTTCATTTCAGATGTGGTCCAAAAATCTTGGAATTGGACCATTTTATAACCAGACTTTGTTGAAGTCAAACAAAGGGAGACAAAGGGCTGCTGGTGGACATAGTTTAGGTAAATTTGCCTGCGAAAAGACTGGAATGAATGCATCTTAGAACTGTCTGTTTGCCTGCCTATAGACAGTAAAGAAAATGACTTTGACAGAGAGATGCTTTAAGTTTTTTTTAGCTAAGCAATAGCTCCTGTATCTGTATCTCATCTTCATCATTCTTTTTACTGCTCTTGGTTTAGTTAAGGAATTTGAATTATTGTTCAAGTTATGTTGTCGTTGGAAAGCACTTAGATCAAGAAGCCAAAAAGAAGGTTCGGAATCACCCGTAAAGTTAAGACAATCCAGAATCAAAAAGAAGAGATAGAATTTAAGGCTAGAAATAAAGTATTCTTGGATATGTCTCTGACTTGGTACGTGATGAAAAATTTCCTTACCAGTATGAGTAGTTACATTGAGTCAGTTACAGTGACACTGTGCAAACAAGTAAATATTTTGGTGTGCACAGGAGAGGCTTTGACTTTAATTATTTTATTTTAAACCTTATGTGTCTCTATATTGTTTTCTCTACAAAAAAATTAACCTTTCTAGAAATAGATAGCAATAGGTTAACCCAGTGTTTCTCAAACTTGGCGACTTTAAGATGTGTGGACTTCAACTCCCAGAATTCCCCAACCAGCCAGAATTCCCCATGCTGTCAGGGGAATCCTGGGAGTTGAAGTCAGGGGTGGGCTGCTGGGGGTTCACAAGGGTTCAGGAGAACCTCTAGCTAAGATTCTGTGCAGTTTAGAGAACCCCCAAATCCCACTCCTGGCTGGCCCTGCCCACCCCTCCCCTCCCCTCCCCTCCCCGGAGTC
Organism: Pantherophis guttatus; assembly: GCF_059756535.1. Taxonomy (NCBI): domain Eukaryota; kingdom Metazoa; phylum Chordata; class Lepidosauria; order Squamata; family Colubridae; genus Pantherophis; species Pantherophis guttatus. The sequence continues at coordinate 21,149,131 of NC_142069.1, read as the reverse complement.
CCCACGTGGCCTGTTTTGGATGCAGATAAGTGCAGGGCGCGCACGGAGACCTGGGGAGTTCGGGAAGGCTGGAAATGGGCCCGTTTCCAGCCACCAGAGGGCCTCCGGAGCCTGGGGAGGTCATTTTCGCCCTCCTGGAGGCTGGAGGAAAGCCTCTGGAGCACAGGGAGGGCAAAAATGCCCCCCCTGCCATGGTTCAGGAGGCTGACTAGGCCACGCCCACCATGCCACACCCACCCAGCAACCGGGTAGAGAACCCCTTGCTAAAATTTTTGAAGCCCACCCCTGGTTGAAATCCATACATCTTAAAGTTGCCACCGTTGAGAAAGCCTGAATTAGTACACAGTGATGGTGGTTTACACCCACAGAGACCACCAAGAGTGGACAGAGACAAGTGGATGTAGGTAAGTGATCCAGTAGAATGATTGAACAGAGGCAGCACACAGTGTTAAGAAAAAGCTGTTACCTATAACGTTTTTTTGTTTTGTTTACACAAGGCTGAAATCAATGAGAATAGCATAAGAAAAAAATAAATGAGATTTTACAAGGTTGGAACTTGGAAGTACCGTGTGACAATTTTAGCTACCAAATAAAATGGTGTCATTAATTAAAAACCCCAGCCATACTGCAATCTTCAAGTTGTGGTCGAAACAAGTCATACTTAATGGAGGGTAAGTCAGTTTTTGCTGTTGCCATTTGCAATTTCTGAACTTTGGAAGGTGGGGTTGATTTTTCTGAAGCAGGGTTGCAGATATAAGGGAAATTGTATATTTAGGAATGTATGCATGTTGTAGTTTGGATAGTAAAATGGGGGAACGTATAAATTTAATAAATAAAATAAATACTTATCTTGGTGGTCATGGGGCCGTTCCCACATGTATAGACCTCAGTAACTGAGCATCAGTTCATGGTTTGAGCCCTAATTGTTTGCTTAACTGAGTACAAATGTGCTCAGTTAAGCAAATCAATACGCTCAACTCCCTTCCATTCTCTTTTCTAAATAAGCCTAATTCTCCCCTTCCCTGTGCAACCTTGCTTGCTTCGTACAATTATTTATGTGCGTGTACTGCCATAGCAAAGGTCAGCAACGATTCAGCTCCATCCCAAAGCAGAATGATAGAGTGAATTAGTCAGGCAAAGAGAAGATTTTAAAAGGGCTGCCTGGCTGCAGAAAGGTTAATGAACTGATCTTTCACCTTGAGAGATCAGAAGCTATATTGGATTCCAGACATTGATGTGAACTTCCTGGTTTCATCCTTTTGTTCCATACGCTAACTCAAATAGATCCAGCAAATGCTAAAGACAGATCTGCAGTTGGGTTAGCACAGGATGGGGGGGGGGGGAGAGAGATGACCCAGGAATGACTGACGCAAGTGTCAGAGGCAATAGATACTAACAACTCATCCTAGGAATATTGTAGAACAAAGACATCAATTGATCCGTTTCTCAGCTCCTGCCCACCACTGAGTTCAAGGTGAATCGTTGGAGGGAGTATTTCCAGCTCCTTTTAAAGAAACACTTGTGTGCCCTCTGCTCAGAAGCCATCTCTGGGCCCTCTGATTCTGGACAACTTTGTTGTGACTGAGGCCCACCTCAGTAATTGTGTTACCAAACACAATTCAGTCCTGAACAATCTTATTTTGTTAAAACAGCTGAGGATTAATTCATTCTCAGATTAGTCCAAAACAAATTCTTCATAACTCTCGGCCTTATCACCAACTTTGATGTCGTTGGCAACTTGCCAAAGGCTTTTCTTGGCAAAACCCCCACAAAGTTCAAGAAACGCTGACAAGAAGCACTGGAATCAACGTTGCTTTTCTACAAAGAAGCTCGTTGCTGCTCTTTTAAGCCTTATGGGAGGCTTAATCATGGGAGTGGCCAATCATCTTCTGGCCTTACTCCCGAGTCGTCCTTTTTGCTTTAGCTGCTCTTGCCTTCTGGCAGCTCTTCGCATGCATGCACTAGGAACAGGCTCCTCCTGTTCCTCTGCCACTCTGTTATCCGCCTCTGGAGGCTCTGGAGTCCGTGCATCGCTCCCAGATGGCCCTGGCCCCATCACTGCCTCCGATGCAGAGCCCTTGCCGGACCTTCCCCTGACTCCAGGACTGGCCCATTGTCCTCCCCAGCCTCCTCACTGTCCAACTCCGCTGCCAACTCCGCAGGCTGCTGGCGGATCACAACAAACTTTTGTACAATTTCCCCACCTCTACTTTTTATGGTAGGTGGCTGAGAAGGCGGTGACATTAGAATTCCAGAGGATCCTTGAGGAAATGGAATACCTGGATCCTTTTCAGTCAGGTTTCAGGCCTGCTTATGGGGCCAAAATGGCATTGGTTGCATTCACGGATGATCTGTGTCAGAGGTGGTGCATCCATTCTTGCTCTTCTCTTTTGATACCATTGACCATGGTACCCTTTTGGTCTGATTTAGGGATTAGGGATGGCAATCCCTAAGCAGTTTTGTGCTAGTTCACCTCCTTCTTCTGAGGCTGCTCCCAATCGGGGTTGATAGGAAGCAAGAGGTCCAGCTTGTGCTGATTGCTTTGGGGGATGGCACAGAACTCATTCTCTCTGTTTCTTGCCAACACCTATATATGAAACCACTAGGCAAGATCATCCAGTGGGACAAGGTATCACCAGAATGCTGATGATACCCAGTTATATATCTCCATCCTGTGAGTGATGCTGTGAGATAGGACCCCATTCTCCTGGCATTCCAAAAAGGAGTTAAAACATGGCTCTGTAGTTTTACATGGGGAGCCCAGAGCACCACAGAGCCAAGGGGCTGTTTGGCACCCCGAGAGCCCTTCCTTGGCCTTTTTGATTCATTTTTAACAGGGTTTAATCATTCTTGCCTCCTTCTAAATTCTAGTTTTTTACGTTTTTAATTCTTACATGCTATATATATGCATGTGTGTGTGTGTGTGTGTAATGTATATGTATATATGTATTTTATACATATACATATGTATGTATGTATGTATGTATGTATGTATGTATGTGTATATATTTGTATAAACACACACACAGAATAGCAGAATTGAAAGGGAGCTTAGAGATCTTCTACTCCAATCCCCCGCTCAGGCAGGAAATCCTATATCATTTCATACAAATGGTTGTCCAATCTCTTCTTAAAAATAAATAAACAAATAAATATTGAATGAGTGAATGAGTGAATGAATATGATCCTTCAGCAAGGAAGAACACCTGGAGGCAAAGAGATCTCTTCAACCACTGACAGAATACTGTTTGTAAGGAAAACTTATACATAATTTGCCACATTATAGCAGAAAGCAGTTTGAGGTTAATTGATACCCAAGAGATGTCCACTATGTATGTGTGTATAAAGTGAGCCAAAAGAGAATGGAACTGAGCACCATGCAATGTTAGCAATCTGAAAATTATTACATTTGGAATTATTACATCGAGTATGGTCAAGTGTTATCCCTTCAAATTGGATCCGACTAGGATACCAATTCCATGCAGATTGGCACTATTGTACTATTTTATTGTAGAGCTATAGTAATAGAATCTTGCAAGTCTGGATGCACTTTCCCTCTCCCTCCCTTTATCTTTGTGTGAACAAAGGAAGCAGCCTGCAGAGATGTTTACTTCAGCCGGTAGTTAGAAATGCTTTACAAAGTAAAAAAAAAAAAAAAAAAAGTTCCAACGAGCTCATGTCGCTCAGCTGATTTTAGGAACTTTTTTTTTTTACTTTTTTTACTACCGGTTTAGCAAACCAGTAGAATTTTTTACTACCGGTTCGGATCAGAGGTGGGTTTCAGCAGGTTCTGACCAGTTCTGGCGAACCAGTAGCGGAAATTTTGAGTAGTGCAGAGAACCGGTAGTAAAAATTCTGTCTGGCCCCGCCCCCATCTATTCTCTGCCTCCCAAGTCTCAGCTGATCAGGAGGAAATGAGGATTTTGCAGTAACCTTCCCCTGGAGTGGGGAGGGAATGGAGATTTTACAGTATCCTTCCCATGCCATGCCCACCAAGCCATACCCATAGAATTGGTAGTAAAAATTTTTGAAACCCATCACTGGTTTGGGTGAACCGGCCTGAACCGGTAGTATTTCACTCCTGGTTTACTTCCTTTGGCCCAGACTCAAGGCGTCTTTTGGTACTGGCTCTTCCTCCTGTCTTTCAAGGCCATTCTCTCTCTACAGTGTGTGTGAGACAATGCAGTGGAAGGAAGAGGGAAAAGACATATGGTACTTATACACAGGGATAAGCCAAACACTGGAATGTGTTGAGATGTAATATAAATTGGTTTGGAAGCAATGAACCAGAAAAGCAAAGATGTAAAGAGTCTGAGTCATTGAAAGGCTGATGGCATAATGAGGGGGTAGGACAGAAGAGCTGCTCTCTTGGGTCGTGTTTGCAACATCAGTGGTAACTACCCTTTTAGTGGCTAATGACTACACCAGATGCTAAAAACAGCAAGGGACATTAGTGGGAGCTGTAATCAAACGTACAGATGTGTTCAAAAGTACATACTCACACAGTTATGATCAAGCTTTTATTTTGACATTACGATCATATCCAGTATTAGCGACATGCAAGAATGAACTTTGAAAGTAAAAGAAAAGCCTTTTGATGAAACTCTTTGAAACTCTTTGTTTGAAGTTTGAAGGGCAGTCTTTCTTGGAGAGAATTTGTTATAAATATAGACAGACTCAACCTGTAAGAGATATTGAATTTTACCAGGCATGGAGGAAACCTCATATCTAGTGGTATCAAAAGAGGACAGAAGGACACTATAGCTTTGTTCTTTTTAGTTGCATAGATGAATTCAAGTTGGAAGTTTCCAAACATCCAAAACTTTAATGCTACAAGTGGCTTATATCTGAATAGATTACAGTACGAGGGATAACGGTAGTTAATGGATAGTTAACATGGAATTAGCACTAGCACTTAAACTTATATACCGCTTCATAGTGCTTTTACGGCCTTCTCTAAGCGGTTTACAGAGTCAGCATATTGCCCCCAACAATCTGGGTCCTCATTTTACCGACCTCAGAAGGATGGAAGGCTGAGTCAACCTTGAGCCTGTGAGATTTGAACTGCTGAACTGCAGCTAGCAGTCAGCTGAAGTAGCCTGCAGTGCTGCACTCTAACCACTGCACCATCTCAGCTCTTAGTGACATTGGAGAACCTAGAAATGAAACTTATTCAATCGCTACTTCATCTCCTAAAGCAGGGGTGGGCAATTGTGGCCCTTTTACAATTGGTGGACTTCAACTCCCAGAAGCTGAAGTCCACAGGTTGTAAAAGGGCCACAATTGCCCACCCCTGTCCTAAAGATACTAAAGGCATTGATCCAACAATCGGGATGAAAAGTAGTTGCACTAGTGAAAATGTTTTGATTTAGTGAAGATGCAATCATTGTTCTCCTATGATTCTCAGCATGTCAGGTCCTTCTGTGATGCTGAAGTCAAGTCTGCAAAAATTCCTTTATATGTTCTTTTACATTCTACAGAATTTCTGCAGGTGAAAGTTCAAGACAAAGGTTTATTTATCGAAATCCATTTGCAATGTTCTACAACATGGAAGATACCTGATACCAAAAGATAGCTTGTCTGCTTTGTAGAGAAATTATGTTTTTTAAATTCTAATAGACTCCATACAGATGTTATACCAAGACATATAAACCATCTTATGCAAATTACATAGTCTGATTTAGGGATTGCTTGACGTCAACCAATATGAAGGCTCAGTTTAATCTGATCAGCTTCTGGGGCTAGTCTAGGAAGTTTGAATACTTTTATTCTGAAATATTTTGAAGCCAGATTCTTAATAAATGCAGTGATCTGGTTCACAAAATATGCTGAAATATAATGCAGCTTTTTCTGGTTTGGCATGCTTTGTAAATTCAACCACTCTGGTTTTTAAGCCATGCTTTACATCTTAATGAATTGTATAAACCAAGCAGGTGGCAAATATTTTGATAGACTCAATTCTGTATGCCAGGTTTATGATGTGTTCTGGAAACCTGACTATAAAGTATAAATTATGCCATCTTTAATTGCATGTTTACACAGAGTAAGCTATTACAAAAATTCTACTTTAAGATGTGCTTGTTTTTATAATCATTAATGACTAATATCCCTGGAGATATTTCTAGAGTGAAATTTTGAATAGATGTTTAAAATGTAAAGTAACGAATAATGGAATAAAAAAACAACTTTGTTTCCATACCATGAAGAAATAAAAGTGACATATAAATTTGTTAAATGAGTGACACAACATCTTGGATGGTTTATCCTATGTATTCCATTGTTTATATTGCAAAAATCAACAAGGATTAATAGCTGAGTAATTATGCACTTAAAAGCACTGTTGATGCTACATAAATATTTAACTGTGCTTATAGACATGACCCATATCTTGGAGGCAAGAGAGGTTGCTTGCTATTAATAACTGTACAAACTGTACAATAACTGTACAAATAACAATTGTACAAAATTACTGTGTTCATTGCACCAAACCATCATTTGCTGTAATTATGGTTTGTTGAACAGCCTGCAGCATCTAAGTTTACAAAATCTTTTACCAAACTAAAGAAACTATATTATTTTAGCATGGTTTGTGAACTCTGCTTATTTTTAATCAGCAGCAAATTTGCCTAAAGCTTTTATTTGTCTTAAATGTCTGATCTATCTTAAAGACAGAATATTCTAAACTCCGCTTGAAGAGGCACAGAGAATTAGGGTTGCGCCTAATATTGGTCAAGAGAAGCAAACAACAATTGCATAGATTGGGAGTTTTGCACCTGCTTATCTGGATGTTTTATTTTGATAGCAGAGTCAAACTCATCTGTACAACTGATGGGAGTCTGCTAAAAGAATATCTATTTCTTTCTATACTATCTCTCTAATTAATGCCTTTCAAAGCAGCTTAAAAGTTTAAAACATAATAAAATCTGTTAGTAACTTCTGCCTTACAAAGCAGTGTGTTTTAAAATAACACATGATAAGGTGTGTGCATGGGGTTATTTCTTAACTTAGTTTAAGTTAAGTTTAGTTGGAAGGAAAATCCATCTGATTTAATTCCAAGGTGGGAGAAAGACACTGGAAATAAAATGGAGGCTGGAGGCTGATTGGAAAGAAAGGTTCCCTTTATTGATGAAGCAGAAACACCAACCACATGTGATTCTGGGACAGCTGACCAACTGGCTGAACAGGTGGATGGATCTTTATAGATTCTGTAACTTTGATGTTTGGGGTCTGTGCAACACAGGGTTTGTGTTTCTAAAATGGTGTTGGGCAATTCCTATTGTGGCTAAACCTGTGTTGGATCTTGGATGAGAGGCTGCTTGTTCTAATCCTACTATTCTGCTTTTGTTAGCTGTCAAACTTTACTGCAAGGGGTTTCGAAATATCCTGTCTTGAATGGATTTTTGCCAGCAGTATTTGCTTTGCTTATGAATGGAGCCATCTAGATACTTGGCTTCATCTTTCAATAAGCTCTTTATCTCTTTAAGTGCTGGCATCTGCTGTGGGCTATTAAGAAAGACTGGGAACTGATTTCTGCCTCTAAAAACATGTTTCTCCATTTCTCCTTTAGGGACATATAACATTTTGCCTTTTAAAAAATATTTTCCAAAATATTTCATTCTTTGTAGCAGCGGGGGGTGGGGGGCGGGGGGCTTCCCACAGTACTTTAGCTTAGATTTTGAAGGATGCATTACAACTCTCCTGAGAGTTGCATTAAAACTCTCCTGAATTATTGCCAGAAACAATGCTTGGTGGAGAGACCCAAATTAGAATCAAGCAGCATTATAGAGTAACTAGCTGGAAGCCTGTGCTTCGCTACGAAACTATGTGCTCGGGCTTGATAAATTGACACTTACAGCCTGAAACTTAATGTAGAATGTGTAACTCCGTAGCATCAGAGTGTATTGATATAATGCAACTGGCAGTTGGAACAGAGGGGGAGCGGGAGTAGAATGTCCCAGCCTGCAGCATCCATTGGTATTCATCTGGCTAGCATCCTGTCAGTGTGTGAGAGAGTTGAGGGGTGTTTGGAAACTCAAACAGTATTTGCTGTGTGAGCAAGAAGGAGACAGGAAGGAGGCTGGGCATGGCTTAGCTCAACTGTTCTGTAGTAAAGCTGCTTCCTGCTGTCAAAGTAAAACTGAAAGTGAAACTCCTCTCCTCTGCTTATGTTTTGCATTTGTAACAGATTTCTTTTCAGGTGGGGAGGGGGAGTAGAACTCCTTAGCATCAGAGCATGTTAATCATAATATAGGAAATACTAATGTTCTGGTGGTCATTTTGAAAAATCCTTTCTTAGTGAGCACCTAGAAGCCAAGAGGAACATACGCGGCAAATTTCAAGTTTGTAGGCCTTACGGTTCTGGAGATTTCGTGATTACGGCATGAGTGGTTTTCGCTTTTATATATATAGATTTCTTTCTCTCTCTCTTTTTTTTGGTCAGTTTTCCTCAAATTAAACATAGACATTTTTGAAGATTTTGAAAACTGCTAAATGGAAGCTTGACATCTGCAAACTTCTAATACAGCATAAGCACTTTTCTTTCTCATTAACATGTGTTGATACTCCCTCCCCCCCTGTTCTCTTTTAGAGTTGTTATTCAGAAGCATCTTTCATTGTGTTCCTCTTTTTGCACCAAAATTATTAACAGCTAATTTTATACTTTAGGACATCACAGAAACTGGGTATGACTCTCAGAGAAAACCGTAATAGTGGCTGCCCAACTGCCTCCAAATTGCAGAAATCTTACTCGACTGGTGATGTGCCAAACTGTTCCCATCTGACTTAATGAACTTTTTCCTCCTTTTATCTAATCTCTGCAGCACCTACATTGAGAGTCCCATCCCGTGTGGGAAGAGTTCAGATGTTGTGTGAAAGAGGATAGCAAAAAAAAAAAAGAGTTTTATTATTATTTTTAAAAAGATTCAGAAAGGATGGTCTTGACAGAAGATCCTTTAACAAGCAATATGGCTCAAGAATAAGGTTGCTATAGCAACGGAGCCTCAGTTAGAATTTGGGCACAGGCAAATGAGGAACGAGTTAGTTTACTACAAAGTTTGATATTAGGGAAAAGGAGAACGGTCCTCCTGGTTTTATTCTTCGTCCCTGTTCAAGAAGAGATGGCACTGCTTGTTTTCAAACCTAAACCAAAAATTCTCTGAGGGCTTTCTGGCATCTTTCCAAACCTCTGTTTAAATATATTTAAATATATTAAATATTTAAATTAAATATATTAAATATATTAAATATATTTAATAAAAGTAAAAATCCTTCTGCTTTCCAAATACTTATCTAAAGTAGCTTGGCCTATATCAGGGGTGTCAAACTCAATGCCCGGGGGCTGGATCCGGCCCACGGGGTACTTAGATCTGGCCCATGGGGCCACCCTGGAAACAGCGAAGGACCGGCCCGTGGTGCTTCTGCCAGCGAAAACAGGCTCCCGAGCTCTGTTTTAGGCAGCCACGGCCTCCTACAACCCTCTGCCAGTGAAAATGGAGCTCGGGAGGGCCGCAGCCCATTTTCACTGGCAGAGTGCTCAGGCCACCACAGGCATCCCTGACAGGAGTGACGTCGAGCTCGCCACTTCCACCCTGACCACGCCCCCTGCCCCCCGAGGTCAAATACAAACCTGATGCATCCCTCAATGAAATTGAGTCTGACGCCCCTGAACTATATCAATATGAATTAATATCCACCTTTTATTTTATGGTTTTAGCTTGCCTTGTAGAGTATAATAATATATATATCTGAATATTAATGTGATGGAGAGACATTATAGCTCAAAGTCTTATGCCTAGTTCAACTCCATAAAACAAAGATTAGTTCTTTTAAATAAGAAGCAACGGAATATAAAGTATTTTACTGGCACTTAAATAAAGCACAAGATACCCCAACTACACAAATTTCTCACCTTATCCCTGTGTAATTGCTTTCATCACATTCTCAGTATAGGAAGAGGAGAGATTATTAATTTTGTAGGCTTAGTGTTGATCTATAAAAAAGTAGTAAAATGTGTGCCATCCATTATCCTATTTATTTTACAAATGCCTTTATGTCACATCAATTTCATTATGTTATGTGAATCTAGCCACTCTGGTTTGTAAACTATGAGTACAATAAATTGTTTTTCCCCCTATAAATCATGCTTATCAAAGTTGAACAATATTATGCTTTCTAATTTATATGTATCCTTGCAAAATTGCACGCATAATTTCACAATTTATCATAGAAGGGAGGATCAATTTAAGACCTCCCCCCTCCCTATGTTTGCTCATTTCACTGATTTGGTCTTAACTATTGGTTGGGTGAATTCTCTCCTTTGATAGACCCTGATCTTTACTTTAGATATGGACTAGAACAGGGGTGTCAAACTCACGTTGTCATGGCGGCATCACGTGATGTATCGGGACTTTTTCCTCCTTCGCTAAACTGAGTGTGGGCGTGGCCAGTGAATGATGCATCTGACCCGTGGGCCGGGAGTTGTTCTGTCCCCAACCCCACTCACACACACCAACAGACGTTCAGGAGTTAAAGACCAAACCAGCCAGCAAAATCCTTTTCCTTATGATAACGGAACTTGGCAACAACGTAGTGGCTGCCTGCCAAGAGTTTATTATTTATAAAGAGGAGAGATAACTTCTCCCCACTTCTGATACATCAAAGGAAAGCAGCTCAATAATTACAATCTAGTCCAGAGATAATCCCGTCTTAAAGCAAAAGTCCGGCAATGCAGAATGGCGTGGAAGCTTTCAGCTTTGTTCGTCACAAGGTTTGACTGGCCACCATGCTCCCTTTTATATCCTGTGGGGTGTGGTCCAGTGACTCAGCCTAATCTCGGGCACGCCCTTTCTTCTGTTGCACGCACTTATCTCTGCGACGCTGGCGTGGGTCCAGCCAAGACTCATTACCCTCATCACTGTCCATCTGTGGCTGCCTGGACGTGCTTGGCCCTGGCCCTATCTCTTGCCCTTCGGCGGACACCGAAGGCATTGCCAGAGAGGAGGGTCCTGGAGAGGGAGGCCTTGCCAGCTCCTCCCCTTCACTCTCGGAGTCCTCTCCTGACGATGACACAGGCTCCAGTAATGGAGCCACAACAGGAGTTTGACAGCCCTGGACTAGAAGAATACTATTCCAAAGAAGGATAAGAAATTGTATATGGTATGCAGACAATAGAAAGGTTATTTCTTAACTACGTTTCTTCACTCCTAGCCCTGAATAGATCATTCATAAGAAAATTATTGATATCAGTGCTAGAGAAATCATAAATCATATGTGTGTCTCTTTCAGAATATTCCCCCAGCATTTCACTTCAGTTCTATTACTACCAACTTCACCTCCTTCTAGCCACAGTCAATTCACTTCTGGGCATTGTTTGAGAATTTCAACCTGCACCCAAATTTTCCCCAAATAAGATGTTTCATTTCTAAAATGGCATTTTAGAAACAAAATTATAAAAGCCTAATGACTTAGTCACTTTTCTGTTTTTGTTCGGAGAGTGTGGGAAGGACAAAAAAGTATAATTTTTGTTCAGTTGGGGTGACATGGCAGTTATTTGATATTTTAGGGTAGCCTCTCAACCTGTTATGAGATTCTAGCCAAATGTTCCTTTCACCAACATCTGCTTTGGGCTGTTGGCTAAGCAGTTTCCTTTATTTCTTCTCCTTGATTTATTTGGCCAAATACATCAATGTAATTTCATATTTTTGGGGGAATAAAAGAGAACCCCTTTAATGTAGGGGTGAAATCCAGCAGGTTTTGACAGGTTCTGGAGGAAACGTGTCAGAAATTAGCGGAAATTTTGAGTAGTTCAGAGAACCGGTAGCAGAAATCTTGAGTAGTTTGGAGAACCAGCAAATGCCACCTCTGGCTGGCTCCAGAGTGGGGTGGGAATGGAGATTTTGCAATATCCTTCCCCCAGGAGTGGGGAGGGAATGAGGATTTTGCAGTATCCTTCCCCTGGAGTGGGATGGGAATGGAGATTTTGCAGTATCCTTCCCCTGCCACACCCACCAAGCCACGCCCACCAAGCCAGACCACGCCCACCAAGCCACGCCCACACAACCGATAGTAAAAAAAAAATTAGATTTCACCACTGCTTTAATGGCAACAGAATAGTTTTCTTTATGGAGTTAAGAAGAAAATCAAATTGGGACCCTTCTCCTCCTTTCCCCTTGCGTCTTAAGTTTAATAGCAGAAGATCAGCATAGACTCTATTATCTCCACCTACTGAGGCATATAGCCTAGCATACCTTTTAATTAACTGCTGAAGTTAATGATCAGGGACAATGGGAGTTGTAATCCAACACACCTGGAGAATATTAGGTTTGGGAAGGCTGCTTCAGCATGTAAAATTTACTTAAGTGTGGAGATGTAATGATGTGGAAAGGTTTCACCAGCAAAATTTCCTCCCATCCTACTAGTGTGAAATGTAGAATCTATGACAGAACAAAATTGGTAACTTGTGCTTTCATTGTGTTCATTCCATTGCTGGTTCACATCTTAAAATGATTTTTAAAGGGGGGGGGGGAAATGGTTCCCTTTCTATGTGTCAGAAGACAATAGTGCACAACTCTGTAGCGATAAACTACAACTCCCCTCAGTTCAGTGAACCTGGGGCAATAGGGTGAAATGTTGAGAGTTCTAGTTCATCATGCCTCCTGGATCGTATAAGCAGCTTTGCTTAATTGATTAGAACCAGTTTGAATGCCCCCCCCCAGTGGTGGGATTCAAATAATGTAACAACCGTTAAATGACTGGCTCGGTGGGCATGGCCATGGTGGGCATGGCCAGGGGATGTGACAAGCAGCATGCCTGTCACACCCCCTGAGACCAAAAACAGGCCTGGGGAGGGGGAACGGATGTGCCACTTGTGTCCCGTTTTGGGCCTAGTAGACCTCCCTGTAGCCTCCTGGAAGCAAAAATGGGCCACGCGGGGGCTGTGCTGCCCCCCTGCCCCCTCATTTTGGGCCTAGTAGGCCTCCCTGAAGCCTCCTGGGGGTGAAAATGGGCCACGGGGAGACTGCACCGCATCCCGCCGTGCCCCATTTTGGGCCTAGGAGCCTCCCTGCACTTACCTGGGAGCCAAAATGGGATGCGTGGGGATTCCTGGAAGGGGCGCGGCGGGGAGAGGTGGGGCCAGCCAGCAATTTAACTACCAGTTTTCCTGAATCGCTCCAAACCAGCTGAATCCCACCACTGCCCCACCCGCATCTTATAGATGGGCAGAAACAATTGGAGAGAAATATTCAGGCCTTAGACAATGAAGGGCTTTATGGATGATCAGCAGCATCTTGAATTGCATCTGGAATTCCACTGATAACCAGTGAAGCTCACAAAGTTAGAAGCATTATGTGGATACTTGCACTGCTGCTTTCTGGGTCAGCCATAGTTTCCAAATGGTTTTTAAAGACAGACATGTAAAGCATTTTGCAACTAGAAGATAACTAAGATCAGCTCTGTAGTTTAATGGGAGAATTACTAAGTAAAAGTTTTCTGGAAAGAGTCAATCTGAGATGAAAGCCAAATCTGGCCCTAGGTTCTGCCTCAGTTTTCCTTCCCAATAAGCAACTGAGTTGGAGGATCACTTATAAACATCTTATTAGGGTACCCTGATAAAGTGGGATCTCTCCATAAAAAAGGCAAGAAAGAACCACGAGTCCCATGTTTCACTCCCTTTTTATAGCTAACACAACAAAGAAAATGCAAGAGGATTGGACAGAATAAAAGTAACTTCCCCTTTGCCTAGGAAATCAGTTACATGTAGTCAAACATGTTACGTATTTGCATCCCATAATATCACACACGTTCATTAACATGAGGCCTGATGTCAGAAGGAGTGTAAATTGTAAAGAAAAAGGTTGTTTGGAGTTCACAAAAGAGATAAACCAATTTGTACTAACAAACTTTTTCTTATCTGGAGCTAGTCTCCAGTTTGTTTATCAGTTTAGGAATGTTAAAAGCCAATAAACCTGAACATCTTTTTAAAAGAAAAAAAATAAATCAAATTAAAATACAAACTAGCTATGTTAGTTAGCAATTTACACAACTCATGTATTGTGGCCTGTCGGCCGCCGGCCCCTGCAGCAGCTGAATCAGAAGAGGAGGTGGCGTGGGAGTCAGGGTCAGCATCAATGCTACCTGAAAGCTCCGAGGGGAAGAGGGAATGGAGCTGTCAGAGAGAGAGACAGAGGCGGAGTCTGGGCCATCCATCAGCCATCAAATGGAGAGTCAACAGCCCTCAGGTCTGGAGGTGGCTGATGAGGAAGAGGAGGAACAGCTGGGTCTAGTGCCAGCTGCCAGAGGAGAGGAGAGCAGTGGAAATCTGTGGGCCGATCCTAGGGATGGAAGAGCCACTGCTGTTAGTGAAGTCCCACCCTAGCTCTGGGGATAAAAGGCAGGGAGCGGAGATGAATAGATGCATCAGACAACTATTCATCTCCCTGCTGGATGTTAGCCTGCTGTGAGAGAAACTTTTTGCTGGGGCTGCTGGCGCTCCTAATAAAGGAATAGTTGATTTAACTTCAGAGGGTTTGTCATCTTCGGGGAGCTGGGTCAGAACACCATGTCATTTGCCTCTCAGAGATCAGCCCTCACCGATCTGCATTAATTGGAAACCAGCTTAGCCAAAGGCCATTGAGAAGTCAGGAAACTTGGCTATAAAGACAGGAGACCTGTCCAGTGGTGGGTTCCTCCCGGTTTGGTCCAGTTCGGCCGAGCCGGTAGCGGTGACGATATGACGTCACCGAACCGGTTCTCCCCCCGCCGCCCTCCCCCCACCCACGTTATTCTTACCTTTTATTTGGTCCCACCCCCAATCTATTGCTGCCTCCTGAGTCCCAGCTGATGACTAGAGGGGAAAAATACTGTTTAAACTCTTGCCGTGGGGCTTCAAAGGGCCGTCCTACAAATGATCAGTGTTAAAAGCAAACAAATGAGTCAGGTCGTAAGTGTGAGGACTGGTCGTAAGTGCGAGGAGCTTCCAGAAATGACTCTGACCAGCTAGCCATGCCCACCTAGTCACATGACCTCCAAAGCACACCCACAAAATAAGCCACGCCCACAGAACCGGTAGTAAAAAAATTTAGAACCCACCCCTGGACCTGTCCGCCCTTACTCCGTTGCCTGTGGTCTACCCAGCAAGACTGCTTTGTCTCTGAAGAAGTCAGCATCAGTTGCCAGCAAAATGCCAGAAATCTGTTCTCTGGAATATGGTCACTAAACCCTAAAGCTCAGCACTATCCAACAGATTCTAGCTGTGAAAATCTTTGCCAGTATGTTGGTTTCTAGACAGTTGACCCTGTAAGCTAACTACAGGTGCAAGTGGGGATCTCATTTGCTGTCCTCACGAAAATCCAAAGGACAAACACAGTAATCTGATATCAGCTGTTGCTCATCTACTCCCGCGCCTTTTAATCTTGCCTTAACTCACTTTCCATAAAAGGATTAGCAAAGACTGAAAAAGGTCACGCATTTTCTATCTACTCTCTCAGCCCAGCGATCCTGTAAGAACAACTTGCATTGGTTTGAGCTCTGATATGAGCTTTACTTAATTGTTTATTAGTATGGCTGCTGATAAATAAATAAGCCATTTGTTTGGCTTGGGAATTGCCCAACACTTGCTAACATACAAAATAATTGATACTTATGTTTGAGGAAAATTATTGTTTTTTTTTTAATGCATTAAATATTTAAAGCTTCCAGCCTAGAATGCATTTGTTTCATTTGCAGAACACAAAAATACACATTAAATTCTCTCTCTCTCTTTGTTCTTCTCTCTTTTCCTCTGGTGGTGCTTAGAGATGTGAATTCGTTTCTTGCACTCTGCATTTGGTCTCTTTGGCTATCCTGTACTTTTTCATGAGACCATTAGCAATTGAGAAACATCCATGGATTTTAACTGGGTTTCTTCTTCAAGGTTAAATGTCTATGGAGATTCTCAGTCAACCAGGTTATGGTTGTCTCAAAGGTGCTTTTTCAAGAGGCAACTGGGCCTTATGTTTATTTTTCCTTTGAAGACTTTTGCTTCTCATCCAAGAAGCTTCTTCAGCGCTAACTTGGATGGTGGGGATCATGTCAAAATTGAACAGCCCTCTCTCAACAGAGGGGGAGGGATATGACATCTATTTCCAGTCTACAACACAGTCCTTTCAACAGTTCCAAGAAGGCTCCACACCCATTTGCACCACTCAGGTGATCCTGATGACAAAGATAAACTTCCAGGTGGCCTTAACAACCTGCTAAAAGGATGCAAATGACCAGCTGTCTGCAAGAAGTATAATTCCCTACCATCCAGTCAGAGCTGAAGAAGCTTCTTGGATGAGAAGCAAAACATTTTCAATAAAAAAACAGAAAGTCTAGGTGCCTCTTGAAAAAGCACCTTTGGGTTCAAGGCAAATGAGGTCCAGGCAGAAGAAGAACATCATGGCTTCAAAATCTAAGGGACTGGTTTGGACAAAACTCAGTAGCACTTTTTCGTGCGGCTGCTGATAAAAATAGGATCGCTAACATGATCGCCAACTTCCAATGACGGATATGGCAGAAGGAGAAGGAGAAGGAGAAGGAGAAGGAGAAGGAGAGATATCATGTTTGACTGAAAAGACGGATAACCCATTAGATGGCAGTAAAGAGCTACAGCAAAATCTAATTCTTTGCTATCATCTAGTGGCCATCTGAGTTTATAACCCAGATGTGTCAGTTCTAATCTAGTGTCATTCTCTGACAGCAGAAGAAATTAATGACTATCACATCCTGAGAAGTGACATCTTTATTTGATAAAATGTTCAAAAATGTTTCAATCCCGAGAGAATTAGTCAGGCCAACCTAAATTATCTTCCTAATCTTAACAAATGGTACATTTTGACAGAGTTGATAATATTGCATGAGGCTAGGATTAAGAGACATTCGGGAAGAAAATTATTAAATTTCTTGTCTCATAAACCTTGGCAAGGCTATGACATTTAGGAAATCTCTAGATAATATCAGCAACTAGGGTCCATTTACTCTTCAACTATTTGACTCAGAAAGATGGGAGGAGAAAGCATAGAATTTAAACTCCAAAGCAGATGGTAGATATTTTGTATGACAGATTTTGTGTGCTTTAGATTAGCTTGCAGTAAAAAAAAAATCAAGTATGTTATGTCTGTGAACCTATTGTAAAGAAGCAAGTTCTTGGTTTTTTCTTAAGTGTCTGGAGAGTTAGGATTTATTGCCATGTTTAGTATGAAGCCAAACTGCAATGGCATAGTCTCAGTGGTGGGTTCCTCCCGGTTCAGCCCGGTTCCGCTGAGCCGGTAGCGGTGACGATATGACATCACCAAACTGGTTCTGCCCCCCCCGCCCCCCCGACGTTATTCTTACCTTTTATTTGGCCCTACCCCCAATCTATTGCTGCCTCCTGAGTCCCAGCTGATGGGCTATAAGGAAAAACACTGTTTAAACTCTTGGGGCTTCAAAGGGCCGCCCTACAGCTGATCAGTGGTAAAAGGCAATTTGGTGGTAGACCGGTGCCTCCAAAAACAAATGAGTAGACCGGTGCCTGCAAAAATACATGAGTAGACCGGTGCCTGCAAAAATACATGAGTAGACTGGTGCCTGCAAAAATAAATGGGTAGACCAATGCCTGCAAAAATAAATGAGTAGACCGGTACAGCTCTGCAAGGAGTTAAAAGCCTGGTAGACCAGTACCTCTGCTAAATCCTAAAGAATTGTCACATGACCAAGCCACGCCCACAAAATAACCCACACCCACAGAGCCAGTAGTAAAAAAAATTTAGAACCCACCCCTGCATAGTCTCCTGAATGGAGTGAAAGACATAGCAATAGCAATAGCAATAGCACTTAGACTTACTGTATATACCACTTCACAGTGCTTTACAGCCCTCTCTAAGCAGTTTACAGAGTCAGCATGTTGCCCTCAACAATCTGGGCCCTCATTTTTACCGATCTCGGTAGGATGGAAGCCTGAGTCAACTGGTGAGAATTGAACTGCAGAACTACTGGCAGCCAGCAGTCAGCAGAAGTAGCCTGCAGTACTGCATTCTAACCACTGTGCCACCACGGATACACCGATGATCTGAACAAAATGGAGTCAATTTTACTTACTTAAATTGAGCTACTTAGTCAATTTTTGGAGATTAAAGCCACAGCAGCCACTCAGTGGATCATTTTACCTAACTGAAAGGCCCCCCCCCCAAAAAAAATGGTCAAAAAATCTTCATGATATGGAAAAACTATACTGTCTGAAATTCTTTACGGAAGAACAAAGGCAAGGGGAGACATATTAGAGATGTGTAAAATCGTGTATGGTAGGGACCTATGATGAGAGAAAAACATTTTTTTTTCCTCTCTCAAAGTGATGGAACTGGTGATCACCCATTAAAACTAACTAAAACTGAACATTAAAATTCAGATCAGCAAAAGTAGAATGGCTTTATCCAATCCCTAGTTAAATCATGGTATTTGCTGCCGTCAGATAAAGAGATGGCTATCAATTTAGGTTATTTTAAAGAGCAACCAGAAGAGGCTATTGTAGTTACTATTTTTAATTTTTGGCTCTTTGGGGCCTCCTAAATTACAGGCAGCATACCTTAACAACCAGCTGCTAGGAAGAGAATGGGAGAGAATTATCACCCTGCTACTCTTGCTTGCAAACTTCCTGCTTCGCCATGCTGTGTCAAGGAAAGCAGAACTGGATCGGCTTTCAGCCAGGAATAATTTATGTGCCTGCCATTTGAGGTAGAGAAGGAGCTGTAGTTAACTGTTTTAGAAGGTGGGACTTGAATTAACCTAGAGCAGGGGTGTCAAACTCAAGGCCCCCAGGCCAGATCCGGCCTGTGGGGTGCTTAAATCTGGCCCGCGGGGCTGGTCTGGAAATAGCAAAGGACTGGCCGGCTGGCAGCCAAAATGGGGCACGGGGGGCCCCACATGCAGCCCCCCTGTTCCCTATTTTCAGTCTGGACAGCCTCCTGCAGCACTCTGCCATCCAAAATGGGAAGGGGGGGGCACTTGCAGCTACCCTGAACCCCATTTTCAGCCTGGATGGCTTGTAGCAGCCACCTGGCTAAAACAGGGCATGGGGCACCCCCCATGACCCATTTTTGACCTGGACGGCCTCCTGCAGTATCCTGCCGGCCAAAACGGGGCACGTGGGCCCGCACGTGGCACCCCACACCTTGTTTTGGCTGGCAGGATGCAGCAGGAGCCGTCCGTCTCGTCTCCACCTCCAGCCGGCCCATGGAGAACTACAATGTTGATCCAGCCCTCAAAGAAATCCAGTTTGACACCCCTGTCCTAGAGGAATCTGATGGCATAAATTAGTTACATGCGGATGGATTTGAAAAAGGGTGGTACCAAGGCGTGATGGGGAGCCCTTGGTAGAGGCAAAGACAGTGCTGTTCAAATATTGTTGTAATTGAAAATGTACACAGGTCTTCCTGGTGTAATTGTTGTATTAATAAATGAGAATATTTATAGCTCAGTGTTGATATGAAGGGATCCTGGGTATTCTCTGAGCTTTCTTGCTTTCTTGCAGATGTTTCATTAGGTAACATCATCCTCACTAGCACTGATGAAGTTATCTAGTTTGGGTGATGCAACATCTGCAAGAAAACAAGCAAGCTCAGAGGGCACCAAGGACCCTTTGCAATGCTGTATTAATTAATTTCAATTATCCATGAAACTAATGACTTGTATTGAGAAGAAAAGGTAAGGCAAGGCCATCTCTTCTATTAAAATATTAGAGTTGGAAAATGAATTTAGCAGCCCTCTTTTCTCTTTCTTCTTTTTAGCTATTAGGGAGATGGATTAAGCTTGATATTATTTCCTTGCCACATTTGCCAATATGTAGTTATGACCAGGAGATTAACCCAATTTTCTAATCGTGATTTTCATGCTTGAGCGGATTCCACCGGACCGTCAAATCCCACCCCCCCTTTTCCCTGTCCTGTGGTTGTGACTTCTTCTCATCTGCACTATTTCCAGACAGGATAAATCAAGGACCCTCCTAATATCTCTTGTAAAATAAAAAGTTGAAAAATAAGCTGAAAGGCATATTTTTCACCTAATCTATCAAGAACTCCAATTCTCCGCTGCTGACAGAATTATTTCTTTGTGCTGCATGCAGGGGAGCTTGGCAGAAACAAGCTAGCATTAAGACCTGGGAAAGGCTTGGCCAAGCTGGTCTTGTCTTGTGCCTATTTATAGTAGCTGCCTTTCTCTTTTCCTTGCCATTCTTTTCTTAGCGTTGGCGACAGGGGTACAGCTATCAATTATCCATGAAACTAATGACAATATGAGCAAACTTTAGTGAAGCATGTGCTCAGGGAAGAGAACGGGACCGGGGGGGTGGGGGGAGAAAGGAGTTTAAAGACACAAAAAAGGTGTTCCTGGCCAGTTATTGATTGTCTAACATCATTACCAACTGAGGCAATGTCACTGTGACTTTCTCCAGTTCTTTAATTTTTTCCCTGGGCCTCAGAATTGCTCCCATTATTCTTGGTTAGGAAAATGAGATGGTTGGGAAGGTCTCCTTCCAACTCTTATTTCTCTTCTGGCATTACTTTTAAATTTAGAAAAGTTTGCCAACAGTTGGTAAAACATCTCATTTAATCTTACCAGGCTCAAGGTTGACTCAGCCTTCCATCCTTTCTAAGGTAGGTTAAATGAGGACCCAGTTTGTGGGGGCAATAAGATGACTTTGTATAAATATACAAAAGTATGAAGGCTATTGCTTAATGCATTGTAAGCCGCCCTGAGTCTCCGGAGAAGGGCGGCATATAAATCAAATTAAAAAAAACAAAACAAAACATTCTGCTTTTCGATTTTGTTCTAGCAATCATCATTCTCTCTCTCTCTCTCTCTCTCTCTCTCTCTCTCTCTCTCTCTCTCTCTCTCTCTCTCTCTCTCTCTCTCTCTCTCTCTCTTTCCTCACTTTAATTTTTTGTCAGAAGCATAGCGTCTAGTCTTCCAGATCTGTGACTTCACAGTTTTCTCCATTGCTTCCCTGGTCTGCTAAATACAACTAAATCGAAATAATTCCTTGGGTTGGCTGCTGTTACAATTTCTACTTCATACTCGACTAAGCAGTTGTTTCTTTCAAATGTGGTTTATTGAATAAGGCACAGTGGCTGATTTCATTCATAACCCTAAGGCATAAATTGTTATATATAAACAACATGTGGAAGGTTATAAAGAATACTAACATCAAATAATTTGCTTCCTAATATGGTGAACTTTTCGAACACAAAGAAGAATGTGAACTATGTTTCCAGAAGAAGAAACTACAATCCAACCCTATAAAAGGCATCATCTCTGTGTGTATCAGAGGTGGGTTTCAGCAGATTCTGACCAGTTCTGGAGAACCGGTAGCGGAAATTTTGAGTAGTTTGGAGAACTGGTAGTAAAAATTCTGACTGGCCCCACCCCCATCTATTCTCTGCCTTCCAAGTCCCAACTAATCAGGAGGGAATGGGGATTTTACAGTAGCCTTCCCCTGCCAAACCCACTAAGCCACACCCACAGAACTGGTAGTAAAAAAAATTGAAACCCACCACTGGTGTGTATGTGTCAAAGAAGTTAAGATGGTGCAGGATTAAAGCCCCACTCTCTTTTAAAGCAACTGGGGCTTCAATCCTGCTGTCATGGCTGCCATTTTGATTTCTTTGATTCCCCCCCCCCCCGACAGTTCCTCCCTTACATCAAAAGGGAAAAAGTGGGAGAGAATCTCTGAATCACTCTTGACTCCTGGTAATTCATGGACATAATTATGCAATCTTGGCAACAGTAGAGAAGTGATGTGCTATTCCGCTATTCAGCACAGAGCTGAAGAAGCTTCTTGGATGAGAAGCGAAATGCCTTCAAAGAAAAACCAGAAAGTCCAGTTGCCTCTTGAAAAAACACCTTTGGGATACCATGACCTGGATGACCGAGAATCTCCATAGACATGTATAGTAAGTTGTACATCTCCTGGGCAAGAAGTAAAAATTAATGTTAAAACATCAATAGTTGAAACATTGAAGTTTTATGTTATATGAAGGTTTACAGAAGAGAATTAATTACCATATCATTAGCCTTGACCACGAGATCATCTCTAACATTACAACAACAACAAAAAAGGAGATAAAAACAAGGAATTATATGTGAAGAAGATGGTTATAAAATGGTGAAGCAAATCTTAAAAAGCTACAGCGCTAAGCAGTTCTTCAAATAAGGGTCATATGAAAAAAGAATGGACTAAATGAGGAGGGAGAGAGAGGGAGGAAGAGAGAGAGAGAGAGAGAGAGACCACAAGAAGTTAGCAATGGCAGACCATTTTCTATTGTTAGGTAAAGGTAAAGGTTCCCCTCGCACATATGTGCTAGTCGTTCCCGACTCTAGGGGGCAGTGCTCATCTCCGTTTCAAAGCCGAAGAGCCAGCGCTGTCCGAAGATGTCTCCGTGGTCATGTGGCCGGCATGACTAAATGCCAAAGACACACAGTACGCTGTTACCTTCCCACCAAAGATGGTCCCTGTTTTTCAACTTGCATTTTTTATGTGCTTTTGAACTGTTAGGTTGGCAGAAGCTGGAACAAGTAACGGGAGCTCACCTCATTACATGGCACTAGGGATTCGAACGGCTGAACTGCCGACCTTTTGATCGACAAACTCAGCATCTTAGCCACTGAGCCACCGCGTCCCTTTTATTGTTACCAAGAGAATTATCTGGTTTTGTCCATGTTTTCAACAGAATTTAATATTAATAGTTAACAGGATTTAATATCCAAAGAAGATGACATTCTCTCTTTCTCTCTCTCTATCTGAATTGACCTTTGACACAAATGCATAGTTCAGTGGTCTCCTGGTTATGAATTAATCAACTCCATCTAAATAATCATTATTTTGCAATATATATATATATATATATATATATATATATATATATATATATATATATATATATATATATATACACACACACACACACACATATACATATATACATATATACACACACCCAATGACAGGGATGCTGGGAATTGTAGTTCAGCAATATCTGAAGGATAGGAATTCATTCCTGTGGACTAAGTGGTTTTCAACAGCAATAAATGTAACAAAATTACAACAGTGTTGTGTCTTCCATTTTCAGTAACAGAAATTAGGTCTGCTGGCAAAAATTATATAAGCAATCACAAAAGGCAAATTAAACTACTGAACACTGGTTTAATACTGTCATCAAACATCGCCGGAAGGTAAATATGCAGAAAATTTTGAAATTCTTTCTTAGAAGGAATTTCCAGGAAGTAGTGATGAAAATAGCGTAGCAGCCCAAAACAGTAACGGAACATCTCTATATATTTGCATATTTAGCTTTCGAGTCTTTTTGTAGTACTGTCGCTTTTGTTAGCAATATATGATTATTTGCTAATGCTTAATCTATCAGCTTTTCTTGGGATGATGCACATTTTAAAATAATCAGTCTCTTTGAAGCAATTTAGGAGAGATAAGCCAATGGAAATATCTTGGTCAGGCAGGAATACTGTGACAAGTTTTGATCACTTGGAAATAATATTTGGGGCGGGGGGACTCACAAGAGATCAGAGCTGGAGGAGGTAATGAAAGATATTTATTGGCTAGGTTTTCTTTCAACGGCAGCTCAAGTTCCATTACCACCATCTGTTACTGTAATCTACTTTTCAAGTGAAGGATTGTGACATTTGTCTGTATTCAGGCAACACGCTTTAGCCTGCATTATTTAGAAAGAGATTCTTCTTAGCCACGGATTCCCTCACATGCTCTTTTATTTTCTTCCAAAGCAGGCTGCAGATATTCTCTTGGAGAAATGCTGAGAGTTGCTGCTTATCCAAAGTAGGGAGATTAGAAAGGAATTCCCCGGGCCTTCTGCTTTTTCTACCACCGTCTACAGCGAAGGGATAGGTTGTGTAGATGGCGGGGGCTTTTTCTCTCTCCTCCTCCTGAATCCTGTCTTCAAAATATGAATATGATATGCCTGAACTTTCTTCACAAAAATGAAAAGAAGCAGAACAATAGTCAATTTGCCATATTGAGTTCTGTGCCCGGCTTGTAAGTATATCCATATCTCTATAGTTACAGGGGTATGATGTTAACATCCAAAGTAGGAAAAGATGGCATGATTCGGAGTGTGCATCCTTGCTGTCCCCTATAATGAAGATGTCCACAAAGGATTCAAAGCATTTGGACTACTTTGGATCCCAATAGTGTTTTTCTCCCTTTTCTGCTAAATGGGCTTGCATGATTGCTAACATCATTCAGAATTAAAGGATCGATTGCATGTCTCCTCAAAAAGGAAAGAAATATAGCAAAGTTTGTAATCTAGGTACAGGTATGTTTTGGGATAAAGCCCAGAATCTTAAGAGAAATGAAATTCTTTTGGGGGAAAAACGGTTCAGTGAAAAAGTTTATAGAGTTTAGACAAATACTACCCCAAAATGATATCGAGATAGATAGCCAATATTTTAGAGATGTGATGTATTGCTTTAGGGATTATTATCCAAACTTTTAAAGTTTTAAAATAAACAAAATTAGTTTCAAAGCTATGTGCATTTTGATATATGATCCAGAACCTTTTATTCCATGTGATGTATGCTGGTAATACCAATATCTATCCCCTTTAGATAGATCATCATAACTGTAGCTTCCTTCTCCCTCCTCTTCTGTACTTCTTTACCTAGATATAACTTTGCATCCAAATAGTAGTTTTTTCCCCAGTGACTGTAAACTATCCTTTCCCAGTGTGATCTGGTGTGATTACCAATTATTATAACTATGGTATCTTGGTATTTGATAGACCCAACAATATTTAGTGTTTCTAAAGAGATTAATCTTGGTGAAAAAAAGCTGGAAAATTTCATTGGAAAGGCTATTTTAAAACCACAGAAGTTGTTTCTGGCTTGCATATTTGCAGATGGAAATTGATTCTGGGAGAATCAAATGAATGAAAATGTTTAACTTTGAAGAACATGTGTTCTACAGAATATTTAAAGCACTTTTTAAAGCTTTTTTTTTTTAAATGGTATTTCACGGAGCTCTTGAAAGTATTTGCTTCGATATAGATAAGTCAGGTAGACCAATTCTGATTTAAAACATCACAACTTTACATTTATGTGCAAAGTTGCTACTACATTCTGGTTTTCTGGATTCAGAAAGTATGCTTCAATTGTAATCCACAGCTGACAATTCACATGATAAACAAAAACTCATCAACTCACATTTTATTTTACTGAAGTTGATGAAACGTGATTGACCCAAAACTTAATGGAGGTATCCAAATGCAATGTTTCTATAGATGAAACAAAGTCCATAACTCAATGAGAAAGCGAAGTTAATACTAGATAAAAACTTGGACCATCAAGAGGAACCTCTAGGAAAATACCAGAGCTGTGAAAAATTGAAGTGGGAATTGGGTATGTCTAGTTTAATGAAAAGAAGGACTAGGGGAGACATGATAGCAGTGCTCCAATATTTCAGGGGCTGCCACAAAGAAGAGGGAGTCAAGCTATTCTCCAAAGCACCCGAGGGCAGGACAAGAAGCAATGGGTGGAAACTAATCAAGGAGAGAAGCAACCTAGAACTAAGGAGAAATTTCCTGACAGTTAGAACAATTAATCAGTGGAACAACTTGCCTCTAGAAGTTGTAAAAGCTCCAACACTGGAAGTTTTTAAGAAGAGATTGGATAACCATTTGTCTGAAGTGGTGTAGTTTCCTGCCTAAGCAGGGAGTTGGACTAAAAGACCTCCAAGGTACCTTCCACCTCTGTTATTCTAAATTCTAAAGTAACATTTAGCAGCAACCAACACTTTCCATTTTGCTAATAAAATAACATGTCTGCGTCTTTGAAGACACTAGATGTTGAGAACTTGTCTCAAAGGAGACTTTGAATCAGTGCACAATGTTCTGGGCCAATGTTGAATTGGTATACATCTCCATTTTTAGTTTGGGATGAACAATTAAAAAAAAAACAGTTTTGTTTTCTCTTTATATATCAGCGGATGCTTGTTCTGAGTTTGGGAACTGTAGAGTTTTCAGTGTTGACTCTGCTATGGAACAATTTTGCCAGCATTTGCATATGCGGATTCTCCTGGGTTGAAGAACCTGTTTGTTATCACACGGTTGTTTTTTTTCTTTTCTTTTCCCCTAAGTAAAGTATGTTGCAAGATTTGGAAATATCAGAGTAGCCTGAGCTCTGCCAGGACAATAAATCAACGAGAATGGATGATCTTTATGCATCTCTTCCATAGACAGAATAGTGTGAAATAGCTGAACTATGGATGAGGCAATGTGATATATCCTGATTATCAGCAGCTGCTCTTGATGACTGGAAATTATTAACATGGTGTCAAGTTTCAAACAATAACCAGGGAAAAAACCCTGGAATCCCTGCACCAGAGATTCTCTTTCTTTTTCTGGAGGAGATGACTGCTGGGCCAGGAAACGGGTTTTCTGCAAATACAAATGAAAGTTTCTAGAAGTAATGTAACATCTCAAAGAAAAATGTCTCACAGGCCACTTTCCTCAGGGTTGGGCTGCTGGGGGTTTGCAGGGGTTCAGGAGAACCTCTAGCTAAGATTCTGTGCAATTCAGAGAACCCACAAATCCCACTCCTCGCTGGCCCTGCTCACCCTGCCCCTCCCTTCTCAGGAGTCCCCACATGGCCCGTTTTGGATGCAGGTAAATGCTGGGTGTGCATGGAGGCTCGGGGAGGGTGAAAAACAGGCCTACCAGAAGTTCAGGAAGGCTGGAAATGGGCCCATTTCTGGCCTCCAGAAGGCCTCCGGAGCCTGGGGAGGCTGTTTTCGCCCTCCTGGAGGCTCGAGGAAAGCCTCCAGAGCCGGGGGGGGCAAAAACACCCCCCCCACGATGGTGCAGGAGGCTGAGTAGGCCACACCCACCATGGCTATGCCCACCTAGCAACTGGGCAGAGAATCCCTTGCTAAAATTTTTGAAGCCCACCCCTGGCTTTCCTGTATATATAATAGTGTGGTTCAACCAAGGGGTGAAAAACAAATTTCCTTTTTCAGTCAAAACTAGAAGCCTAATAGATATCTCTATTTGAGAAAGGAATGCTGTATGGAAAAAAAAAGAGGTGCTCCTTTAATAGCACCTTCAATGACGTTGAATACCATCTGTGCAAAAATACTAGCAGTTACAAGGATTAAAATATAAGGAGGCAAGGATGGCTTTTCAAACCCAAGTTTGCCCAGACATCCTCCTCCCCATTTGCATCTCTGGTTGTCGTGTCTTGGTTAAACAAGGACAGATATAGCAAAAACACATATCCATAAGTTAATGTTGTCAGGGCAACAGATGTATGCTTGTCAGTGACTCATTGTCATGATTACTTCATTTTTTTCCCCCTGAGATAGGATCAACTGAACTAGCAATGCAGTTGCTTCAGTGCAGAAATCTCTTATAATGTGAAAAGGAAATCCCCGCTTCTCTGGCATGCTCGACTTTGCTCATCTGTCCTCACAGCTGAAGTTACTCCCAAGAAATGCAAAGAGGGTCATCTGACTCTGAGTTTTTCACCTCAATTGACTGTGCCTTTTTTTTTTTTGCTTGTTTTAGAGAAGGAAATAGTATCACAGTATGAATATTCATGGACTGGAATAGATCAGCCAATGAAGGCTTATTTGGAAACAGAAACTTACGTCTGAAGTCTGGGCGTGGCTTAGGCAACTGAGTCTGTGCAGAAGCTTAACTGCCCTGTATAGAGGAGGCTCTCTTTGTATTAAGCTGTGTGCTCAGCTCTGAAATGAAACAAGCCTGGGCTTGTCTGTCTGCTTAACTGAAACTGGAAACTGATCTCTCTACTTGTTACCGTGTTGAAAGAACTGTGCTATTGGTATTATAAAATTTACTTCATCTGTTATTATGTATATAAAGAGAAGTTAATGAATCCTGCTGAATCAGTTATCTGTATGTGCTTCTGGATTTGATTTTTGCAAGAAACTCTGATAAATCTCTTTGAAGTTAGACCCCTGTTGCTCCACTCTCAAAAGAGACTCAGCCCAGCCAGCCTTGTTCAGGTAATGGCCTGTTGGTCTCCACTGAGTTGAACTTACTGTATCCTCTCAAGGAGACTGCTGGGCCTTACAGAAGCTGAGTAAAATTCTCAATAGATTGCCTTCTGGGCATCCTAGGACAGCCCAGCATTCCTCGTTATCTGAAGCATCCTGGAAGAGCCCAATATATTCATCTGAACATCTGGATCTAGAATCAGACCAAGGGGGCAGTACCAATACCAACCCTTTTGAGGAATGATTCATCAGCACCAAAACTATGCTTTCAGGAGACCGAGGCACACACTGAACAAATCCAGCCAACAAATGATATCAAACAGTTATTGCTAGGGAGCTTCTTTCTTGCCTTCCAAATGTTGGTGGATCAAGAACCAGAATTTGTGCACAAATGGGACAGAATCAGGGGTGGGATTCTATTAGTTCAGACGGTTTAGGAGAACCGGGAGCGAACCGGCTCGCTCTGATGATCAGCGGGGCTCGCCTGCCTGCCCCTGCACTTTATTTACCTTTATTTCCTTTGTTTGAAGCCCAGCTGATTGGTGCGGCATAGCGGATTGCTGCACTTCAGCTGTTTTACTCACCGGAGCTGCAGTAGAAGGTAAGTTTTAGAGCTGAATTCAAATGCACCCCATGCAGGCATAGTGCGTGTGTGGCGTGCATGCAAGCGAAGCATGCACTCAGCGAACTGGTTGTTACACTGGTTGAATCCCACCACTGGACAGGTTTACTCCATTCCTCATCCGTCTAGCAAAACATAAATTTTCTCTCTCTTTGCTATGCCGCGACCATAAAAAGCAAATAACTTCTCTGAAGTTCCTCTTTAAAGAATAGAATTCCATATCACTATATGAAAGTATATTTCTTCACTATCGCCTGTACAGCCCAAGAAACTTCTAAAATATTTATCATAGACACTGTACTTCTGCTGGCTGCTTTTTACCCAAATCTGACCCAGATCTTTCTCAGGCTGTATTTCTTCTGCTTGTCTCCCAAGGTCAGTCTAACATAGCATTGCAGTGTGCCTGAAAAGGGATTGTGTATGAATATGCCAATAAGAGGAACATATAAAGCAATATTGGATTCTACCACTGATATGGTACCACTCAAATAATATTCCAATTCCCACTCAGGTAGTCCTTGACTTAGGACCACAATTGAAACCAGAATTTCAGTTGCTAAGTGATGCGATCATTACGTGAGCTATGTGACTCGATCTGATTTTATCACCATTTTTACTATGGTTGTTAGGTAAATAACATTGTTTCCAAAACACCTGAAGGCCAAACAGGGAATGATGGATGGAAATTGATCAAGGAGAGATTCAACCTAGAAATAAGGAGAAATTTTCTGACAGTGAGAACAATCAGCATGCCTTCAGAAGTCATGGCAGCTCCATCACTTGAGGTTTTCAAGAAGAGACTGGACTGCCATCTGTCAGAAATGGTGTAGGCCCTTCTGCTTGGGCGGGAAGTTGGACTAGATGATCTACAATGTCCCTTCCAATTCTGTCAATCTCTCTCTGTTAAATTCACGTCCCCTCCGGTCCGCAGAAAAACTTCTCACTACAGAAAATTGGTCCCTGATGCTGAAAAGGTTGGGGGCCGCTGAACTAGAAGACCTCCAAGATCCCTTCCACCTCTATACTGATTGATTCATTGAACTAATCAAGGAGAGAAACAACCTGGAATTAAGGAGGAACTTCCTAACAGTGAAGACAATTAACCAGTGGAACAGCTTGCCTTCAGAAGTTGTGTGCTCTTCATCATTGGAGGTTTTCAAGAAGAGACTGGACAGTCTCTTGTCTGAAATGGTATAGGGTCTCCTTCTTGAGCAGGGAGCTGGACTAGAAGACCTCCAACATACCTTCCAGCTCCATTCTGTTTCTGATTGTTATCAAGTAACCATGCAGTGAAACTGGCTTCCCCAATTGTCTTTGCTTGTCAAAAGCCAGCTGAGAAGGTTGCAAATCATGTGATCTCAACACACTGCAATCATTGTAAGTGTGAGCCAGTTGCCAAGCACCCAAATTATGATCACATGATGGCAGGGAGGGTTGTAACCCTTGAGAATGGGTTGTCATTTTTTGCCAGGCTGTTGTAACTTCAAATGATTGTTAAATAAATGGCCAAAAGTCGAAGAGTATCTGTATTCTCAAGCCAGAGGACTCTGTGTAATGTGTAATCGATATCTAAATATTATCAGAAAGCACCTTATCAGTTTGGTTAAATGTGATTAAGGCAGTGGTTAAAGAAACCAGGAGAATGTCTATTTTAGTCCTGCCCTAGGCATGAAAGCTGGCTGCGTGACTTTGGGCCGGTCACTGTCTCACAATATCAGGCTTGGGCCGGTCACTGTCTCACAATGTCAACTTGAGACAAATTCCTGTCTCAACTAATGGATCAACATTTATTTGACCCCCCCCCCCCCAAAGCAAACCCTGCATCTGCAGGAAAATGCTAGGAAGGAAAAAAAAATCATATCAGGAAACTTTTTTTAAAATTTCCTAGCTGCACAGCTTGACTCTTGTTTATTTTGTTCAAGACCAAGAGTGACAGTTCCCAACTTGCTTTTCTAAAGAGACACTGATGAGCGGCTACCCTTTTCCCATTTCTTTAAAATCAGATTGGCATTTACAGACACTGAAATCATCTCAGCTGTTTGAAAAAGGTGATTCTTAGTATAGGAAAGCTAGGGTGGGAAACCAAGTCAGCCGATAAATCTTTCTAATCCGGCCTCAATCTCTAATCTTGGCTGCAGCTGATTGGAATTGTGGTCTGACATATGCCTAATTGGGAAAGGAGGTTTTCTGCCATTAGTTCTCTATGTTGAAACGAAATGCAACAAAATAATAAACTGTATGTAAGGGAAGCTTTCCAGTAAGAACATCCGTGTGTGATGAAAAGTGGATAATTTTCTAGCTAGCCCTGACTCATTCGTACATTTGTTCTAAGCATGCCTCTAAATGCCCTCCTGGCATATGCCAATAGTCACCAAATCCAATGCTCAGTTGCAAACTCCTCAGCTTCATAAACATGTGAAATAAGGCTCAACTACTTGTTACAAAGGCATAAATAAACCTATGGCAATAAACTCGCATCCACTCATTGGTAGGTTCATGAAAGCTTTATTAAAACCATCTATTAATTGCTGATCAACTATGAATGCACTCTTAGAAATGAGATCTTTCAAACAAATGTGCTGCCTTAAATAATTCAATAAGCAATAAAGAGAATGAAAAGAACCAGAAAGCAAAAGGATTGGCAGAGAAGGTTGGATGTAGCTGAGCAACTCATAAGAGCCATACCAAGATCCCTTTCCCAGGACAATTTGCCCTTTTCCAATGTCCAGGCCATAATTCAGCTTTGCATGCTAACACTTCAAGATTAATTTATTGTTGTGGCTCCGATCCCCGAGCCCATCTTATCGGAGGAAGAAGGCTCCGAACATGAAGGAGAGAAGCCAGCCAGGTGTCTCCGATGACAGTGATGAGGGTGATAAGTCGTTCCTGGATCCACACCAACGAAGGCGAGATAAACGTTTGCAGCAGATGAGGAGGCGTGCCAGGGATTAAGCTGAGTCACTGGACCACACCCCACAGGCTATATAAGAGAGTGTGGTGGCCATTTAGACTCTATGACGGACAAAGCTAACTTCTGGCTAGTCACTTTGTACAACGCCTGATCTGCTGAAGGTTTCATGTTTGAGCTGGACTGTTTTGAAAACTGTGTGTATTAGTTGGTGTTATCTGGTGGAGGAACACTCCCTCTTCTTGTAGTAAAGCACTTGGCAGACGGTTATCGTATTGCTGCCAAGTTCTTGATAACGAACCTTGTGTGTGCCGAGTACTTCTTTAACCCCCGGCTGGCTGTTTGTGTGTGTGTGGGGATGGGGACAGAACATTTATGGAGTCTTCAAGGTTGGAAAAATCTTAGGGTTCATGCCAACTTTAAAAAGTTACTGGTAGTCAACTTCAGGGGCTGGATAGGCTAGTATCAATAGCTTTCTCTAATATTAATTTTATTCTACAACAACAACACTGGAAGGTGGGTTGGGCTGAGAGAGAGTGACTGGATAATATTACTCAGTTACTTTGTTAAGCTTGGTCTTCTCAAGATTAACCCAACACCTTAACGACGAATACCACACTGGCACCTTTCTTTGTCTCAGTCTTGTATTGTTCTGCTCCACTCATTTATTTTGGGAGACAATCCACACAACACATAATTCCAAGAACAAATATGGCCCTCAGCCCAGAAAAGATTGCCCAGCCTATACTGATTCTAATTTCCATACAGTTAAACTCAGGTTTAGGGTGAGGACATATCTACCCTGTTTCCCCTAAAATAAGACATCCCCTGATAATAAGCCCAATCGGGCTTTTGAGCGCATGCACTAAAATAAGCCCCCCGTGGAAATAAACCCTCCCCAAAAATATTTAAATGCATGCACAGCCGGTCCCCGCCATTTCCTCTGGTTTCCTCCACGCACCCCAAAATAATAAGACCTCCCTGAAAATAAGGCCAAGCGCTTATTTCAGGGTTCAAAAAAATATAAGACAGGGTCTTATTTTCAGGGAAACATGGGTATGATTTTTGTCCCATTCCATAAATCAAGACTAGGGATCCCTCTTGTTCTGTAAAGTTGTCCTTAAGCAAGCCTATGGTTTTTTTTTTTTAATGGATTGTTTTGAATGGGAAACATTTGTCAAATTCAGTCTGTGGGGTATAATTCCTTAGACATGTAATGTGAATTGTTATTGATTAAAGAGGCCATGATAAGGACCCCAGTGGTATTATTCAGTGTGAAAGAATACATTACCGCGTAACATATGGCTTTTGTTTTGGATGATGAATGCTAATTGAGCGTCAGCATCTCCCAAATTGAAGTAAAACAAATGTTTCTTTTGAAAGCAAGATAAATTGGGACAATGGGGATTCATACTCTTAAATCAGAAAAGGAATTTTTCCTTGCAACTATGAAAGAGGTATGGGTGCAAAGATACCTGCAAGGGACAGGTACAATGGGCAGTAGGAATAACCAGTGGTGAAATCCAAAGTTTTTTACTATGGGTTCTGTAGGCGTGGCTTGGTGGGCGTGGTGTGGCTTGGTGGGTGTGGCTTGGTGGGTGGATACTGCAAAATCTCCATTCCCATCCCACTCCAGGGGAAGGATACTGCAAAATCCCCATTCCCTCCCCACTCCTAGGGGAAGGATATTGCAAAATTTCCATTACACCCCACTCTGGGGCCAGCCAGAAGTGGTATTTGCCGGTTCTCTGAACTACTCAAAATTTCCGCTACTGTTCTCCAGAATCTGTCAGAACCTGCTGGATTTCACCCCTGGGAATAACCTTAGCAACAGGAGGAAGAGTCACAACCAAGGCAGCAGTTAGATGAAAGAAATCTGAGCCCAGGATGTAAATGTAACTGGAGAAAATCTCTCTGGCTTGACCCTTCCTAGTTCTAAGAAAGAAAAAAAAAAGGAAAGGACAGAGGAAGAATATTTAGAGTTGCAAGATTCTGTCACTAACTATAAAACAAAGTAGTATTAACATTCATAACTCTGACATCCCGGTCTGGTCTGTCTTGAAGAGCTGACAACAAGGGGTTGGGTGCCAAAATAGTCAAAATAATGTAATGATGCACCTTCTTCTCTACAATAGATGCTCCTGGATTTTTTTAGGAAATATGCACTTTAAATGAAAAAGTCATTTTCATGTTAAGGTGTTCCGAACCAGTATTTTTTGGAGCCTTGGTGGTGCAGTGGTTAGAATGCAGTACTGCAAGCTACTTCTGCTGACTGCCAGCTTGCCTGCAATTTGTCATTCAAATCTCACCAGGCTCAAGGTTAACTCAGCCTTCCATCCTTCCAAGGTGGGTAAAATGAGGACCCAGATTGTTGGGTACAATATATGCTGCCTCTGTAAACCGCTTACCGTGAAGCGGTATATAAGTCTAAGTGCTTTGCCATTATATATTTTTATTATCTCATAATCACATCATCTACCCATCTTACCAATTTTTCAGAATCTATCATTAACTCTTATTGAGGGCTTCTTATTGCCTAATTAGGGAACAAATTGGTATGTATCTAAAGTAAGTGGCAGGGTTGGAGGCAAAATTCAACCGGCTGTCATTTCAGAAAAAGACCCCATACTACGTGCAATTGCTTTTGATAGCCCAGTGGGTACCCTGAATGCATATGTCTTTCTTAGGAAGCCAAGGGTCTTTGAACTACCGTTTTCTCCCACAGTTCCTCATCAACTGTATCTATGTGCCATCGGACAGCTGTTGTTGAAAGAGCTGCTTCTTTAGAATTCAGTAGCTTCTGTTCTTGAAAGAGCGGTGGTGGGAAATTACTTGTGAACCGTTTTCTAACTTTTTGATTTATCATGTCTACGCACTGCGAGATGCTCTTTGAATTGCAGGGTAAATAATTCTCCCTCAAGAGCTAGAGCTATAATTTAGAGCTAAATGGAGAGAGTGAAACTGAGGTAGGCAATCTCTCAAGTCAAAAAGTTGTAAAATGCCAGTTGGAAGGTAATTGCTAGGTGCTCAGTGGTTGGATTTACACATTTAGGGGCACAACCGCCCCCCCCCCGCTAAATCTAAATTGGCCATGAGATGGCAGCAAGGAATCAAACATTTCTGTATTAGTTTGTTGCCATCTAGTGATCACCTGTATTTTTGCAGCCCAGTTCTACAGCCCAGTTCTACATATACTAGGGAGTGGTTGTGAGAAATTACTGGTTGTTGAAACGAAACGGTGGTGTTTAATAGTGTGTTTTTCCATGTTTTATATGAAAATGAGAGCTTTTTTTCATTTTATACAAGCTTCTGATAACACAAAACCAAAACTGTTTTTTTCCCAGTTAAACTTTGCAAAAACAACTTATAATCAGCTAATGATTTGACTTTCCATTTTGAATTATGTCTCCCCTCCTTCTCTACTGATGTTGCTCAGTGTTGTTGTGCCTGGTATTGCAACCTTTCCCTAACCCCTGAACCATAACTTTCAACCTTGGAACAACTCTAAGCATACTTAAGTTTACAATTTGCTAATTTCAAATACCTATAAGGTCCCCAACTGAAACAATATAATTCTGGGCAGTGGGCCACAAAAATAAACCATCCAGGGGAAAAAAAAATCCAAACCATAGAGAGCATTAAAAATAACCCAATGTTAGAAGATAGTGACTTATCCCACTCCTGATCTGACAGAGATGGTGTCTGGGCAGGGTGCCCATACTGATCCTTCTCCTTGGTTGCACCCTAACCCTAACCCTAACCCTAACCCTAACCCTAACCCTAACCCTCCTTGCAATCTGGGGCCAAATGGAGCCTCCCTTGCCCATGCCTGGAGAGTCTGCACTACCTTAAAAGCAGCACTGCACCCACAAGTCAGTGGAAGTTACCCGAACACAGTGCTGCTTTGTCTCCAGGCAGTAACTATATCACCCATGCAACCCAGCTCTGCTATTGTTGACAAGCTGCCATATCAGAAAGAGGGGAAAGTTTAGGCTGTTGCAAGCAGGCCATTCATTTTCTTGGAGGGCTTCTTCAGATAGATAACCAATCTGCCTCTCTAGGTACTCTGTCCTTGCTGGACAACATAAGCAACCCACACAGTATTCATGTGTGTCCACGTGCGCAACTTTGAGTCAGTTTTTGACTCTTGGGACTACTGGTAATTCCTGCAGTTTTCTTGGCAAGTAGTTTGCCCTTCCTTACTTCTTAAAACTGAGAGGAAATGATTGGCCCAAGATCCCCTAGCTGGCTTTGTACTTAAAGAGGACTAGAATTCACAATCTCCTGATTTCTAGCCTGATGCCTTCACCATTATGTCAAATTGGCTTTTTCTGAAAAGTATTGTGGGCATGGAAGCAGACTAAGAGGATGTCATGGGACCCATGAATCATGTTTTTGAGACCCCAGCTCTAAAGCAGGATATAATTGAGCTCCACCATGTTCAAAGTGAATGGAGTCAGGGTAAAAAAGTTGTATTTGATTTGTTTGTGTTTTTTTTAAATTTGATTTATATGCCGCCCTTCTCCGGAGACTCAGGGCGGTTTACAGTGCGTTAAGCAATAGCCTTCATACTTTTGTATATTTATACAAAGTCAGCTTATTGCCCCCACAAACTGGGTCCTCAATTTACCTACCTTAGAAAGGATGGAAGGCTGAGTCAACCTTGAGCCTGGCAAGATTTGAACTTACTTTAATTGCAGACAGCTGGTGTTAAATTGCAGTGCCTTGTCTGCAGAGCTATCCAGGCTCCTAGGTTTAAATTAAATAAGGAGCTTGAGTGGCGCAGCAGACTAATGCTACTGTTAAAGGTAGTATTTAGCTTCCAGCTGCCTGCAATTACTGCGAGTTCAATTCTCACCAGGCTCAAGGTTGACCCAGCCTTCCATCCTTTCTAAGGTAGGTAAAATGAGGACCCGGTTTGTGGGGGCAATAAGCTGACTTTGTATAAAATATACAAAAGTATGAAGGCTATTGCTTAACGCATTGTAAGCCACCCTGAGTCTCTGGAGAAGGGCGGCATATAAATCAAAATAAATTAAATTAAATTAAAAAAAATAGAAAATCCATTGCGTTCTGGTAGTGGGATTATTCCCCATGTATTTTGTATTTTACTTTCATATCAGAGTTTGACTGAAATATTTGAAGATGCTGTGGGGACCAAAACTAATGAAATTGGAAGTTCAATTTATGCATTTCTGATTTAGAAAGCATATATCAGTTACTCCCTGGACAATTGCTAGGAGATAATGACTTTGCTACCTGCTTGTATATAAAAACATTAAAGATAACTCTTGGTGTTTTCTTATCTGAATGCAAATTAAGCCCTATTACCTTATGTCTAGCAAGTTTTTTTTTTTTTAATACTGTTGCTCAGGAAAATTGAGAGAATTTAGTACAGTAATAGAGAATTGCTAGAAAAGCTTGCAAGTATATTTGCTCCATACTATACTATACTATACTCTCCAACTCCTACCATCCTTGACTTTTTCTACTTTTTCAGGAATATTGTCAAAGTTAGGAAACTTCATGATACTCAAGTTAAAAATAAATCTGCAATTCTCCTCTATTTTGATACAACAAGATCTTTCTGTTGGAATTCAAAGCTGCATTATGTGTATTTTATCTGTTTCTAAGTGTAAGGGGCATGTCTTAAATGATACATCATCAAAAAGCTTGTAATTTACGTCCCTTTGTATCTCTTTTGTACAGCATCAAGTAACTAATCATTAAAGTCATTGCTGTTAAGGAGTTAAGTCCTTATTTCCATGGAAACACAATTAACACAGCCTTAGAAGTTAAGATATGTTGTATTTATCTGGCAGCATTTGGTGCCTTATTAGACAAATCTATAGAACAGCAAACAAACAATAGGGGGAAAATGGATACTTTCAACATTTTTGTTTTGATACAGAAAATGATGGTTAGGGATGTGACAATTTAGTCACTAATGCTAAATACATCTATAAAATATCTTTCTAAAAGTATCTCCCTGTCCCTCCCATTAACCAACAATAAATATTCTAAATCAATGATGAATTGATTTGTAAATAGACATGAATGCCTCAAATGGGAAAGCATCTCATCTTAAAGATTCCGTTCTACCAAATCTCTCAGCAGGTGAGGTTATCTTCTCAGATCATAGCTTCATCATCTTCTTAATCATTACAGTAACTTTTGCGCTGTTTTATTCATATGCCAAACTGTGTAGGCATATGTACAGATACACACAGTTTTAACCTTCAGATTAACTAATATCTGGTGCAGAGAATGAGAATGGGTTACATACATCCTCAACATCAAAGGATAGTAAAAATAGAAAATCTTTGGACTTTTTATTTTTTTTGTTCTCAATTTAAGCTATTCTTCTGATGAGTGGGATGGTTTAACCATTTTGAGAACCAGTAATCCAAAGCATGAAACAATATTTACAGTATTTAATTATACAGCCACCATCTCACAAAATGTGAATCTGCAAGAAGTAAAACCATTAATAAATATACTGTGTAAAGCATATTCATTATTAAAAAAAATCTGTCTTGTTCTACAACTTACAAAACCAAAGAAAGTTCCAAACTTCAGTCTAAAATGCTTCCCAAGAATGAAATATATGGTATCTTAAAAATATTCATTTACAAAAGTGTGTTTATGGAAGGCTATTCATTATGACAGAAAGAATTCCATATCAGCACTGATGCTAAAGATAGTAAGTTGCAATTGGATGAAGCTTGGAGACATTTCTCCATCATACCTCTAGATCAGGGGTATCAAACCTGCGTCGTCAACAGCGGCATCACGTGGCGTATTGGGACTGTTTTCCCCTTTGCTAAACTGGGAGGGGCGGGGCCAGCACGTGACGCATCCGGCCCACAAGCCACAAGTTTGATACCTCTGCTCTAGATAATAAAAGATAATACTTGGCAAGAATGTTCCCCGGCACGCCATCAACATGTTGGAAATGCAACCACCACAAAGGCACCTATTACCATATGTGGTGGACCTGCCCAATGGCGAAACAATATTGGCAAAGGATCAAAATACAAATAGAGGAAATAACACACCAAAAGATAGAACTAAGACCAGAAAGCTTCTTATTAGGCATAGTGAATGGATACTATGAAAAAGAAACAACCTATTTAATTATACATATGATAACAGCAGCACGAATACTATACGCTCAACACTGGAAGAGTAGTGATATTCCAACACCAGATAAAGTAATCAATAAAATTATGGAATGTGCGGAATTAGATAGACTCACAAAGGAATTACAAAATAGGGAAGAACATGACTTTTACTTAGTATGGGAAAAGTGGTATAGTTGGTTGAAAGATAGGAAAGAGATGAAGCAATAGGAAATAAATAAAATGACCAAATATAATATGATGGAAACAAAGAACAGACGTAGGTCAACAAAGATCAATATTAGATAGACAAAAGGGAATGACCAAATGAGGAAGAGTCAAAATACAAAGAGAAATGTATATTATAGTTGCGACAAACTGGACATGTATTGAAATGGATGTTTATATGTTTTTATGTTTTGTACGTTTCATTGTTCTGTTTAGTTTATACTTATAAATAAAAATTGGAGAAAAAAAAAGATAATACCTTAGAATAAAATCCTAAATACAAATATTTCTTCTAAGGGAATTTGATGGCATATGCTGCAGATATTTCACGACTGGCTAAAATCTGCTTTCTTCAACACCCTGTGTCCCTTATTTTTGGTTAAATTCCATTAAAATACATTATGGCAGAATTATAGCACAGGGGCACAAGACTTCTTTTAAGGATAATGTGCTGATATCGGCCTTGACATTTAAACATTTCTCCCCCCCTCCCTGTTTTATTACTCATTTTCCTATCACTCCGAAGCTTCCGGACTGCCCACACTTCTAAATCTGAAAAGGCCCAGTGGGAGCTCTTCAGTAACTTCAAGGAGGCATTACAGTTCATTGTGAGATGATTATAAATTGAGAGGCTACACCTACCATTTACCCATATTGTAACTGAAGATTTGCCAAGTAGACCACGCTGTATAACTATAACTTCAAGGCAATCTCTTCTCTTTTGAAATGATTTCTAAACAGAGCTTTCTTTCATTGGGTTGAATGAGGACTGGTAGAAAATAATGTCAGATAAGGTTTTCCCACCCTCTAAAAGGCTAGTTTTAATGATAGGAAATCATTGGGTTTAGTGTCAGATCTCTCTAGTTAAAAGAATTTCAGGTGGAGGCAATTGGATAGACTATTCTGTCTTTAGATCTGGAGCACCACTATAATTAAGAATAGAAAATGTTGGGTCAGATACATTTGAGCTGGTAGAAGATGCTTTCCTTATGCATTTATGACTTAAGTAACTTTTAATAAAGTTTCTTTTTATAGAACCTTGGAGTTGCTTTGCAGTAACATCGAATGAGGCATATGCACTCTGAAAATGAAGATCGCAATAGCGCTTAGATTTATATACCGCTTCACAGTGCTTTCCAGCTGCCTCTAAGCAGTTTACAGAATCAGCATATTGCCCTCAACAATCTGGGTCCTCATTTTACTGACCTCAGAAGGATGGAAGGCTGAGTCAATCTTGAACTGGTGAGAATTGAACTGCCGAACTACAGGCAGCCAGCAGTCAGCAGAAGTAGCCTGCAGTACTTCATTCTAACCACTGCGCCACCACATTTTGGAACAAAATGTAATCAATATAGGAAAATCTTTGGAATGAATCCAAAAGTAAAAACTTTTGTCCGGCGGCTGTACTCCTATATGTGCAATGACAATTCCATTCAGGAGACCACTTATCTTTCCTTTTTTTTTCTTTCACGAAGGCGCTTTCTTTTGGAACAATGGTTTAACTTATGCAAGTTGTATCAACAATTCAATCCGCAACAAAGCATTTTGGGGTATACAAAGCAGTTGAAACACAATGGCTGTCAGCCCTTCCTACGCTGGGCTGGCTTACAAGTGATGATTGTATTTAGAGTTTTGTGATAAAATGGAATTACAATGCTATCAGCCTTTCAGACTGCTGGTTCAAGAGCTACTTTGGGGAGTCAGAAAGAGTGAAAGTGCAATTCTCAGGTTGACTATGACCCTCTTCTAAGGTGGGTCATTGAGTTGTATCATATGAAAGCTTATGTGGGAGATAAATAAGTCTTACATTTACATATCTATTACAGTTGAATTATTCTTACCTCTAAAGCCTTTAGTATAGTAAATATATAATTATCCTTTTGCCATCGTTTAATTTTCAAAGAAAGTCAACCTAAGTTGTAAAATTGTAGCTGGAACCTGCATGCCACATTAACGTAATGAGCGAGGGATCTAAAGTATAGATAAGAAATCTGTAACAAGCCTTCCACATCCATTACCATTTGCCATACAGATTGGGGCTGCTGTCTTAGGCTATTGCTGGTCTAAGGCTGTCCAATAAGATTCATAGCTTGAAACGTTAATTGGAATAATTCAGGGATACTTCAGAGATGAAACAGTGCAGAAGAGATAAAATGTCTTGTCGGTGTGAGCCTCTGAATCACATGTACTACCTTGGCTTTCAACACCTGACTAGCTGACCACCTTTCCATGATTCCTGGAAATTTGGTCTGCTATGTTTACCCATGTCCCAAAGGTGCCTTTTTTTCAAGAGGCAACAGGACTTTCTGGTTTTTTTTTCTTTGAAGACATTTCAATTCTCATCCAAGAAGCTTCTTCAGCTCTGACTGGATGGTGGGAAATGGAAGGATTTATACTCCTTGCAGACAGCTGGACATTTGCCTTCTTTTAGCAGGTCGTTAAGGTCACCTGGAGGTTTATCTATGTCATCAGGGTCACCTGAGTGGTGCAAATGGGTGTGGAGCCTTCTTGGAACTGTTGAAAGGATTGTGTTGTAGATTGGAGATAGTTGACGTCATATGCCTCCCCCTCTGTTGAGAGAGGGCTGTTCAATTATGACATAGATGGCCTCTTTAACCCCTCTTTCAAACCAGTGATCCTCTCTGTCCAAAATATGGACTTTGTTGTCTTCAAAAGAGTGGCCTGTGTCTTTTAAATGCAGATGGACAGCTGAAAGAAAAAAACCCCCAGAAAGTCCAGTTGCCTCTTGAAAAAAAAAAGCACCTTTGGCACAACCATGACTTGGATGACTGAGAATCTCCATGGACCAGGGGTGCTATTGTACTCTGAAGACGGCATTTAATTTCATTGTACCATGTGCAATGACAATAAACTAAACTAAACTAAACTATTCAGCAGGTTCTGACAGGTTCTGGAGAACCGGTAGCAGAAATTTTGAGTAATTCGGAGAACCGGCAAGTACCACCTCTGGCTGGCCCCAGAGTGGGGTGGGAATGGAGATTTTGCAATATCCTTCCCCCAGGAGTGAGGAGGGAATGGGGATTTTGAAGTATCCTTCCCCTGGAGTGGGGTGGGAATGGAGATTTTGCAATATCCTTCCCCCAGGAGTGGGGTGGGAATGGGGATTTTGCAGTATCCTTCCCCTGCCACGCCCACCAAGCCACACCACGCCACACCATGCCCACAGAACCAGTAGTAAAAAAATTTGAATTCCACCACTGCCATAGACCTATGTTTACCCATGCTCTGATTTAGCTTTGGACTCTTACAAGGGAAGTCTTCCATTTCTTCTTTAGTGTTGCTGGTGTGTATGCGTATTTCATGTGTGACATAGTAGTGCAATCTTATGGAATGTTCTTCAGAGGATGGCCCCACAGCTTTCACTAAGGGTAAGAACACTCAGCGTTGCAGCTTAAACCCAGATAAAGAGATGCAGTAAAAAGGATGTCCCAAAATCTCTGGGTTTGAGCCTGATCCTGTCTCTGACTCAGTGTGAGAGTGAGAATAAATAATTCTGCTTTGAGCTTCGTAGATAGAAAACAGTATGCTGGCTTGATCAAAAGCCAGAGTCAGGAAGCAGATGCTAATATCCTAGGCTGTTTTGGAAGAAGCGGTAGCTGAGCACATTATGTCAATACCATTTTGCCTACACAAGGAACTTCATGCCAAGACTGACTCATTATGTTATTACCCACCCTTTAAAAATACACAGACGGCTTAGACATACAGAAGGTGCTGTAGGAAATGAGTTATTCTAAAAAATTGAAAAGTAACCTACCCCTCCCCCCCAACAAAATCAGAACTGGAAATATTTTACAGTTGGAATGTCTAAAAGATGATGATATTCAGCTACATAAAAAGAGAGATGCAGGAAAAAAATACTTAAGTTAGTCCAGATGCCTCATTATAATTACTACCGGTAGTTTGCTTTATTCTTTTAGCAATTAATTTGGTAACATGAGAAAAATAGATTTATCTCCTTCAAGCATACTTTGTGCTTGTGGGTGACAATTTGGGCTTTCCTGGTGTACATCCAAATTTGGATTTAAGTACTATTATGTAAAATGATGAATGCGCTCCCTATGTATACATTCTAATTCATTTGAAGCAAAGTAACACCTCAAGGAATTCCACTGAATATTGTTCTGTAGTTGCATGCTGTCTTGTGTCTCATTTATTTAAAATCAAAACTTTGGTTTACATAATCTTCAAGATTTTTCATAAGTATAACCTAAATTAGATAAGATAAGATAACTTTATTGTCATTTTTTTAATTGTGAGCACACCGGCCGAGATTAAAAATGAAATTCAGAGGCCGAAAATGGCGTGCGCGGAGGCCAAAAACAGGATGTGCAGAGGCCAAAAATGGGGTGTGTGGAGGCAGCGATAGGCTGCAATGGTGGAGTTGATCCCCGCAACCTGGAACGGCTGATCGGCAGTATTCCGGGAGGCTGATCCAACCACCAATCAGCTGCTCGTGCTAAATCAGGCTGTGCTGAAGCTGACCAGGCTGTTTGCTGTTTGCTGCAAGGAGGCAAATTGCTGGGAGGCAGAGGCTGAAAGGTGGGGGCTGGCAGGTGGGCGGGGTTTCATCCTCAGCTTAGTCCAATTTTATTTTATTTTATTTTTATTTTATTTTGAATTTGTATACCGCCCTTCTCCCTGAGGACTCAGGGCGGTGAACAGCC
Source organism: Pantherophis guttatus (assembly GCF_059756535.1). Classification (NCBI taxonomy): domain Eukaryota; kingdom Metazoa; phylum Chordata; class Lepidosauria; order Squamata; family Colubridae; genus Pantherophis; species Pantherophis guttatus. The sequence continues at coordinate 21,105,537 of NC_142069.1, read as the reverse complement.
AAGTAAAAACAGCAAGTACAAATATTAAAATACAGTTATAATATATATATATAAATTTGGCCCCATTAATTAAAAACAATAAACAAAACACTTAAAAACACTTAAAAAATTAGGCCAGCCCGGCTTGCTGAAAAAGGAAGGTTTTAAGGGCACGGCAGAAGGCACTGAGGTCTTGGATTCTCCTTATCTCTGGAGGCAAATTAAACAATCCTTCGGCCTTATCACAAACCTTTGTCTTCCTTGGCACCCTGCCAAAGGCTTTTCTTGGCAAAACCCCAGGAAGTTCAGAAGCAAGAGACACCGACAAGAAACAAATGTAGCAATGTTGCTTTCCTACAAAGATCCCAAGAGCCGTTGCTGGTCTTTTAAGCCTTATGGGAGGGGCCAATCATCTCCTGGCCTTACTCCCGAGTCGTCCTTTTTGTTTTAGCTGCTCTTGCCTTCTGGCAGCTCTTCGCATGCGTGCACTAGGAACAGGCTCCTCCTGTTCCTCTACCTCTCTGCTATCCGCCTCTGGAGGTTCCAGAGTCCGTGCATCGCTCCCAGATGGCCCTGGCCCCATCTCTGTCTCCGACGCAGAGCCCTTGTCTGGACCTTCCCCTGACTCCAGGACTGGCCCATTGTCCTCCCCAGCCTTCTCACTGTTTGACTTCACCGCCAGTTCTGCAGGCTGCTGGCAGATCACAACAATAACCTTAGTCCATCTATTAGTCATGCTGGACTACCTTGCTAGGTTGACAATTGGGAATAACTGTTCCATGCTTCCATGTCTCTGAATCACATGTCCTTGGCTTTCTAACACCAAATCAGCTGACTATTTTCCATGACTCTTGAAAGCTTGGGGTGTTCCTGGATTATGTCACCCATGCTCTGATTTGGCTTTGGACACTCACAGGCAAGACTTCACTTTTCTGTTTAATGTTGCTGGTGGGCATGTTTGTTCTGACACATTATTGCTCTACTTGCTGAAGCCTGTAAACGCTTGCATGCTTAACCTGAAACAGGTCAGAATGTTACTTTCACACCGTTACAAAGAATTCCCGCACCTCAGATAGGGAGAATGGCATAATCCTGTTGTCCTATAGAAATTACTAAGGTTATGAAAGGAGATGCAGGGAAAATATTTTAGACTATCCTATTGCAGTTTTGGTGTTGGAAATGTAATCTTGAATACCATTGTATAAAAGAATTAACCTGCACATATAAAGAAGAGAACATACTGTATTTTTCAAAGTATAAGATGCACCTTAGTTTTTGGGGAGGAAAATAAGAAAAAAGCTGATTGGTGGGTGGATCGGCCTCCTGGAATACCCCCAATAAGCTGTTTCCAGAGGTGAATTTTAGCAACAGGCTCCTTGGTTGTGAGCTCTGTGCCTTGCTTTTTTTTTTCCTGCCTTCTTTCAGAGGCTTTTATTCTGAAGAACTATCTATACTCTGTTCAATCTCCTTTCTTTGGTATTGGTATGTAGATTAACCTCTTCCAAATTGGTTGTGTCATTCTCAACTCTACTTTCTCTGGAGTTGTTATCTGAAGTGCTAAAGAGCTCTCCTAAGTCTAACCAAGCAAAATATGGGACATAGCCATAAGTGGCTTTAAACCAGGGGTGTCCAACCTTGGCAACATGGTTGGCTTGGGAATTCTGTGAGTTGAAATCCACAGGTCTTACAGTTGCCGAGGTTGAACTCTGATGTTTTAAACTATGATTGACTGCCGTTTTCCCAATCTGGTGTCCTCCAATTGAGTTGGATTTCTATGCTCACGATCTTCCATGCAATCTGGTCAAAAGCCAATATATTTTTGTGGGAAGTAGGTTAGGAAAGGCTGGTTTGTGACTTAGTGTTGTGTGGGCTTTATTTGATGAATCACATTTAAAGAAACTATGAAAAACTATAACTGTGAAGCTGTCAAAGACTCCCGGAGAGGATGATAGCAAGATGGCCTGATTTTTCTCTATGGATTTGTCCTGCATACCATTAAGTTCAAAAGGGTGAAAGTCATGCCTGCGAAGAGAATTTTTTTGTCAGGGGAGCCTTTGGAAATATCAGTTGAAGGTTTACCCTTTGAAAATTGAACCTGCTGAATAAACTAAGTGGCTCTCCAGTCACTTAATATTGACCTCAGACCTCTGTTATTTTAGAACTACTTCTGTATAATTCCTTCTGTATATATTTTCCTTATTTCTATTTGTAGGAAGTTTTATAAAATACATTTACAATCCCTCTAGGGCTAATGAGACACTATTGCTGTAAAAAGTGGCTCCGGTTGCCATGGCAACTAGATTTGGCAGAGATCTTTCACATATGCATGGATCTAATGGCAAGGAAACTTCTAGCTTTTAAAAACTGGAGGCATGTAATGTATCCTAATATAGACTTACACAAAAGGGAATACTGTATATTATTTTGAGTCATGCTTTTATAATGCTTCTTTAGGGCAACTTGTAGTTTAATTTGGAGTGTGAAGAAATAAGCAAAAGTAATGAATAATTAGAGAATGTGTCAGTGAATGAGAATTTGAACTTCTGTTCATGCCCACTGAATGACTATGGTACCATTATTACTGTCAGAAGAAATGTACTTTTAGACTTGCAAGATTCTGTTAATGTAACCTTACAATGAAATAGAGTCCATTTGGTCATGCTTCCTGTCTGGACTACCTCATTGGGTTCACATCAGTGGTGGGTTGCTACCGGTTCTCCCTGGTTTTTGCGAATCGGTAGTGGAAATTTTGAGTAGTTTGGAGAACTGATTGCCTGGCCCCACCCCCAATCTATTTGCTGCCTCCCGAGTCCCAGCTGATCAGCTAGAAGGAAAAAAAACTGTTTAAACTCTTGCCTCGGCGCTTCAAAGGGCCACCCTACAGCTGATCAGCGGTAAAAGGCAGTGTGGTGGTAGACCAGTGCGTTCCAAAAACAAATGGGTAGACCGGTATGGCTCTGTAAGCAGTTAAAAGCCTGGTAGACCAGTACCGCTGCTAAATCCTAAAGAATTGTCACATGACCATCAAGCCATGCCCACAAAATAAGCCACGCCCACAGAACCAGTAGTAAAAAAAATTAGAACCCACCCCTGGTTCACATCAATCTTCTATATTGGTTTGGCCAAGGTGGTCACTGTCTTTTGAAGATATGAATGAACAGCCTGCTCCTAAAACCTCAGAAATTGGAAATAATCGGGAAAGTTATTGCCTGAACATGTTTGCATGGTTACCAAACTTTATACGTGGGATGATTATACTGTATATATTCTTAATATCAGAGATGAAAAATTGCTTCTCTTAAGTATAGCCATAGAATTTATGAAATGAATACCAATAAGGTTATGAATTTGGGTATCAATAGTGTATGTATTTGGGGAACACCTACTCGTTCTGTGAGATAAGCCAGTATTTGGGTAGTGTCTTGGTAGATGCAAAATTATATGAATCATTCAGAACACACATTTCTTTTGTCTCACTGGGAGTTACTTGTAGACTACCTTCCCTTCTCCATTTAGAAGATGCAGAGTGATTCTGTGTCAAAAAAAACTATCCCAGAAGGGGATAGAGAGAAGGGCTGTGAATATTATGAATACACTGCTTTTCTGGTATTCATGAAAGCAACTTCTTTTTCAAGTTTCTGTGTGAGCATCCAACAATGCAGTTGTTTAAAATGTTATATTAAATTTAAATTTAATGCATGCATCAGCAAAGAGTACAGTACTGCACTCATATTCACATGGGGCCCAAAGCATTTCTTCAGAATCTATTTTTAAAAGCATGCACAACTCTAGTAGGGAACATATTTTCCCACTTTCTCAAGCCTAAGGAACAGAGCCAGTCAAAACGGTGCTATAGAGCACTGTACATCAGAACAACTACCATGTTTCCCCAAAAATAAGACCCTGTCTTATATTTTTTTGAACCCTGAAATAAGTGCTTGGCCTTATTGCCATTAGCTCAAAAGCTCGATTGGGCTTATTATCAGGGGATGTCTTATTTTGGGGGAAACAGGGTAGACACAAGAACAGTTTTTTTCCCGAATGCCATCACTTTGCTAAACAAATAATTCCCTCAACACTGTCAAAATATTTACTAAGTCTGCACTGCTATTTATCTTGTCATCGTTCCTATCACCCATCTCCTCCCACTTATGACTGCATGACTGTAACCTTGTTGCTTGTATCCTTACGATTTATATTGACTGTTTCCTAATATGATTTGATTGCTTATTTGTTCCCGATGACTATCATTAAGTGTTGTACCTTATGATTCTTGACGAATGTATCTTTTCTTTTATGTACACCAAGAGCACTTGGCCAATAAAATTCTGTTCTATTCTATTCTATTCTATTCCATTCCATTCCATTCCATTCCATTCCATTCCATTCCATTCCATTCCATTCCATTCCATTCCATTCTATTCTATTCTATTCTATTCTATTCTATTCTATTCTATTCTATTCTAGTGGTTAAGGTACCAGGCTAGAAATCAGGAGATTGTGAGTTCTAATTCTACCTTAGGCCCAAAATCAGATGGATGACCTTAGGCTTTTCCATTCTTTCTTGGTCCTAGGAAGAAGATGGGGGCAGACCACCTCCAAATACTGGCCAAAAAATCTGCAGGGATCGTCCAGACATACAAAAAGCTTAAAAATATAGTAAATACAGAATGTACCATGTGGCAGGAATTTTTCTAAATACAGAAGCTACTATTTTGAAGTGAACAAGTGTATGACAGGGCATTGGAAACTTTGCAGACTAACAGCTTCCCAGCATACAGGAATGCCTCTCAGAAATTTTGATTGATGTCAGTAGATTCAGTTGTTCTTTCAGGTGGTAAATTGCATTCTTCCATCTAAGAGTCTGGTTAGTTTCAGAGAGTAGAAAAATTTCATACATACCTGTATACATTTAATTTCGTTGTATGAGGTGCAATGACAATATTAAATAAAATCTAAAATCTAAAAAAAATCTAAATATGTGGATATATTTGTGAATTCATTTTGCAAATTTTCATAGCTTACGTTGTAAGGAAATCAAACTTGGAGAAGCGCTATGCTGCTAGAATTTGATGGTCCTCAGAGAAGCTAAGGTATATACGGTATAAAAAAGAGAATAGAACAGAACAGAACAGAATAGAATAACAGAGTTGGAAGGGACTTTGGAGGTCTTCTAGTCCAACCCGCTCTTTAGGCAGGAAACCCTATACTATTCAGACAAATGGTTATCCAACATCTTCTTTTATGGAAAAAGTTTTCAAATACAAATTTTCCCCCCTTTTTTTCCCCCTCTCCCTCCCCCTCCCTAACCCCCCCTCCCCGCCCATCCCCCACTGTGACTTCTTCATAACAAAAAAAAACCTAATTCATAACAGATTACTTACTCCCTCCTCTAGATATTGACCTTTACTTACTAAAAATATTATTAATATTATAACATCCCCCTTTATCCATACATATCAAAAAAGAGAAAAGAAAGGAAAAAAAAAAGACATTATACTATGACATTATAGAATAACTTCTCCACTTTAAAACTATACGATAAGTCCTACTTTAACATTTAATCTTCTATATATATTACTATAACATTTCAAAGCGGCCTTCCCCATAAAATCTAGTTTAACATTTATTCCACTCTATCCATTTCCTCTACTCCCCTAAATATAACACTTAAAAATCCCTTTTCTTAGACTAATCAATCTACTAACTAACTTATTCACCCACTATCATGCAAAATTGCCATACACAACATTTCTTAACATCTTTGATTCACTGCCCACACTACTTAAAAATATATGTCTATATTTTCCATTATATCTAAATAAAAAAAAAAGAAAAGACAATGACTTTAAATTTATAATCCATATAGTATCTTCTTTGAGGTCTTTCCACTGGATTGGTAGAACCAACATCCATAATCGGGTAACATAGCTTACTGGTGCAACAGTTTATTCAGGATCTTCAATCATATCTGCCCCCATCAGTAGTAAATATCTTCTTATATGTATAAAAGTAAAAACAAGCACCCGAGTGACATTATAATTATATTCCATATAGTAATAATTGTGGGTTTCATCAGGATTATTAATTCCCATCATCGTAGTGGGTAACAACCCGATCTTCTGCATGCCCCAGCATAATTCTCTTGCCTTGTAATTCAAGATAATATAATATGTTTATCAACACAAAAAGAAATTCCAAAATGGATAATTCAAATCCATCAGTTTAAGGCTCGTTTCACGTCCCCAGATTACGGCCATGCAGAGATCTGCCACAAACCTCAGGATGATATTAACCAATACGTCGCCTCTTCTGTGTTTACACATAATCGTTCATATTTTAAAATCACTGGCTTCACTGTTGCCTGATTTAGAAATTTCTATTTTTATGCCACCTATTTCTTTTTTTCTTTTCTTTTTGTGGGTTTGGTTTCCATCCTGGTTCCCTTTCTACAAAATGTGTATCATCTGGTCGGTTTTTATTCTGCTTTGTAGATTGGTCTTGTTGGTTTTGCTTTTGTATCTCATATTTCTTTTTTATCCCTTGTATATCCCCTAATTGGTTTCCATGTTTATCCTTGCCTTGATAAGTCATCACATTAAGATTAGATGCCTCTTCTCTCAAATTTGTAGATAGTCCAGCTGGGGTATCCAATAAATCCAAAGGCAATTCATCTGGTACAGTCTCTGTAATTCGATATTTTACCTTTATTTCCGGCTCCTTCTGCTTATCCTGTATTATACCTGGAGATGTTAAGTTCATTTTCAACCTATTTTGATAAAATTCTTCCGCTCTTTCAACAGTATTTAGCTGATATCTTTCTCCTTGGTATCTAAATATAATACCAACTGGGGCGTCCCACCTGTAGGAGATATTTCTCTTTTTTAACTCATTCACCAGAAAACCAAATTTCTTCCTTTCCATCAATATCTTAGGTGGGAGTTCCTTGTAAATCCAAATCTTTCTTCCATACAATTGCAAATTAGAATTGAAGGAATTTTGAACGATATTATTCCTAATTTCCTTATCTGTAAAATAAATCACCACATCTCTAGGCAATTGCCTTTGCTTAGCAATCCAAGAGTTGATTCGATAAACTCTGTCGATCCTACAAAACACTTCGTCAGGTTGAACCTTTAGAATCCCAGCTAGAAATTCAGAAGATATTTTCCTTAAATCATCTCTATTATTTTCCTGCAAACCTCTTAATCTTATCGCATATTCTGTGAAATTATATTGTACCATTAAAATCTCTTTTTCAATCTTCTGTTGCAGATTTTCTGCATTACCATACTTTTGATCAGCATCCGTTTTAGGTTTTTCTTCTAAGCTATTATCCTGAGTGTTTGTCAAATCATTTTCAATTTTTTGAATTCTATTGTCCAATTTATCTTGAATTTCTTCCATTTTAGACTCTAGTACATTAGTATTTGTGTCCAACTGTATCATAAATCCTGTAAAACCATTAACCACTTTTGAGAATTTTTTCTCCAAAAAATCAAACTTAGATTTCACCAATTCTTTAATTTCCTGCTTAAATTTTTCTAATTGCTGATTCACAATCTCCTCCCTTCTTTCAATCTCCTCTATAAAAAATTCTATTATATTAAAATCAGGTTTCTGAGACTGAAGAATTAAGACTTGTTCCTTTAAGTTGTTGGTGGGGGGATCCCCCCCCTTCTTGTTTATCTGACTTTATGAGTCTCAGTGCCATGTTTCCGCCCAGGCAGGCTTTGTTAAAAAAAAGCAAGGAAAAAAAAAAAAGGGGACTTCTTTCCAATCAACAACAATATCAGGTCTCCAAGGGAAAAAAAAGAGAAAAAGACACAGGAGCGAAGTTTTGTCTACAAATGTAGCCAGTGGTATTTATTCCGCTACATTGTAGTAATAGAAAACGGAAGGACTTTCCCTTTCAGCCTCTCCTCCAGCCAACGCCATTTTAAAAGGCTTTTTTTTTTCCTCTTTCTTTTCCTCCTCTCTCTTAAGTAATTTTTTTTAAAAAAAATCAGTAAAATACTTGCGGTTCAATATTACAGGTCCAGCTCACATTTTCTTTGAGTAGTCTGTTAAATTTGCAGGCTTGCTTTTGACGCCTGGCTCTGCATCAGCAGAGGTCTCCCAAAGCCCGGAGCAGCGGCTGGGGATACGGGGCATCTCATCCGCTCCGTCCCAAAAGTAAAAAAAAAACTTTTGGGACTCCGCAGAGAGTTCTACCCACCCCTGCCGGCTCTATCTCCGTTTCCTCATGGAAACGGAGTTTTTTCGAGCCACCATTCCGTTGTGAAGGCGGCTCTAACAGGCGATGGAAGCTGACGATCCCAAAGGAACGTCTGGCAGCGTTCCTGGTTATCCAACATCTTCTTAAAAACTTCCAGTGTTGGAGCATTCACAGCTTCTGGAGGCAAGTTGTTCCACTGATCAATTGTTCTAACTGTCAGGAAATTTCTCCTTAGTTCTAAGTTGCTTCTCTCCTTGATGAATTTCCACCTGTTGCTTCTTGTCCTGCCCTCAGGTGCTTTGGAGAATAGCTTGACTCCCTCTTCTTTGTGGCAGCCCCTGAGATATTGAAACACTGCTATCATATCATCCCCAGTTCTTCTTTTCTTTAAACTAGGGATTCCAGGAACTGTCCTTTATGTGTGTATGTGTTTATGTGTTTTAGCCTCCAGTCCCCTAATCATCTTTGTTGCTCTTCTCTGCACTCTTTCTAGAGTCTCAACATCTTTTTTATATTGTGGCGGTCAAAACTGGATGCAGTATTGCAAGTCTGGTCTTACCAAAGCATTATAAAGTGAATAGGATATGGAAGAATGTTCATTCTAATGATATATTAATTTGTCCCTAGGTCAACTTCCACCTTGTGGTATCCTCCAAATGTGTTTTTTTTATTCTGGAATAAAGCCAAAATGTGTTAATAACCGCAGGAGTTGACGTTCAGATGCTCCCCATTTAAGCAAGGCTGTTCTAGATAATTTCAGTACTACATTTGGAAAATGTCTGAATTCGCAGATATATCTCAATGAATATTGGCAGATTAGTAGCGACTGATGCATGACAGATAGACCAATTTAACCTCCCATTCAGAATGTCTGGTTTCAGCTCATGCTATTAGTAGTTATCATCATTGAAGCCATTGGATAGGAAGAATGAGTAAAACAGAAAGCAGACAAGAACCCTTCCACATGTCTCCATTCAGTTCTAATTGAAAAGCATCCTTCTGGAACAGCATTTGGCAATTCTGATGGATTTGTCTGATGTTAACTATTTTGGCAGTAATTTCTTGACTGGGAGATAGAAAAAAAATGTTGAACACATAAGTACATGAACCAAATCACATAAACATATAGAGGAGTCAGCAGTCACACAAAAATACCAACATTCACTAATTTTAGACATTCACTGTAACCTCTTTCTTTCTTTTTAATCCATTCAATAATAAGAATTCTTGGGGGATGAAGAATAATTTGTATAGCTAACAAAGTAAAGATTATTAATGAAGCTATCTAACGCAGCTTCATGAAAATGATTTCCAACTTATTATAATCTAAAATTCTGGGTGTGGGAGGAAGATTCTCTTTGCCTGATTCTGAAAATATAATAAAAGTTGATATCAGATGAAGTCCTTTGATCTGTTTCATATTCTTTATATCCTTCTACCACATAAAGGTAAAAGTTCCCCTCACACATATGTGCTAGCCGTTCCCGACTCTAGGGGGCAGTGCTCATCTCCGTTTCTAAGCCAAAGAGCCAGTGCTGTCTGAAGATGTCTCCGTGGTCATGTGGCCGGCATGACTAAATGCCAAAGGCACACAGAACACTGTTACCTTCCCACCAAAGTGGGTCCCTATTTTTCTACTTGCATTTTTATGTGCTTTTGAACTGCTAGGTTGGCAGAAGCTGGGACAAGTAACGGGAGCTCACGCCGTTATGCGGCACTAGGGATTCAAATGGCTGAACTACCAACCTTTTGATCGACAAGCTCAGCATCTTAGCCACTGAGCCACTACATCCCTAGCTTAAATAGAAAGAATGTTGAGTAATCAAAGACTACTAAAAATACATATACATGGAATGAAGCATTTTTAAAAAGATAAAATGCAAGTTATATTTGGCCATTAAGACATTCTTCTGAATTACAGCTCCCAATACCACTTACTTTACCTTGGCTGAATACTGTTTATAAGAGTTGTTGAAAAACATCCGGAGGACTTTACGATCCAAGCTTTTAAGGCATAAAAGATCACCATTAAACATTGGACTAGACTCAAAGATCAACTCTGCATTTGTCAAACTCAGTAGTAATTAAACTAGCATTTTTGTTAAGTAAAATTTCTGAACTATTTCCAGAGGGATGGCCCATGTACAATGCAATAATTCATCCAGGATGTTTCCCAGAATATGGAAATACAATTCAAATGATTGATGTCCAGATAGGGTTGCAGTATTGTGTTGGAGATTCCCCAAGGTACTATAGACGCTACCTGCATATTTATTGACAATGTTGGATCCAGGAATATATGCAGTATATATGTCTTCATATAAGTGTATGTGTATGTGTACATGTACAGATATAGATAGGATTATTTTCAGGGCATCTGTAATCTAGTCTAGGTTGACTGGTATTTACCTACCAGTACTCAACAATAATATGTTTGTCCTATCCCAACTATGTTTTAGTTTATTATTCCCCAAAATAAATTCAGGATATCGGTTACCCCACTGGATTTATGTAAGCAACAGAGGCAGAACAAACAGTTATTTATATATATCCCAGCCCACACCAACCCCACTAATTTTTTTTACATAGTTCAGGTATATTTTGGTGTGTACGTTATACTAGTTCTTAATGCTGGAGCAATGGAATTATTAAATATATTTTGCCTCAATTTCATTGACATTTAATTAACATGTAAGGTTACTGTGCTGATGCAGAGCTTTCAGGTTATGTATTTAATTATTTTCCACTTATATTATATGAAAAATGGAGATTTCATAACAATTTTTGAAGGGCTCTGGGCCCTTAATGAATTTGATGTGCAGCTTTGATACAGTTGGCCAATGATTATGTTCATCATTCATTGTTCACATGCTAAAAATAGATAAAACGTATCAAGGATGCTGGCTGGAGACAATGTGGGATGGTCTTTATAAAACCATGAAAAGATGGAGGAAACATTCAATCATAAAGACATTGAGAATGAAAGTCTATTTTAATGTGGAAAGAAGTCAAATAGTGGAGATAAGCAGAAAAAATATATTGGGGCAGCTTTTAGTTAATTTTTGCAAAAGATGATGAGCCCCAATGCTAACTGGTTTGAGAAATGTGAAAAAAGAAGAAGATAATGCTCATTTAGAATATAAATATCCAAAATATAGGTAAGGGAGCATCTATAAGAAAACAATTTACCTTTTCATATCCTTTTATTTGCTCCATTTGGCAGATGATTACATGTTTCCTCAGTTTTATCCTTCAGAAAGAAAAATTGTAGGAAAGAATTTAAAAAAAGAAAGGGAAAATAGTCAGATTAATGTTGCCAACAATTATCTTTAAAAAAGAACAGGGAAGGGAAGCATCACATGTATTTTACATTTGGTATACATGTAGTCCTTGACTAATGACTTCAATTAAGTCCAAAATTTCAGTTGCTAAATGAGACATTTGTTAAATGAATTTTACAACCTTTTCTTGCCACAGTTGTTAAGTGAAGCACTGCAGTTGTTAAGTTAGTAACACGATTTATAAGTGAATCTGGCTTCCCCATTGACTTTGTTTGTCAGAACGTCGCAAAAGGTGATCATATGACCCTGGGACACTGCAATGGTCATAAGAATGAGTCAGTTGCCAAGCACCTGAATTTTGATCACATGATCATGGGGAACGCTGCAACAGTTGTAACTGTGAAAAATGGTCATAAATCACTTTTTAAAATGACGTTGTAACTTTGAATGGTCACTAAAGGAACTTCATTGTAAGTTGAGGACTACTTATATTAAAAAGCACCAGAGATTTTTACTTTCGTAATTGTAGTGACAATTTGAATTGTTCAGTCTGAAGACTCTTACATATTTAACCTTGGTCTGATTATAGGTAGTCCTTAATGTAGGGCCACAATTGGGCCCCAAATTTCTATTGCTAAGTGAGGCAGTTGTTAAGTGAGTTGAATCTCATTATGCAACCTTTTTTCCACAGTTCTTAAACTAATCACTGCAGTTGTTAAGTGTTTTGTGTGGTTGTTAAGCAAATCTGACTTTCCCCATTGACTTTACTTGTCAGAAACCTCCTGGAAAGGTTACAAAGGGTGATGACATGAGGAACAGTACAACTGTCATAAATATTACAATTGAGTTACCAAGCACTCAATTTTTATCACGTGACCATGGGGACGGTACAAGGGTCGTAAGTGTGAAAACTGGTCATAAGTCACTTTTTTCAGTGCTGTTGTAACTTTAAATGGTCACTAAATGAATGGTGCTAAGTCGAGGATTACTGTATTCAGAATGATATCTGTTTGGCAAAGTATCTCCACTCTTAAATTTTCATTGGTTGTGTGCTCTGGTGACTCTTTTCTGGCTTTGTGTTCCCGTAGCACTGACTTAGAAATGTCTAACCTTTGACTTCACTCTGAGAAATGTCTGATTTTTCTCATAGGCCAACCACTTCACTGTGAGTAGGAAGATGTCTTGAAGAGTACCCTGAACTTTAATTACATAGAGATTGAGGACAGAGAAAAGTGGTTAACCTACTGTCCATTTCCCATGTACTGTTTTGAGTAGGCATTCCACATTCCTAAAATAGTTGCGCTCAGGAGCAACCCATTCTTCCTACATCAAACAGAAACCAACTGTACAGAATGCCGATTAGCTTGCTCTTGTGACAATTACTGTAATCTACTTCCCACCTGCTCCAGCACTACCACAGTACAGAAATGAAGAGGTGCTGAACTTGTATTGCTGAGATTCATATTCAAGTCCTCCCTTGACTTTGGAGTTCACTGAGTGACTTTGCACCAGGGTTATTGCAGAGATAAAATTAGGAGAGTCTCGCATGTCAGATGCTTTCAACAACCAAAGGAAAGAAAGGATATAAATAAAATGGGGAACTAAATAAAAATAAATTAGTAATACTCCCCCTGAAGGTTTTTTTTTCTTTAAAGAAACACCAAATGTTCCCTTTCCATTTTCCTTTCAGTTTGCTATAAATTACAGTATGACTGTAATTTTGTTGCTTGTATCCTTACGATTTATATTGATATTGTTTCCTGATTGTTTATTTGTTCCCTATGACTATCATTAAGTGTTGTACCTTATGATTCTTGATGAATGTATCTTTTCTTTTATGTACACTGAGAGCCTATGCACCAAGACAAATTCCTTGTGTGTCCAATCACACTTGGCCAATAAAAAATTCTATTCTATTCTATTCTAATTTAGTAAGCACTAGTGGTGGGATTGAGCCGGCTCAGACAGGTTCAGGAAAACTGGTAGCAGCGACCTGTGGGTGGCGCACCCGCCGTCCTATTTACCCACATTTTCTAAGCCATCCGCATGCGTGCAAGCTGCGTGTGAGAGCAAAGCGCATGCGTGGAAGGCACATGCACACACTCACATTTTTGGTGCTGGGCAAACCGGTTGTTAAATTATGTGAAGCCCACCTTTGGTAAGCACTTTATCTCAATCTGACATTAGTTGTCCAGTTGAATTGATTATACACTTTTAACCAGGGGTGAAATCTACTTGCCTTCCCTACCGGTTTGGAAGTGCACGCACAGTGCATGCGCAGAGGGTAAAAAACAGGTTATGTCCTGGTTAAAACCAGGAAGTAAAGACAACCGGGTGGGTGGGCGGAGCCTCACGCTGCCGTTGCTACCGGTTCTCCGAACCACCCGCCATCGTTACCGGAACCGGTAGCATTTCACCCCTGCTTTAAACGGAATTTCACATAAATATTAGTGCCAAACTTTTATAAACCTATTTGCTGTATGGTTTGAAGATTCTGTAATGAACAGCTGTTGTTTCTTTCTCCACCCACCCACCCCTGTACAAAAGGTTAGGGGAATGAGATAAATTTACCCTGTTCAAATAATCCCAAATTAGAAATTATGAGCAAAAGAGACTCTATATCACTGAGCATATGACAAAACTAAGCAATAGGCATTTTTTATTCAGATAATATCAATTCTCTAGGTCCGTGATGGCGAACCTATGGCACAGGTGCCACAGGTGGCACACGGAGCCATATCTGTGGGCACACGAGCGTTGCCCTACCTCAGTTCAGCATGCATGTGCGTGCTGGCCAGCTGATTTTCGGGCCTTCCGGCCCACCGGAAGTTGAGAAACGGGCTGTTTCGGGGCCTCCGGAGGCCTCGGGGGGGTGGGGGTGGAGAAGGCTGTTTTCATCCTCCCCAGGCTCCTAAAAGCCTCTGGAGCCTGGGGAGGGCAAAAAATGGGCCTACCTGGCCGACCATGCCATCGCGTGCCAAAAGGGGAGCAGGGGGTGTCATGCGCGCATGCATGGTGGGATGGGGCACATTGAATTATGGGTGTGGACACGCACGTGCTCATTCCGCCCCACTCCCCCCGCTTTTGGCACGCGACGGCAAAAAGGTTAGCCATCTCTACTCTAGGTGGTATTTTAATGAGATCAATGGTTTGTCTTGATTAATCGCTTTCTTAGTCTCTTGGAGTTATAGAATACTCAGAAATGTTCCTTGGTCTTTGTATTGGCCAGAGGCAAAGAAAAAGATTGACAGAACAAGGCTTAAGACCCTTTCCCCATCTCAATCATATACTCTTTGATGCAGTGACAGGTGTCTTGCATAACATGAAGGAGATGAAGGGAAGAGGTGAAAATAATCTGAAGGTGTGCCCTGATTGCATAATATGGGAGACCAGCTAATTGCTTTTATTTGATTCGTTGCTCAATTGTATTCATCTTAGTGGTAATGTCAGATATCCCAGATCTTATAAACACATGTAGTTCTCACAATTGATCATTTAGTCCGCACTCTGTTTTATGTGTCAAGACACTTATATAGAGACAGTCTTGCTATATTTTGGAACATAGTGGATTAGTCAGTGGCAGGTGAGTAATACTTCAGCTTGAAAAATGCTAATAAATGAAACCAATACAAACATGATTGTAAGTTGTTCAAATGACTGCATCTTTTTTTTTTGGTTTCCCATCTCCACAGAAAGTTGACAGAATTTTCTTAGGCTGCTCAGATGCAAACTTGCAAATCTACCAGCATCTTTTATATGTTATATTTCTCCGGGAGTAATGCCTTGCATCAGTCCCATTAGGTAGACAAATCAGCTCCACAGGAAGACTACAACTAGTTTTATTAAGATTGATTATAATAATAGACTCTTGTTTGACTGATTATACTATACCTTCCCTCTTCTTATATTCAGTGAATTAAGGAGGTGTCTGCCTGAGCCCCTTCTGAATGTTACCTTGTAATTTCTGGACTTTAAAAAAATGCTTCAGAATGCTTTTTGCCTAGATAATGGTTCCTGCATATCTCCATCAAGGTTATTTTCCTAATTCTCTACACCAGGAGTGTCCAACCTTGGCCACTTGAAGACTTGTGGACTTCAAGTCCACAAGTCTTCATGTTGTCAAGGTTGGATAGTCCTATTCTACATATTGGCAGCACTGCTAGAAGGACTAAATAGTTTAACTTCTGAAAAGAAGTACTATTAACAACTAACCCAACTACAATTTCATCTTCTGGCTGACTCAGTTCATTTTCCTAGATTGTTTTGGCAATGAGGGTGAGTTGAAGACTTTCAGAAAGTCAAAGGGTAGGAAGATTGAGGAGGCAGTAATTCTAAATTGAAATGGTGACTCTGCAGTCAGTCATTTTGGAAAAAAAGTCAAGTTTATGAGATTCTTCATGTAAAGAATTGCACAGGAAAAGGCCCAGATAATTTTAAGATTGTGGGCATCACTAGGCTATTTTACAATATATTACAGAAGTAGAGATATATTTCAGTGTTTGGCTGTCATGTAATTCTGGCTGTCCTTAATTAAAAATATTTTTAGGGATCTTCTTAACTATAAAGTCTATTGTCAGTATTGGGTAATATCAGTGGTGGGTTTCAATTTTTTTTACTACCAGTTCTGTAGTTGTGGCTTGGTGGGCGTGGCATGGCTTGGTGGGCGTGGCTTGGTGGATGTGGCAGGGGAAGGATACTGTAAAATCTCCATTCCCACCCCACTCCAGGGGAAGGACATTGCAAAAACTCCATTCCCACCCCACTCCAGGGGAAGGATACTGCAAAATCCCCATTTCCTCCTGATTAGCTGGGACTTGGGAGGCAGAGAATAGATGGGGGGTGGGGCCAGTCAGAATTTTTACTACCAGTTCTCCAAACTACTCAAAATTTCTGCTACCCGTTCGCCAAAACTGGTCAGAACCTGCTGAAACTCACCTCTGGGTAATATCCCTACTGCATGAACATAGGAAAGAGATCAAATAATCCAAATCAAGAACTCCATAGATGAGTTCCAGATTTGAAGAAAGCCTGTTCAGGATGTTACTTTGCCATCCTTGTCTTACTTCAGAAATATCAGGTTTACAGAGCACTAGATACTCATTTATGAGGCCTTAAACTAGATTAAGAAACAACAAAGTAGCTGCTACAGGAACTTCAGAACAAACCAATAGAAAGCAAGGTTATTTCAAAGCAGGTTTAAAGAAACTGAGAGCTACTGAAACCACAATGAAGCCTCCTTTGCAAGCCAGTTAGAAAGAATCTCTTTCTGTGAATAGAAGTGCAGCCAAGTGTTTATAGAGAAGATAGGCACTTTCTCAGTTTAGCATTAATTTTTAAGGCCTTTGATATTTGTATCCCTGTGGCTTCAGTTCTGTGAAGAGATGTTCTGCTATATGAGTTGTGTTGGAAGATGTTCCCAATGAAGTCAGCCATCCCTTGAAAGAGCCTTGGTAGTACAGTGGTCTAAGGCACCCTGTTATTAAGCTGGTTATTAAGACCAGCTGCCTGCAATTATTGCAGGTTCGAATCTCGCCAAGGCTCAAGGTTGACACAGCCTTCCATCCTTTCTAAGGTAGGAAAATTGAGGAGCCAGTTTGTGGGGGCAATAAGCTGACTTTGTATAAATATACAAAAGAATGAAGGCTATTGCTTAGCGCATTGTAAGCCGCCCTGAGTCTCCGGAGAAGGGCGGCATATAAATCAAATTAAAAACAAACAAACAAACAAAAAAACTATGCAGGTAATCCTCGACTTACGACCACAATTGAGCCCAAAATTTATGTTCCTAAGTGAGAAATTTGCTAAGTGAGTTTTGCCCCATTTTACAAATGTGACTTTTCTTGTCACATTTGTTAATTGAATCACTGCAGTTGTTAAATTGGGCTGAAAACATGGCTATTTCATCTAGCTGCCCTAGACTGATGGGGTTTTTAATAGAATTTAATGGGGTTTTATTGGATTTTTTGTCAATTTTATCATGGACTTTGTTTTAATGGTCTGTTTGTTTTTGTTTATTGTTGTGAGCCGCCCTGAATCCTGCGGAGATAGGGCGGCATATAAGTCCAAATAAATAAACAAACAAACAAACAAATAAATAAATAAATAAGTAACACAGTTGATAAGTGTCAGAAGATTGCAAACAGGGATCACATGACCCCAGAATGCTGCAATAATCATAACTGTGAGTCAGCATCCTAATATAAAGCATGTGATCATGGGGATGTTGCAATGGTCATAAGTGTGAAAAATGTTCATAAGTCATTTTTTTCAGGGCTGTTGGTATTTCAAACAGTCACTGAATGAACTGTTGTGAGTCGAGGACTACCTGTAAAACAGAAAGATGAGGACAAGACAATCAAGATAATCATTGTGCTTTCTCCTCAGACAGATACTAACATGTGTAGGCATGGCTGTATTTCAATCCTGCTAGGATTTTAATGTGGGAACTGATGCTAAGGAAATCATCTCTGTTTTATGAATGTAGGTTTTGTTGGAGTGCTGCTTAAACTGGCTTCAAACGTCTGAGAATTTGTTGTTGATTCTGAGGCAGTCAACGTCGTGGGTCCCAACTTTTGTTCTGAGGATCTGTTCATTGCAACAGACATGCCAGCCCTCCATCTTAACTGACTTGTTATAAAATGTCATAGGAGATTATCATTGTTTACTTCCAGATTCAAAATAATAAGTCTTTGCTTGGCAGGTTTGGGAAGTGGCTGGTGGAAAAAGGTAGTCAAAATAACTTCCTGGAAAGATCACCATTGTTAGATCACTTTTCAGGAAGCCTGAGCCAACGGGGCGGTTTTGTTACAAGAAATTTACCCACTTCTCATTCTGTCCTGAAACTATATCTGGGATATGGTTTTGTACCATCTGTTGCCATTCACTTTATGTGTTATTTACTTTATGAACTGATACGGTTCATCGATTATTGTCCAAGGTTAGCTTAATATCAATTAGATCCATTTCGGGATTTGATTTTGTTTAAACTAATGGCAAATTGTGTAGCGGTGTAATAATTCTGTATGTGAAACTGGCTACAAAGTTTATCATGTTTGTAAATACTGCGTTAATGATTCATCGTTTTCCTCCCATTATTTAAACCCCTGCTAGAATCCCAGCTTTGTAATTATGAATGAATGTCATTACTTCTAAAAATAATCCAAAGCATTGCCTGGCATATTCCCTGTAGCCAGTCAACAAGTTTTATCAGCTTTGTTGAACCCTGCCTATTGGAGCATTTGCCCATCATCGAGAAAGGGACAAGGGAATATATTAGTTTCTGCTGTGTTATTTCTGTCTTATGCTTCGCATAGAATTTGTTGAGGCAAGTTTGCTTGGGGTGAATTAAAAACAGGTTTCCCCCCCCTGCTGCTATTTTCGATCTGGTTTACTGTTTCTTGTGTTTGATTTGTTGTTGTTGTTCAGTCGCTAAGTTGTGTCTGACTCTTCGTGACCCCGTGGACCACAGCACACCAGCCCCTCCTATCTTCCACTCTCTCCCAGAGTTTGCCTAAATTCATGTCTGTTGAGTGGATGGCACTAGCTAACCATCTATGAGCCACGGTGGCACAGTGGTTAGAGTGCAGTACTGCAGGCTACTTCTGCTGCCTGCCGGCTGCCAGCAATTTGACACTTCAAATCTCACCAGGGTCAAGGTTGACTCAGCCTTCCATCCCTCTGAGGTGGGTAAAATGTTGGGGGCAATATGCTGATTCTGTAAACTGCTTAGAGAGGGCTGTAAAGCACTGTAAAGCAGTATATATATATATATATGTGTGTGTATATATATATATATATGCTATTGCTATTGCTATCTTACCCTCTGCAGTCCCCTTTTGCCTTCAAACTTTCCCCAACATCCGGGCCTTTTCCAATGTGTTCTCACTTCTCATTAGGTGGCCAAAGTATCTGAGTTTCCATATTTGGACTAAGGAACCTTCCAAAGGACACTCAGGGTTGATTTCCTTTAGGATTGACTCATTTGATCATTGCGTTTATATTTTTCCAAATCTATTCTTATCTTAACTCTTAATTTATTTGTTCACCCGATAGCCTATTAATCTCTGTGTCCAGTTTGTACTTCTTCAATCCTTTCTTCCTGCCCATACCCCATCTAGCTCTCCACTTTTTAAGCGTTAATTCTGTGGCTGCTTCACTGCCTGAATGGGTCTGAGATAGCAATAGCACTAAAACTTATATACTGCTTCACAGTGCTTTACAGCCCTCTCTAAGCTCTCTAAGTGGTTTACAGAGTCAGCATATTTCCCCCAACAATTTAGGTCCACATTTTACCCACCTCAGAAGGATAGAAGGCTGAGTCAAGCTTGAGCCTGGTGAGATTTGAACTGCCAAATTGCAGTCAGCTGGCAGTCAGCAGAAGTAGCCTGCAGTACTGCACTCTAACCACTGCGCTACTGTGGCTCATGATAGATAATGCACTTGCTATTTTTCTTTGCACAACCCTCACTTGTCCTATTTATTTACTTTTTAAAAATGGTTGCAAAAGCGATGGTTAACTTTTAGAGATTTTGCTGAACAATTTGGACATTGCTTTGTTCATCTGAGCTGACTTCTTTCTGAAAAGAAGTGCAGGTTAATATCTGAGTGAAACCTTTGAAGATATCTAGGTTTAATTTGACAGAGTTCATGTTCTCTAAAGGGTGTACTATCCTTGCTGTGTTTATTACAATTATTATTTATTTGATTTCAGTTCTGCCTGACTCCAGACTGACTCTGAACAGCTCACAAAGTTAAAAATTCAATAAAAAGCAAATGAACAAGACAGAAAATATGCAAAACATATGAAAATATATCCAGCAACGAGCTCCATCGATACTAACCCAATACATTAAAGCTGTGATGGGGAACCTATGGCACGCGAGCTGTCGCCCCAGCTAAGCTCTGCAGTGCATATGTGCGCACCTCTCTCTGGCCAGCTGGTTTTTGGGTCTCTGCCGCGCATGTGTGGGGGGCAGGGTGCATGTGGCAGATTGGTGTGCATGTGTGGGGTGGGGCGCAGGGGGGTCATGCGTGCACAAGGTGCACGCAGGGGGGCGTGCTCGTATGCGCTGGGGTGGGGTGCATGCTCATTGCACTATGGGTGTGTGCGCACATGTGCACTTTTGGCACTCGGTGCCAAAAAGGTTAGTCATCACTGCATTAAAGTGTTAAATGTATTCAGAAATTCTCCCATTGTAGCCTAGGGTTGAACCTTTTATGGAATCGAATCTGCGTTATTTTAATTGAGTCTTGTTGCCTTTGAAACTCAGATCAAACCTAATCTTGCTACCTGCCAAATCTTTAAATTGATCAACATTTAGACTGATTCACAGATTCCTTAGAAGAGCTTAACCTCCTTTCAATGAAATTGAGTGGGCCTGTCAAAGTTAACCTAAAAAGTGTCTTAACTTTAATATCTATTAAAAGAACCATTTTAGCAATGACAATTTAAAAATATTACTCCAAGTTTTGATCCCACTTCTCAGATCACAAAGATAGCTTATCTTTGTATCTGAATTCAGCCAATATATTATACCATAGTCAAATATTATTGACTATTAGCAAAATATTGGTAGGGAGCCAGCTAGCAGATAATAATGTGGGTCAGAAATATGTCTCAAAATTTATGGAAATAATTGGAAAGGGATTATTGGAAAACAGCCTGAGGTGCATCTTTTTCTGGCTACCCCTCTCATTCCTCAGCAACTCATTGGAATTGAATCTGAAGCATTGCACAATCTTATTGGTTATACTTATAAGGTATTACTCTCATCTTTGGATCTGCTGACTTTTAGGTGTTTATATGATTTGTAAACAGTTATTGTATACAGGAGCATTGTTATGAAAAGTGCACCGAAAATAGATTTCCCGTTCCATAGTTTGAGACATTGTTGGACTATTTATATGTTGAACTTGAGAGTTGCAACAGAGTTTTATATTAGTTCTCTTTGTGTTGAGTAATAGTTAAAGTAATAGCCATATCTCGACTTGGTGCAGCACTGGATCTTATAAACCAATCCCCCCCCCATCTGATATTAGATTCTAACTCCCATAATTCTCAGCCAGTATAGCCTTTGGCTGGTGGCAAATGATAAACAATTGGCATCCAATATATTTGGAGTGCACCAGACTGGAAAATGAGGTTCTAAATAATTATCAGGCAGAAACTGATATGAAGTCATAGAGGTTGATTACACAGGTTCAAAATAATGAGGGTAAAATGAACATGCCTTGGATGGCATCAGGAAGACAGAAATTAATTCATTTTACCTTTAGAAACATTTCTGGCTGACTTCACAAACTGCACTAGTAGTACTTGTTTTAATCAAGATGTGTTTTAATTTGTTTTAATCAAGATGTGTTGATTAAATAAATCAATAAGCTACGCAACTAGGTTCATACAGGAAGTCCTTGACTTATGACCTCCACTGAGCTCAAAGTTTATGTTGCTAAGCAACAACATTAAGTGAGTTTTGTCCCATTTTATGAACTTTCTTGCCACAGCTGTTAGGTGAATCATTGCAGTTAAGTTAATAACATGGTTATTAAGTGGATCTGGCTTTCCAATTGACTTTGCTTGTCAAAAGGGTCGCAAAAGGTGATCACATGACCCCTGAATACTACAGCTGTTATAAATATATGCCAAGCATCTGGATTTTGATCACATGACCATGAGGATTCTACTATGCTCACAAGTGTGAAAAACAGTCGTAAGTCACTTTTTTCAGTGCTCTTGTAACTTTGAACTGTTTCAAAATGAACTGTCATAAGTCAAGGGCTAACTGTATTTATCTATGAAACAAAGGCATAATTTATACTTACAAATCACAGCGGCTGGATTCAATGTGCCAGACCCAAATAAATCACATTATGGTTTAGGGCAGTGTGTAAATCCAGACACAATCTTTCATCTGATATATGATAGAAGACGTACCCTGTTTCCCCTAAAATAAGGCATCCCCTGATAATAAGCCCAATCGGGCTTTTGAGCGCATGCACTAAAATAAGCCCCTCCCCAAATAAGCCCTCCCCCAAACTATTTAAACGCATGCACAGCCGGTCCCTGCCATTTCCTCTAGTTAGGGTTAGAGAGACCGAGCTGGAAATCAGGTAAGACAGCAAGAGGATCCCCATCTTGCTCCACGTACCCCAAAATAATAAGACCTCCCCAAAAATAAGGCCAAGCACTTATTTTGGGGTTCAAAAAAAATATAAGAAAGGGTCTTATTTTCGGGGAAACACGGTAGCTTTTTTAAAAGTAGCAAGTTTAACTCCTGATAGATTCATGGATATTTCATGCTATTTTCTGGACAACAACATAGAAGTGGCTCTCTACCTCTTTCTTCTAAGACAGTGATGGCTAATCTTTTTGTCGTCTTGGGCTGGCACCCATAATGTAATGCATGTGCGACACCCCCCTATGCCCCACCCCTGTGCATGTGCGCATGACCCCCACTCTCCCCGCCCCCTCGCCCCCTCGCATGCACCCACTAACTCTTGCGCTACCTCCACCCCCTGTGCATGCCTCTCTGCAGCTCCCTGTGCCCCAATTTGGGCCTAGTAGCCTTCCCTGCAGCCTTCTGGGACCAAAAATGGGCCACGGGGGGGTGCAACACCCCCTCCCTCCACCCCCACGCATGCATGTGTGACCTCCCGCTCCCCCACATGCACATGCAACCCCATGCAATTACG
Organism: Pantherophis guttatus; assembly: GCF_059756535.1. Lineage (NCBI taxonomy): Eukaryota > Metazoa > Chordata > Lepidosauria > Squamata > Colubridae > Pantherophis > Pantherophis guttatus. The sequence goes on along the minus strand of NC_142069.1, from coordinate 21,082,368 downwards.
CACATCTCCCGCATGCACCCTGCCCCCACGCATGTGCCGCAGAGACCCAAAAATCAGGTGGCTGGCAGGAGGCATATGCGCATGTGAGGTGGAGCTGAGCTAGGCAATGGCTTGTGTGCCTGCCGAGAGGGCTCCACGTGCCAGCTGTGGCCATAGATTCGCCATCCCGGTTCTAAGATATCATTTCAACATTCTAAGCTAACCTACAGCCATGGCATACTCTCCCAGTCTCTCATTTGATAACTAACCAAGTGTCAGCGTCCCAGCACTGACATATATAAGGAGAGGAGAAGCTTGAACTTTTGCCTACTTAATCCCTTTGAAGATTCTGTCTCCTCGGAGATGGGAGGGGGGAACATTCCTGTGATCTGATGGAGGAGGGATGAAGAAAGTGGCTTGGAAGATAGCCAATGAGACGCAGAGAATTGGGGATCAGAAAGGGAGGGATTGGGGGGCAAAGGTCAGTACTGACCGCGCAAGAGCCAGGGACAAATCACTATGCTCAATAAAGAGAAAATTTCCTTAAAGATCGGCAGTTTGGAAATTCCTTTATTTTGAGATAGCATCGAAACCTGACAGACGGTCAGTACTGACCTTTGCCCCCCAATCCCTCCCTTACCGATCCCCAATTCTCTGTGTCTCATTGGCAAGACCTGACTATGTTTTGTTTTAGTGCCTAGACATGACATCCAAGGCTGCAACTTGCTGAGATGTATGTCATATCAGCTTTCCCAAATTGCTATTCTGCAGTCGAATATAATTCCAAACAACATTGTCTCAAAGTTAGTGCATGCCATATTGAGGGCACTTGAATCACAGGAAGGCAGATATTGGATATTAACAGGGCAGCAGGGATTCTGAAAATAATGGTGAGTGGGAGCACTCCTGGGGGTGCACTACTCCTGGTGACAATTTATTTTTGGTCAGCATCAGGGAAGAACTTGGAAGCTCTTACTTTTGTCATTTGAACCTAGTACAAAGCAGTTCTAATGAAGGAATACCTTTTCATGTTTGCTGTCTTTGCAAATGTTGTTATATGAAGAATGCACGTGTAATGGATGTGCATGTGAAGAAAGAGTGGAGGCAATCTTGGTAGGAGCACCAAAGTTTCCCAGGACAGAGGCTGTACATTCCAGAGGGAGTCCAAAATAAGATCCTGCTCAGTCCTGAACTGGATGGCAGAGCGAGGAAAAGATTCAGAGTAATCACACCCTAGAATCTCCCAGGTAATCTCTATTAAGTTAGAAGGTTACAGCTTTAGTCTGGCAAGATTCTGTCTATTAGGTGTAAGCAAATTAAGAATTGGAATTCACTGTGTTGTCTTTGGGTTTGGACTCGACAGCATGTGAGCTCCAGGAACACTCTTGATGTTTCTCTTGTGATGACAGCCCCGTATTGGCATGAACGCAATCTCAGAGGCATTTTAAAATAGATCATTTTGAAGCTATTTGTTTAGTCGTGTTCAGTCAAAATGATTTCTCAACAATATGTTACAGCAAGAAAAGCACATTGCTATTACCCAGCAAAATATCTGCCAAGCAGAGTTAGACTTATTTCAGTAATGGGTATTTATGTCATGTTTTTAGTACTTGATAATTAGGCTGGGGAAGCTGATTACAAGTCTCATAACTACATAAACTGGCAGATCTGGAGAAAAAGGGAAGAAAGAGGTGGAAGAGCTGTACATCCATGCAATATATAAATAGAACGGGAAGAGTACAGGAATAGGTATAGCCTTGACACTATAAAAAGCATACGTGGAGTTTCGACAGAAGAGATTAGAGAGTGAGAGACTAAAATAACTGCCGAAAGGATTGTTTAACAGTCTATTCTAGCTAGGTTGGAAGGGACTTTATATTATGATTTCCTAATAATATTAATATTATTAAAATAATAATAATAATAATAATAATAATAATAATAATAATAATAATAATAGGATTTGAGTACGGCAAAAACCACTGGGAACATCAGGTTGAGAAAGTTTTAGAGAATGAGAAACTCAAGATCTTGTGGGACTTCAGGATTCAGACTGACAGGCACTTGGTCCACAACACACCTGACATAACAATAGTTGAAAAGAAAAAAGTATGGTTCATTGACATTGCAATACCTGGTGATGCACGGATTGAAGATAAGCAGCAAGAAAAAAATCACAAAGTATTGGGACTTGCAAATTAAAGTTGAGCGACTGTGGAAAAAGAAATCGTGTGTTGCCCCGATTGTAATTGGAGCCCTTGGAGCAATACCCAAAGGGCTACCCCACTATTTAGAAATTCTAAATTCTAAATCTACATTTTGACTCTACAAAAAACCACCTTACTCGGAACAGCTTACATCCTCCAACAATACCTTAACAGTTCCTAGGTCCTTGGTTAGGACTCGAGCTGCTAAGCTATTAACCAGCCTCAAAGGCTGTGAATCTCACCAAAGATTAACTATACTACTACTACTACTACTACTACTACTACTACTACTACTACTACTAATATCCTAAGAGGTCTGTAAGGGGCATGCATAAGCGCACCAACGCGCCTACCGTCCCCATCCTACTGTCCCCATTTATTTGTATCCATTTCCTGTATTCATAATCATGTTTATACTTATATCTGTTATCTTATATCTGTTACCTTATACAAATTAATTAATTAATTAATTAAGTGAGTTCTTGGCAAGAAACTACATTTATTCCCTTTGAATCACAAAAATGATGAATTTTGCAAGCTTATGTATGTGTTCAAAATGAACTACTAGAACAAGTAGGCAAAAATAAGAAGGATATGTGTATGTGGAAATAGATATAAATGTGATGTATATTTATTTTACTATATTTTATTTTTTTGTCCCAGACCAATACAACACAAATGCAGAATTTAAAATACAGTAACACCAATAAAAGACAAATATATAAAAATTAAAATACAAGACAACTGTCCTCCATGAAACAATAGTGAAAAGAGAATGTCAGTCAGCTGCTGCAAGCCATAGCTATTTCAAGAAATTTAGCAATCTTTGTAGGGATTGTCGAAGTTTATGATAGGATAATTGTAGTTTCTTGATCAGAAAGACAACTAAACATTCTGCTAATCAGTCTTATGAATGTCAGATGCCATCATTGGGACAATGAGCAATACAATAATATTAGATTATTGACTGTACCTCTGTACCTGAATAGAAATTTCTCTATATAATATAAGCCAAGGTGAAAACCCTTCTGTATGATATATTCAGGATATTATAGAAGTAGCTAGGAATTGTCTAGGGAGAACTTGCAATTGCACCACAATAAAAATTGGTTTTTGGCCCTGTCATTTTATAAATCTAAAACCTCTGTTTAAATTTGATTAAGGCTTGATCTGGGCTAGGAGACAATATTGCCTGGAGTGAGAGATACCATAATATTCTAGATAGAATCAATTTGCCTCCTCAGTGGTGAGGAGAACCTATTCAGTAGGGTGAAGTGAACCAGAGATGCGCCCTAAACTATTTGCTTCAGCCAAAATCCAAGATGGCAAATTCTCAGGTAGCCCCCCCCCCCCAAAATGCAGCCAAGCTGAAGTTGAACAAGGACATTTGGAGTTGAATAAAAGGACATGGAGCTGGGCTTCCAAACATTTAGACTGAACAGCTTCTGAAGTAAGGAAAATGACAAGCCTAGAATCTTCCCTTTAAGCAATTTTATTGCTGCAGAAATGTAATTACTGCCATGGAGATTTAAAGTATAGTGATGTGACCAACACAAATCACAAAATTCATATTGTTTTTTGCACTGATGTGCATCATGACATTATGGATTGCACTGCAAGCTGACCAATTGTACAAAATAATACTGTTTTTGTGTGAATTTAGATTGCTTAGATTCCAGTTAATACAGCTCAGTGAAAGTGAAATATGAAATCATCATAAATCAAATTTAACAGCAACATTGAACAGTTAGAAAAAAACAGCTGATAATGGAAAACCAGCCGAGACTAATAGGGATATAGCACACAGATCTAGAAAACCCTAATGAAATTTAGTGCATTTAGTTTAAATTGAAATTGGATGAAACTAATGCTTCGTTGTACTCACAACTGCCTTCAATTCCTGGCTAAAGGAGGATGTTATGTTATTGCTGGCTCAGAACAAATTTCTGATCAGCCCAGTAGATATTTCTTCCAACTGAATTTATAGAGAGAGCAACTTTAATTAAGAACATTGTACGTCCAAGTAATTTCATGAAAGGGACTCAATCCCTGTTGCTGATGAAGTGGTACATGATTAATAAATGGTTCCTTTTTAAAAATGCTTTTTACATGCAGATTAGGGGGGGGGATCAGTAGTGGGTTTCCAAACCCGTCGCTACCGGTTTGCTTGTGGGCATGCTCGTGCGCGCGATGCTTCTGCACATGCGCAGAAGTGTCCGGGCAGGTGGGCAGAGTCTCCTGCCACTGCCACTACCAGTTCGCCTGAGCCGGGGTGAACTGGTAGCAACCCACCACTGGGGGGTGGGGGATGAAATAGGATGGCAAATCCAATCATTTTAAATTTCTATTTGTTATCCCTCTCTTACAGGAAAGCAATCTCCAGGTCTGGCCTTCAACATCTGACTCCTGTTCAAAACCTCAACCTGGGCATCAGTAATGGACCTGTGAAGGAGCCGAGAATGGCACTAGAATGGAGTGTAAGATTTTCTTTTTTTATAAAACCCTGGATATAATGTTATATCACTGATGTAAATGCCACAGAACTATTATGAACCATGTTTTGGTATTTATTGTGTACTATAGAGACTGTGCATTCTCTTGTGTTTATGGTAACTGATTCATTTTGCATTTTGATTGAGATGGAGAACTTTATGGCACTTCAGCTGATGTACCTGTAACTCTCTGCAGTTCCTAGTCATCCTGGGAAACTGAGGGAAGATGAAAGATGTAGTTCTGCAAAATTTGAAGAGCCATAAGCAAAAGCACGTAGATATCATTGTGGCCTGTCAGCTGCTGGCCCCTCCATTAGCCAAATCTGAGGAGGAGGAGGAGGTGTGTGAGTCAGGATCAGCATCAAGGCAACCTGAGAGCTCTGAGGGGGAAGATGGAATGGAGCTGTTGGAGAAAGAGACAGAAGCAGAGCCTAGGCCATCCGAAGGGGAAGAGGGAATGGAGCTGTCAGATGGAGAGTCAACAGCCCTCAGTCTGGAAGTGGCTGATGAGGAAGAGGAGGAACAGCTGGGTCCAGTGTCTGATGCACGGATGTGCAGAAGGCAGAGGAGAGGAGACCAGTGGAAATCTGTGGGCCGATCCTTGGGATGGAAGAGCTACTGCTGCTAGCGAAGCCCCACCCTAGCTCTGGGGATAAAAAGCAGGGGGCGGAGATGAATAAATGTAGCAGACAATTATTCATCTCTCTGCTGGATGGACTTGTTAGCCTGCTGTGTGAGAGAAACTTTTTGCCGGGGCTACTGGTGCTCCTAATAAAGGAATCATTGATTAATTACAAAGGGTTTGTCATGCTTGGGGAGCTGGGTCAGAACAGATATTTAAAAATTGTAAAATATGGGTAGAGTCAAGATTTTTCATTTTGCTAACAGTCTAGGACAGGGGTGTCAAACTGGATTTCTTCGAGGGCCAGATCAGCATTGTAGTTCTCCTGTGCAGGCCAGCAGTGGGAAGGGGGTGCCTCCTATGGCACTCTGCTGGCCAAAACGGGGTGTGGGGGGCTGCTCTACCCATTTATGGCCTGAACAGCCTCCTGCAGCACTTTACCAGCCAAAATGGGGCATGGGAGGCACGTGTGGCCTCCCGCACCTCATTTTTGTCCTCTATGGCCTCCTGCAGCACTCTGCTGCCTGAAAATGGGCCGAAAACTGCCTGTTTTCGGCCGGCAGAGTGCTGCAGGAGGCAATGGAGGCCTAAAAGGGGCTGCGGGGCAGCCGCATGTGGCCCGTTTTAGCCAGCTGAGGCACTGCGGGCCAGTCCTTTGATATTTCCAGGCCGGCCCCACGAGCCTTGAGTTTGACACCTCTGGTCTAGGATCAAGGATTACATTAGGCAAGGATAGCCTCATCATGAGGGATATTAGGAACTAACTGTAACAATTTTAATTTTGGCAGATTAAACATAATAATTGCTTCTCTTGTTTCCAGATATTTTTAACCTGAAATAAAGTGCTGGGAATTCACTTAAATTCCCAGTATGCTGTTAATATTAAAGATTTGGAAATGAAATGATAAAAATACTTTACATCATGCCCATAGTACTGGCCATCTGTTTTGGGATAACTGTTTTGGGCTTCAATTGCAATCATCATCAGTCCAACACAGCAAAAGGGATTATGGATGTTGTTTTCTTAATTTACTGAGAAAGCACGTTTGGTACAAATTTGAGAATTAATATGCCATTTGAATTCCTTAGAGGTTCTCTAAGGAAAATGACTGTGACTGCTTTTCATCTGGACTTCTTTGTGGACTACAATAAAATACATGGGGAAATCCCATTTCCAAGGAAAATTATACTAATTTAGGGCTAGGGTTAGGGTTAGGGTTAGGGTTACGTTTCATTGGAGTTCGATTTGAAAAGTTAAGGATAAATTCTTTGAGGTTCTCTAATGATAGAGAACGTCATAGCTTTTGGGTTGGATGTCTATAACTGTAAAGTAAATCAGAAAAAATCATTTTCATTTTCATTGTCAATGAAAATTAAACTAGGGTTTGGGTTAACCTGAAACTCTGTTTCTTCATACAATCTAACATTCTTCTCTCCTTCCTCCTGCCTGCTTTCTCTGCAACCTCTCCATATTTCTACCTCCAGTGCAATGATTTTAATGATATTGATTTTCCTGTTATGCTTATACGAGTCAAAAAGAGGGCTGTGAAAATATTTACAGACTCCTCGCATCCTGGACATAAACTGTTTCAACTACTACTATTAATCTTCTCATCGTTCCCACCACCCATCTCCTTCCACTTATGACTGTAATTTTGTTGCTTGTATCCTTACGATTTATATTGACATTGTTTCCTGATTGTTTATTTGTACCCTATGACTATCATTAAGTGTTGTACCTTATGATTCTTGACAAATGTATCTTTTCTTTTTTGTACACTGAGAGCATATGAACCAAAGACAAATTCCTTGTGTGTCCAATCACACTTGGCCAATAAAAATTCTATTCTATTCTATTCTATTCTATTCTATTCTATTCTATTCTATTCTATTCTATTCTATTCTATTCTATTCTATTCTAAATACATTTTGTTTTAGTGTTATAAGCCATCTTGTGTCCTTACTTTAGGAAAATGGCAAGGTGTAAATTTAATAATAAATTGAAAACCAAATGATGGAGCTAAATTTGGCAAGAGAAAAACAACAGCTCACAAGCCTGTGTGATACAGTGATCAGTTTGTGTGGAAAAATGCATGTTCAATCTTTATGTGATGATAGAGTTGATTAGGGCGGGTTTTCGTTTCTGAGCCAAGCTAGCTCCTCAAGTTGGTATTTGTGAGGGACTCTTATTTGTGCTTCTTGGAGCTTTCTGCAAGAAAGTTACGACAGAAATGTTCTAATAAAGGGCCTAAGATCAGACATGACTTCCTCATGTTCTTCCTTTTAATATGCTTCCCCAGCTCTCATTTCAGTTTTGAGAAGGATTTTGATCCTTGCTTGTTTTTCCCTTAAGCTAAGCCTCAAGAAGCCACTACACTTGGACAAGCTAAATTTTATTAGTGTTTTTAACTGCCAGGTTATTAGGAATCATGAAGTCAAATGACCAATGTGTAAAAAAACTCAACAGAATTGAGTTTGCAAATAAATAAAAATAGAAGCAAATTTTCTATTTACTTTTATTTGAAATATTCATGCAGGAAAGAAGTCTACATCTTTTAGCTTATGCAGCTAAGTAAATCTATATAAATCTCTTTAAATTTACAGGTTTTATGAGTAGATCTATAAAATATGAATATGAATCCACAGGAAGGAGATCAACACAGGTTGACTTTGGTATTTTCTGATTTGAACAGTTGAGTGGCAATGAGCCAACTATTTTGTTGATGTTACTTAAAAAAAAAACTAAATTATTTTTTTCAATCAAGGTTACAGAGTAGTTGCAGACTTTCTTATTTTTCAGAAATCTTCTATTGCATATTTTTTTTATTGGACTAAAAAGGAATGACTTTGGTTATTACTGCTAAAGTATTTTTGCAGTCTTAATAAATTTGCCATTTGGCTGAGTTACCTTTTAGCAAGTACCATTGACAGAAGGAAAGCATTTAATAACTCAGCAGTTTAAACAATCAGGGATATTGAAAATAAGTTTTAAAAGGTTACTATACAGGTGATCTGCAAGCAATTTATTATCGGATACCATCTGGCTGGGAGGCACAAACATCTTTTGTGATTTTTTTTTTTCAAGTGGAAGCCAAAATGTCAGTTCTGTGCAATGTATCAGAGTTTGAAGTGCATTCATGTTTATTTGTGTGTATTTATTTGTATGTATACACATGTGTGTGCATATGTATGCATGGATAGATATGTTTCTGTGTTTTATGTTTATGCACACATACAACAAAACAGGGTTTTCTCATTTCATATAACTGTATCTAGATTTTTTGTGAAAGCTTGTGAAAGCTTGTATACAAGGGTGGGCTTCAAAAATTTTAGCAAGGGGTTTTCTGTTCGGTTGCTGGGTGGGCATGGTCATGGTGGGCGTGGCCTATTCGGCCTCTTGCACCACGTTTTTGCCCTCCCTGGGCTCCGGAGGCTCTCTGGAGGCCGAACTTCCGGTAGGCCCATTTTTCACCCTCCATGAGCCTCCGTGTGCATCCTGCATCCAAAACAGGCCATGTGGGGACTCCTGGGAGGGGTGGGATGGGGTGGGAGGGGCCATCCAGGAGTGGGATTTGGGGGTTCTTCGAACTGCACAGAATCTTAGCTAGAGGTTCTTCCGAACCCCCAGCATCCCATCCCTGCTTGTATCAGAATTGCTTTATTTTTTTCTTCTTAAATTTGTTCTGAATTGTGAGCTTCAGGTTCCTAAAGCATGGGATTGATACACCAGTAAAAAATCTATTAGGCAAATGTCATTTCACATTCTTTTGTACCAATTATAATGGCAGTAAATTATGAAGTATTTTCTGAGCATCGTGGGAAAAAAATTATGTGGTCGCTCAGAATCCCTAAGAGACTTGATGGCACATCATCAACCAATCAATCAAATTTGAGAATCTGAAGCAAACAAATGATTTGTCTGAGGCTTTTGAGATATTAATTAGGACAAGCAGAAAGTATGTATTTAGATGAATTTGGGAACAATTGAGGTACCGGCATTTTGATAACGTCATCATGAATGTGCCCCAAAGGATAGATGCAATGAAATCCTTGGGACTATTATATGTCTACTAGATAAAGCAAGATTTTATGTGCACTTCTATTTTTCCTTCGGAGTCAAAAGCTTGGTTTCCATATCTTCTATGTTACCATGGCAGATGGCAGATATGTAACTATGGTTTATTAAACCACCATCCTAGATGCTTAACCCTAAATCATGGTTTACAAATAACACTGGTGGGAGTTATACAGCTCACTGTGGCTGAGTGAAATGTGTGAACCCAGGCATTCTTATTTAGTTTCACATTAGAGGCTCCGGTAAGCAGCTTTGGAATAGGTTTAATTGTGTGATGGCTGGATGAAGTAGCTGCATAAACTTCAGAATGAGAGGTATTCCAGCAAGTTTATTTATTTATCTATTCATTCAATTTCTATAGCTGCCATCCAGGGATGGGATTATGCCGGTTCGCACAGGTTCGGGTGTATTGGTATCTCTGACGATCAGCTGAGAGAACCGGTTTTCTCTGATGATCAGATGAGCCCGCCTGCCCGCCCCTGAGAGCCCACCTGCCCGCCCCTGTGAGCTCACCTGCCCACCCCTGTGAGCCCGCCTGCCCACCCCTACTGACCTATATTTCCCGTGTTTGAAGCCCAGCTGATTGGTGTGGCAGAGCGGATGCTGCGCCTCAGCTGTTTTACTCACCGGGCTGAAGTAGAAGGCATGTTTTAGAGCTTTTTTCAAACGCACCGCTCTTGTGTGACGTGAACTGGTTGTTACACCGGTTGAATCCCACCACTGCTGCCATCGCAATCACTGATTCTGGGCGGCTTACAATTCAAAAAATATGCAATCAAACAATAAAAAAGGTTCAGATTCACATATGAACCTCATGCACTGAACAGATTTTTTGATGCAACTTTTGGATGATTGGAATAATTATCAGCTGTCTTGGGTCTTAATCCTTGCATTTTGAAATATAGAATTAAAAAAAAGTTAAAACAGCAGCAAAACATAGACCAGAGGTTTCTAAAGTTGACTTCAGACTTTTAGCCAATTTCTGTAAAACATCAGGTGTGCATGGGTTTTTAATGTTTTTAAAATGTTTTTATAATGTTTTTTTAATAATTTTTCTATGTTCATTGTTCGCATTATTTTTGCTGTAAACCGCCCAGAGTCCTTTGGGAGTTGGGTGGCATAGAAATACGATAAATTAAATTAAATTAAATTAAATTAAATTAAATTAAATCAGTGTTTCCTAGTTCTTTTTCATTTGTGGAAGCCTTTTAAACAGCATGGGTTTATGTACGTTTACTTAGAAATAAGAGCTATTGTGTTATATGGGACTTATTCCTGGGCAGCATGGAAATATTAACATATTTTCTTTTCTTTAAAAAAATTAATGACATATATTATTAGAATTAGCCTGATTATATTTTAATATAAGTGCCATTTTTAAAAAATCTTGAATCACCTTGTTAATTAAATAATTTATATCAATGTAAACGTGTTTAGTAGTTAATTTATGAAAGCATAGCATTAACAAAATCCAAAAAACCCCAATGCTATCAATTTGTTTGAGAAGCAATCTATGTATATATCTGTCCTTCCAGGAAAATGCAATAAATGGCGAACATCTCTGGCTGGAGACCAATGTATCTGGGGATCTGTGTTACCTGGGAGAGGAAGGCTGCCAAGTTAAATTCTCAGTGAGTGTCCTATTTTCAGAATTTCCTCAGTAAATCACTCCATGTACAAACATATTGTGAACTCTCTCCATTGGAACATGGTGGAATCATGCTTGTACATCTGGGTCAGGGGTGGGTTCTATTTACCTTTACTACCGGTTCGCAATGGGGCCGCGTGTGCTCGCTTCGCTCGTGTGTGCGTGTGCTCTTCTGCATATGTACAGAAGTTTCTGCACATGCGCAGAAACGTTTTGATGACGTTGGGTGGGTGGGCGGAGCCTCTGTCCAGTTTTACTACTGGTTCTATAGAACTGGTCCGAACCGGGGGCAACCCACCACTGATCTGGGTGCCTTAGAGGGAGATGGTAGAGAGGGAACCTGGCTGATCCATCAGAAGTCATGGGATATGGTAACTTTGCTGGTTTTCCAGCAAAGAGGACCAAAAGACATTCTGTATAATTTTTGGCTGTATTGTTTTATTTCTAATTATAAACTACTAATATAATCTTGGTGATGTTTCTGCTACTGCATGGAACACTATAATCCAGTGTTTGATGAAACTCAATTTCATTGAGGGCTGCATCATGGTTGTGTTTGACCTTGGGGGCCCCAAGTGGGTGTGGCCAGTGTGGGCATGGCCACTCAACGTTACTTGTGTTGGCGCCTATGGTGGCCCGAGCGCTTTGCCAGTGAAAACGGAGCTCGGAAGGGCTGTGCATGGCCCTCCTGAGCTTCTTTTCCTGGCAGAGGGCTGGCAGAGGGCTGCAGGAGGCATATGATATATGAGCTCCATTTTTGCTGGCACTGTAGCCAGTCCTTCGCTGTTTCCAGGGTGGCCACGTAGGCCAGATCTAAGCACCCCACAGGGCCGGATCTGGCCTGCAGGCCTTGAGTTTAACACCCCTGCTATAATCAGATAACTTATGAACTCAGTTGAATGCTAATTGCTGAAGGACCACACCAGGGCCTCACCAGGCTCAAGGTTATAGTACATGCTCTTCCTTCCCAATATTCTTTGACGATTTTTACTCTAGCAATTCATAGTACCATTCTCTCCCGTCTCATGTTATCATTTTATATTTTTAAAAGAATATAAGAGATGATACAGGTACAAGAATCAAGTACAATGAGAGACAGGTGGAGAAACAAATCTAAAATAGCAAAAACTATATCAATTGGAAGGTTGTGTTATTGTAAGAAATTGTATAATGTTGAATTTTGAGCTAAAATGTTTGGCCAACTTATTAAGGGAAGATTGTACAGCATACATTAAATGAGTGCTGTAAGTTGTACATCAAATGTCTAACTCTAACACCCAAATTCTGAATGTGGCATGTATAAGATTATAGTCCAAGGATGGTTTTATAGTATCATTCTGTCATCTTGATGTATCATTAATGCAGAGAGGCCTTATATTGCCAAGGTGATGGATAGATGATCTATAGATCAGAAGTATAGAACTCATCCAGATCTTACCCTGGACTGCTCCAAATCAAACTGAGTAGAGAGCTGTTAATAGCACTTTCATGACTACAGTAGTGGCCAAAATTGTGGAAACCTTTTGCGAAAAGTGTATTTTTTAAAACTAACTAATAACATCACTTTTTGGGGGAGTAGTACCATAAAATTATATATCAATGGAAAGATAATTTAATGAAGAATGTAATGCAATAACTTTTATGAAGGATTTGCCATTAGAATAGCAGTTACAGTTTAAAGAAGAAAAGTGAAACATAGAAAAAACGAGATTTACAAAAATTATCACCATAGAAAAAGCGAGATATACAAAAATTATCACGTCAGTTAATACTTAGTTGGGTAACCTTTAGCATGAATTATGGCCTTACAACATCTTCCCATGGAGTGAACCAAGTCTTTTAGTCCTGCTGCTGTTATAATGTGAAACCAAAATTGAATGATTGCTTCTATTAACTGGGTTTTATTGCTGGGTCGCTTCTGACTAACAATTTTTTTTAGTCAGCTCCATAGATTTTCAATTGGGTTAAGGTCTGGGCTATTCCCAAGCCATTCCAGTAGTGGAATATGATTATCTTGAAACTCAAAAAAAAAAAAAAAGTGGTATTATTTAGCCATCAAACCTCAAAAATCCACTTTTCTCAAAAGATTTCCACAATTTTGGCCACTACTGTATGTATCTTATGTATACTGGACCATGAAAGAAGTCAAGTGAAAAATGAAGTGAAGGCTGATAGGAAGAAGATGCACCTGCCTCTTATCACTGTCACTTGCCCTGCAGTGTCCTTATACAATTACTGTGTGTATATGAAAAAGCATCACCTGGCAGGACAAAGTTCCAAATAGCGCAGTCTTGGAACATGCTGGAATTTCTAGCATGTATACACTATTGAAACAATGACGTCTACGCTGGCTTGGGCATGTCATGAGAATGGCTGATGGTCGGATTCCGAAAGATCTCCTGTATGGAGAATTAGTGCAGGGAAAGCGTCTCAGAGGGAGACCACAGCTGCGATATAAGGATATCTGCAAGAGGGACCTAAAGGCCCTGGGAATGGACATTAACAACTGGGAAACCTTGACCTCCGATCGTTCAGCTTGGAGGCTAAAGACGCAGCATACCCTTCTCCAATTCGAAGAGACACTTGTTCGGCAGGCTGAGGCAAAGAGGCAGTCCCGGACCCAGCGAAATCTGGGGGCTGGGCAGGGGACAGAATGTATCTGCCCTCAGGGTGGAAGGGATTGCCACTCTTGAATTAGCCTTTTTAGTCACACTAGATGCTGTTTTAGGACCTCTTTCCAGAGCATGATACCATAGTCTCTTGAGACTGAAGGATGCCAATGCCAATGGTGAAAAAGCATAGATTGCATTCATATCTACAGGCTTCCCCTGTGGTATTCACAAATCCACTATTATAAATATAAAAAGAACCTAATTGGGTATATTATGACAAGCTGAAGCAGGTGTGAGATCCTCAATTGTAGGACGAGTTTTTATCCTGGGAAAATCTACCATATGTAACATAGTGCAGAATGCTAATAGAATCTGTGATACTCTGATTTAATGCTCTGACGCATTTCTTTATTTGCCGCGATAAACATTTACATGAGAAATCCAGCTGTAGAAAAGATGGAGAACTTGTGACAATGAAGAAAACATGTTGAGTAGTGCAGTGTTTAAGAATAAGACTAAACATTTATAAGAATGTTGGTCAATGCAATTGGGTCATAGAATGTGACAAGCCTGTTCTTGGAAAGCATTGTGAGTACAAAGTTCATAAAGGCACACATCTTTTTCTCCTTTGCTCAGTTCCTAGTGACAGATGCAATGGCCAGAGACACACATGCATTTCTTCAGCTTATTCTTAAGAAGGTGGAGAAACATTTTGAAAACTGTGACTCATGGTTATCTAATCTCTTCTTAAAAACCTCCAGTGTTGGAGCATTCACAGCCTCTGGAGGCAAGTTTTTCCACTCATTTCCACCCAGGAAATTTCTCCTTATTTCTAACTTGCTTCTCTCCTTGATTAGTTTCCACCCATTGCTGCTTCTTCTACCCTCAGGTGCTCTGGAGAATAGTTTGATTCCCTCTTCTTAGTGGCAACCCTTGAGATATCGGAACACTGCTATCATGTCATCCCTAGTCCTTTTTTTCATAAGACTAGACATATCCAGTTCCAGCAACCGTTTTTTATATATTTTATCCTCAAGTCCCCTAATTGTCTTTGTTGTTCATCTCTGCACTCTTTCTAGAGTCTCAACATCTTTTTTACATTGTGGTGACCAAAACTGGATGCATTATTCCAAGTGTGGCCTTACCAAGGCATTATAAAGTGGTATTAACACTTCACGTGATCTTGATTCTATCCCTCCGTTTATGCAGCCTAAAACTGTGTTGGCTTTTTTGGCAGCTGCTGCACACTGCTGGCTCATATTTAAGTGATTGTCCACTAGGACTCCAAGATCCCTCTCACAGTCATCACAGAAGTTGCTCAGCTAATACTAGGTTGCGAATAAATACATTTACATATTTCTAAGTCTGCCCTCAAGTTTCCAGTGGATATTTCTTGATTTAACTATTTTAGGAAAAATGCCCAAGCCAGTATGCAAAAGCAGGGCATTTAGCAAAGGGACTCTGAAATATTTCTTCCTTAAAATACATCAACCTACATAGTAGTGATTATACTTGATTTGAGATGGCAGATAGAAAGTTTTCCTTCACCTAAAGTGCCTCTGTTGTTGTGTGCTCTGATTTGGAGATTGTGCATGAAATCTTTTTTATTGTGTGTCTTCACTTTCAGGTTCAGATGAAGGGGCCAGATTTACTCTGCATTCACCAGACCTGAATAGGAATAATTTTCACAGTTTCATTTCATTTGCTGTTAGCCAGTGTGATGTAGTAGTCACTTTAGAACTTGGAAGTGTAGGCAAAATTCATATCAGCCATAGAAATTCAATGAGTTAGTTTGAGCCAGGCACTATCATGTTATACAAGTAAATTCACAGGGCAGTTTTTCTGGAGAAAAATTAGGGGAGGGAGAGAGGGAGAGGGAGAGGGAGAGAGAGAGAAAAATCATAGCAAAACTTTGCTCTTTTTGTCTGGCAAGAAGAATAAAAACTGAGTAAGTCACCAACTTACTCAGTTGGTAACTCAGTTGGTAACTAGTTGGTCATAGGGGACACAGTGGCTCAGTGGCTAAGACTCTGAGCTTGTCGATTGAAAGCTCGGCAGTTCGAATCCCTAGTGCCGCAAAACGGGGTGAGCTCCCATTACTTGTCCCAGCTTCTGCCAACCTAGCAGTTTGAAAGCACGTAAAAATGCAAGTAGAAAAATAGGGACCACCTTTGGTGGGAAGGTCACAGCGTTCCGTGCGCCTTTGGCATTTAGTCATGCAGGCCATATGATCACGGAGACGTCTTCGGACAGCGCTGGCTCTTCGGCTTTGAAACGGAGACAAGCTTCGCCCCCCCTAGAGTCGGGAATGACTACATCATATGTGCGAGGAGAACCTTTACCTTTTAAGTCACCAACAACATTTTGTTATTGACATATGTTGTCATTTTTGCATATGTATTTTGAGTATAAAGTAATTAAGAACACAGAATGTTTACTATACATGTATCTTCTGAGACAAATGGACACTTCCCTTTGCTTTGTTTTTTTTTTCTGTTAATGTTTCAGAAGTCCGCTGTTCGAAGAAAATGTGCTGCCTGCAAGATTGTGGTCCACAACGCCTGCATGGAGCAACTGGAAAAGGTATAAGATGATGCCACCTGCTGGTCTAGATATGGCAAAGAACAGACTTCAACAAAATCATTTGTTTTAGAAATCGAAACAACATCTAAAGTGAGCGTTAGGTTAAAGTGCAACCATTCTGTATGCCCAGTTTCCACCCCCTCGTTTACAACAGTCACCATGGCTGTAACCTGAATTCAGTTTTACACAAAGAATCTGGTAGCACCTTTTCTGACTCACACATTTTATTAAAAGCCGTAAACCGCAGCTCACTTCTGTCAGATGCAAAAATGGGGGGACGGGGTGGGGGGGGGAGGAGAGAGAAAGAGCGGAGAAGACGGTTGCTTATGTGGATGCAGGCTATATGTGAGAAAAATTACCATTGTATCCATTAGTAATTATATTGTGTTAAAAATCCATTTTTCTATCCGTCCATGCATCTGATGAAAATCTTACGCTTTTTAAAAATGAAATATATCCATTGAAAAAGGTGCCCCTCATAATCTTTTGACACAATAAACTAGAGTTCCCCAACCTTTCTGGCTTTGAGGACCGGGGGGGGGGGGAGGAAGAGGGGATGATTCCACCTGAATGGCCGGCAAACGCACATGTGCGCACGCAGCTCCATTTGCACGAGCAGCGGGTATGTGTGCACACTCTTGCCTGCTGCTCGTGCATGTGGGGATGCATGCACATGCTTGCACGCTCACCTGCTGCTTCTGCTGCCCAGTTCCAAATGGCTAATGGCCCAGTAGTGGGCTGCGGCCTGGCAGTTGGGGACCCCTGCAGTAGACTAATACAACTAATAGACTAATAATTCCAGGTGTGGCCTTACCAAGGCATTATAAAGTTGTATTAACACACCAAGTTCACGTGAAGTGTTAATACCACTTTATAATGCCTTGGTAAGGCCATACTTAGAATGCTGCTTTCAGTTTTGGTTGCCACAATGTAAAAAAAAGATGTGGATACTCTAGAACAGTGATGGCTAACCTTTTTGCCATTGCGTGCCAGGAGAGGGGGGTGGGGGAGGGTCACATACGCACGTGCCCATGCGCATGCTTACGCAACCCCCCCCCCCACTCCTGGCACATGATGGCCTGGTAGGCCCGTTTTTCTTTCTTACCTGGCTCCAGATCCTCTCTATGCATCTGGAAAGGGCGAAAACAGCCTTTCCCACTCCCTTGGAGGCCCTACAGAGGCTGAAAGGGCCCATTTCCCAACTCTTGGTGGGACAGGAAGTGACATTTTTTGCTGTCCCCAGCCTCCAGAACCTCTCTAGGAGTCTCTAGGAGCCTCTCTAGGAGTCTCTGGAGGCTGGGGACAGGAAAAAAGTCACTTCCTGTCCCACCGGGAGTTGGGAAATGCCCTTTTAGCCTCTGTAGGGCCTCCAAGGGAGTGGGAAAGGCTGTTTTTGCCCTTCCCAGATGCATAGAAAGGATCTGGAGCCAGGTAAGAAAGAAAAACGGGCCTTCCCCACCCTTCCCCACAGGCCCTCCAGAGGCAGGAAACAGCCTATTTCCCTACTTCTGGTGGGCCCAGAAGGCCGAAAATCAGCTGGCCGGTGCGTGCATGCACCCCAGAGCTGAGCTGGCGTGCCCACTAATATGGTTCCGCGTGCCATCTGTGGCACGCGTGCCATAGGTTCGCCATCACGGCTCTAGAAAGAGTGCAGAGAAGAGCAACAAAGATGATTAGGTAACTGGAGGCTAAAACATATGAAGAACGGTTGCAGGAACTGATTATGTCTAGTTTAATGAAGAGAAGGACTAGGGGAGACATGATAGCGGTGTTCCAATATTTGAGGGGCTGCACAAAAGAAGAGGACAATCCATTCTCCAAAGCACCTGCGGGAGGACAAGAAGCAATGGGTGGAAACTAATCAAGGAGAGAAGCAATTTAGAACTAAGGAGAAATTTCCTGACAGTTAGAACAATTAATCAGTGGAACAACTTGCCTCCAGAAGTTGTAAATGCTCCAACACTGGAAGTTTTTAAGAAGATATTGGATAAACATTTGTCTGAAGTGGTGTAGGGTTTCCTGCCTAAGCAGGGGTTGGACTAGAAGACCTCCAAGGTCCCTTACAACTCTGTTATTCTATTCTATTCTATTCTATTCTATTCTATTCTATTCTATTCTATTCTATTCTATTCTACTATTCATTTTTTATTGAATTCTTCTGGTTTTTTTGTCATCCTTTCAAGGTAGTCCATCCATCAGTACCAACTCTATTGTAAGATTAATTAACAGAATTTTGTAAGTTTGAGAGCACATGTCTTCTCCCTCATCTTTGCAGTCCAAGAAACTAAGAAGAGTACCTTCTGAGATCTTTGCCATACTCCCATTCCTTCTGGGGGCTCAGCTGCCTCTTATCTGACTGCTGCCTAGTCTGTGGCACTTCTTCTTGTTTCCCAAAGTCACTCTCACATACCATTTTTCCTTTGGGTGCTGTAAACGACGGTGTTTCCCTGCACCTCTTATTTGGTCAGGGTATAGAAAGTAATGGACAAGGTGTCAATACCCCTCACATACAAAAGCTAACTGGATGTGAAGTTAATTAACCTTTAATTTAATATTGGTGAAGTTAATTAACTTATAATATAATATCTTCCACTGGCCCAAAGACAGACACCTTTGTGTTGCAGAGCAGACCATATAGACCAGGAGTATCAAACTCGTGACCCGCGGGACGGATGTATCATGTGCTGGCCCCGCCCAGTTTAGCGAAGGGGAAAAAAAAGTCTTGATATGTCATGTGACGCCACTGTGACACCGTGAGTTTGACACCCCTGATATAGACCAAACAGTTAGACCATTCGTACTTTTTTAGCTTTGGTCCATTCGCCTAATGGTAGAGACAAGCCCAGTTTGAGATAAATAAGCAATGATATTCATCTAAAATATAGAGGGAGATAATGAGTTAACACATTTATATGATGTTTTCTTCTATAACGCAATTGCTAGATTTCTTTACTGTGATTATTCTGTATTCATCGGCAAATATGAAAAAGATATTCTGATATATCTTCTGGTAGCAATCAACTGCAGAAGACCCAAAGGTGCTTTTTCAGGAGGCAACTGGATTTTCTTGTTTTTAATTTTGAGGACATTTTGCTTCTCATCGAAGAAGCTTCTTCAACTCTGACAGGATAGTGGGGAATGGAAGAATTCATATTCCTTGCAGACGGACAACTGGTAATCTGCATCCTTATAGACGGTTGCTTTAGAGGGTCATTAAAAGGATGCAGATCAGGGGTGAAATGCTAGAGGTTCAGACCGGTTCAGCTGAACTGCTGGGGTGATGGCGGGTGGTTCGGAGAACCGGTAGTGACGGCAGCATGAGGCTCCGCCCACCCGCCCGGACACCCTTACTTCCTGGTTTTAACCAGGAAGTAACCTGTTTTTTACCCTCTGCACATGTACAGAAGGCTTTGCACATGCACAGAGGGTCCAAAATCGCATTTGACTCATGCGCTCGCACTTCCGAACCGGTAGGGAAGGTAAGTAGGTTTCACCTCTGATGCAGATTACCAGCTGTCTGCAAGGAATATAAATCCTTCCATTCCCCACTATCCTGTCAGAGCCGAAGAAGCTTCTTGGATGAGAAGCGAAACGTCTTCAAAAGTAAAAACAAGAAAGTCCAGTTGTCTCCTGAAAAAGCACCTTTGGGACAACCATGACATGGATGACTGAGAATCTCTACAGACTTTCCACTGTAGGAGAGTAACCAGATTCTATTTACTGCAAGGAGAACAATGTCCTGTGATATTTTAAAGAATAATTTTGTTTTGGGTACATTATTATTATTTTTTGCATAGTGATGAACAGGTTGAGTATAATGTCACAAATGAGCCTTTTCCTAATGAAATCGCATGCCAGAAATCAGGGCCTTTTATCGTGCTGCAAACAGAGCCTGATTTTTAATTGATTTAAAAGAAAATACAAGTCTCTATTACATATAAATGTTGTATAAGCTTTGTGGAGCAGGCAAGAATAAAGGCAATTTTTTTTTTATTTACAAAAAAGAAGCAATCCTGGTAATTGTACACATCACCAAAGAGCCATGTTTGATTCTATTTTGTTTTGATTACCAAGAACAAATAGATTTGTGGCATATGAAAGAGTAATGAATACATTGTGTTCTAGGTTTTTATTTTCAATAGCTAATTTTGTCAGTTGCATGAAGGGATGCCTTAATTGTAAACGCTCGTCTACGTTGCAGATGTGTGTTTGTGTCATCAAAACGGATATTTTTTTTAAAAAAATTGCTAGGCAGAGAAGAAACTTCAAGTTCTAAAAAGCCATATTGGTCCAATTTTCTTGATGACCTTTAGCAGAAATAACAAATATCTTCTCCTACAAATTTGTTACCGACGTCATCATGAATATAGTCATAAAGGACTCTAGATCAGCTATTGCCACGCAGTTAAGTGAGGTTTTAATATGGCTGTGGGTTTTCTTTTCTTCATAAATTATGTTAATCTAGATTAGTTTATGAGGAAAACTCATGGCCAGCTCATTATTTAAATCTCCCTTAAACCAGGGGTAAAATCCAGTAGGTTCTGACAGGTTCTGGAGAACTGGTGTCCTCTTGTCAGTGTCTCAGACTGTCATGCTTTGAACATATTACAAAAGAAGACACTACATTTATGCATGGAGGCATTCTCCATCCACCTGGGAAATCTGGCTTCACGATTGTGAAGCCAGATGAGTGACTCTTCCCATGTACATGCTTGCATCCCACACCAGATACTGGACATGGCCACGGGTGGCAAAAGCAGTGGAATCAAGTGGCACTGAGTACTGGAAAAATGCCTTGTTAACCAAAGACAAAGAATGTATTCGTAGCTCCCATTACATACACTTCTAGTTTGAAGTGAAGGGACACAGTGGCTCAGAGGCTAAGACACTGAGCTTGTCGATTGAAAGGTTGGCAATTCAGCGGTTTGAATCCCTAGTGCTGCATAACGGGGTGAGCTCCCGTTACTTGTCCCAGCTTCTGCCAAACTAGCAGTTCAAAAAGACGTACAAAAAAATGCAAGTAGAAAAATAGGGACCGCCTTTGGTGGGAAGGGAACAGCGTTCAGTGCACCTTTGGCATTTAGTCATGCCGGCCACATGACCACGGAGACGTCTTCGGACAGCGCTGGCCCTTCAGCTTTGAAACGGAGATGAGCACTGCCCCCTAAAGTTGGGAACGACTAGCACATATGTGCGAGGGGAACCTTTACCTTTACCTAGTTTGAAGTGTACCTGTGTAAGCATTTGTGTGGAATAAATATTGTACATGGAAAGAGAGACACCAGAAAGAAGTGTGCTTCTTCCCTTAGTGTTATGCCCCACAAAATGCAATTTGAAATTACATTGAGAATTTCTATAGAGGAAGGATATTCTCTCTCATGGTCTCTGCACATGGAGGTGGTAGAGGAAAATAGAGTTAGTGCATTCATTCCTTTCCTCTTTTTGTGTTCATGATATCCTTGCTTTAAAAATGCTTGGAGAACTGAAAAGTTCAATACATTCATACAAAACTGCATTCCATTTATCACATCAAATATAGTATAACTACTGCATGTCAATAATATTTCTTTATGCTTTTCATAAAGAAGTCATTTCACACTTCCATATATCTGTTTTCTGGCACTATGAGCACTTGAGTTCTGCAATATAAATGACATAATTTTGAATTGCCTAGAAATGATTTGCAAATTGCTTTGAAAATCTGCCACTTAAATGTAGCTATCAAACCAAATATGGTCCTTTGCTTTCTCATTTGCCTTCAATACTTTATTTTGGCTTTCTGGTTCATTGCTTCTATTATCCCTAATAACAAACTTGAGGAAATAATAATTTGTAACATGGAGCCAAGTTAGTTTGGGGAATTATCGTAGTCTGGAGCAATTTGTGAGGTTTGTTGTGGATTTTTCTGCTTCATTGATCTAGAGACAGTTTGGTAATCATTACTGTTTGGTCTCTTGCTTTGCTTCCCTCCTGACAGATTAACTTCCGGTGCAAGCCAACTTTTCGAGAAGGCAGTTCTAGATCTCCAAGAGAGGTAAGTGGCAGGAGACAGATTGTCTCTGAATGATACATGTAGCCTTACCTGAATGACACTCATCACTAAGGAGTCTGAGTGTGATGGAATGAAATAAGACAGGGGTCAGCAACCTGTGGCTCTGGAGTCACATGTGTCTCTTTCACCCCTCTGCTGCGGCTCCCTGTCACTCAAAATATCTGTCACAACCGCCAATGTGCGACACCTGCTGGCATACAATTTATTGAGCTTTTCAACCCCCGGTAGGCCAACCATGGATAAATCCAAGAAAAAAAAAGTTTCAGAAGAAAACAGAACGTTTAATTCAGCTATATATGCTAGTTTTGTGGCTGCTTAAGAAATAGTCAGGCACGGGAAGGGTTTTGTGGCTCCCGGTGTTTTCTTTTCTATGGGAAACAGGTCCAAATGGCTCTTTGAGTGTTTAAGGTTACAGACCTCTGAAATAAGAAGATGGATTCCCAGAAGGGAGGGGTGCATTCCAGAGGAGTAAGAAGCATCTCAGTCTGAATATTATATGTGACAGTGTCAGGCACAAAGGATCAGGACCAGCGGTGAAATCTGGCTGGATCTATCCGGCTTGCACGAACCGGTAGTGCTGGCGGTGCCCCACCTGCCAGGACATCATTACATCCCATTTTTGACTCTCTGTGCATGTGCAGAAGGCTCTGCACATGCGCAGAAGAGGTGTGCACACTCACACTCCTGAACCAGTAGCGAAAGTAAGTGCATTTCAAAGCTGATCAGGACCATTTGTTGAGTTTCAACATGGAAGATTTATTCAAGGCTATACACAAGAATCCAGTCAACTAAAGTTCAATATTAAATTGTTGAGTTGGATTTGGGTTGTTTGTGGCAATGTAAGGACTCTAAGCTGATAACATGTTTAACTCTGCCCCCCAGCTCTGCCTGCTCTTCTACAGATAGAAAAAGGGTAAAGACAGCACCACCGTAATAGTTTATGGTGGGACCAGAAGTTGTCAAATGGCCTGTTTTCGGCCTCTGGAGGACCTCCGGGGGTGGGAGTGGGGGAAGGTCATTTTCGCCCCTCCTAGAGAGGCCCTGGAGGCTGGGGACAGCAAAAAAGGGGCCTTCCAGTCCCACTGGAAGTTGTTAAATGGGCCATTTTTGGCCTCCAAAGGTCCTCCAGGGGGGTGGGGAAGGCCGTTTTTGCCCTCCCCAGACTCCTAGAGAGGCCCTGGAGCCAGGTGAGAAAGAAAAACAAGCCTTCCCCACCCCCCCAGGCCCTCCAGAGGCAGGAAACAATGTGTTTCCCTATTTCTGGTGGGCCCAGAAGACCCAAAATCAGCTGGCCGATGTGCGCATGTGTGCCGGAGCTGAGCTCGCATGCCCACTGATATGGTGTCATAGGTTCGCCATCACGGGCCTAGACCTAAGTCTAAACATTACAATGGCTTTAAGATATATTACAATTGGAAGATTCCAGGTTTTAACCACTTCTTTTCAGCATCATGGCAAGTTTCCACTATAAAAGATCTCCCTATGTGCTTCAGAACATCTTATTATGTATGATTATCTTTTGCCAATGTCTTTGCTCTCTTATAGGTGAGTTGTATCAAGGTTGTATAGAATTGGGATTTGGTTGGAATGTATTTTAAATTAATTCTATTTTTTGCTTGTGTTTCCCTATTCTACAGAATTTTGTTCGACATCACTGGGTTCACAGAAGGCGACAGGAAGGGAAATGTAAACAATGTGGAAAGGTAGAAATAATGCCATCAAAATCTGTAAAAAAAAAGTAATTATAAGTTCTAGTCTTCAGGTATCTCTTCTTCTAGCAACATAATTGGCCTCTTTAAAGGTTTTTCTGTCCTGCTTTTTCTGTTTGTTTTCCTGCTAAGATATTAAAATTGAAGGCTGTACTGTAGATTTTAATGACTTTAGATAGTTTTTGCCATTCCTTTTCTGCCTAACAAATTTTGAAGGGTTTCCCTCTGGCTGCCAAATATTTACCCACCTTTGCTATAGCCATTACCTGGGCTGCAAAAAAATCAGATGACCAGCAGGTGACAGCAAAGTTAGAATCAATATTTTTTTCAGTGCCTCTTTACTGCTATCTAGTGGCTGTTAAAATGTTTGCAACTCAGACATATTAGCCTTATCACAGTGCATTGATATTATTTGGCACATTCAAGAATGTTATCGGTTCAAGATTTGGAAATTATTATTATTATTATTTATTCAATTTATATACCACCCTTCTCCTATTGGACTCAGGGCGGTGCAGAGCCAAGGATAAAAAACATACCAATACAAAATTTAAAATCAATTAACAGAATTATACAGCTTTGGCCCACAATTTAAAACAATCCAGTTAAAACCCAATTTACACTTAAAAAGCTAAAAAACTAAAAAGAGCTAAAAAAAAAAGGTGGGGGGGGGGTCACGCCAGCCCTGCTTGATGGAAAAGAAAAGTTTTTAAGGCACGGCGAAAGGCCCGGAGATCTGGTATCCTTCGTATCTCCGGGGGCAGATCGTTCCAGATCTTAATCTCCAACAATATCTGAGCAATCTGATATTCAAAAACATCAGGTTCTGGGACTTTTAAAAACTGCGTCCATGTAAACTCATATTTAATGCTCTTTGTTTCTCCAGTTCTCTATTTAACAAATCTGAAAAAAAGAAGAAGCAATTTGTCAGACCTGCAGAAAAGAATAATGGCTCTATTATCTCTGAGCAGTATCTTTTATTTTTCACATCATTCATTCCTCTCAAGTCATTTTTTAAATTATTACTTTTGTAATAAACTAGATAATTTCATCATCTTTTTCTTACTCTTAAAAAAGCCCAAATCTTTGATCCTCAACATGTACCAATTATATAGTTGCTGCAGTTTCTGAGATGCATTCACTGAATTCCCCAAAACCAAACTGTGTTAATGTGAATTAGCAGAAGATAATAAATTGTGTTATACAGGAGTGATAACTGCTAGGAGCGATAACTGAAGGTTCTAAAGCATTAACTGTGTGCATGAAGTCCAAGATTAAAAACTACAACATGCCATAACTAGTTGTTGTAGCATGGCCAGTAACACAAGTATCTAATTAAGGGGTCCTCAAACTACGGCCCGTGGGTTGGATACAGCCCGCCAAAACCATTAATCTGGCCCGCGCAGGACCATGAGGCTGCCCCGCCCACATCGCCCCACCTACCCACCAGCCCCCACCTGCCTTCTGGAGGCCAAGGCCAAAAATGGGATGCGTGGAGGCCTCAGGACCCATTTTTGGGCAGCAGAGTGGTACTGGAGTGGTACTAGAGGAGTACTGTTACCCTCCCCAGCCTCCAGAGAGAGAGAGAGGGAGGGAGGGAGACACACACACACACACACACACACACACACACACACACACAGAGAGAGAGAGAGAGAGAGAGAAGTCCCTCACCCACCCCCAAGGCAGCCACATCCCTTCACTAACCTGCTTTCTACTCCCAGGAGGATAACAAATTAAAGTTTAATTTGTGTGTATTGTTTAATGGACTGCTAAATTGGCCACACCCACCCAGTCACATGACCACCTAGCCACACCCACCCAGCCGGTCCAGCCCCCCAACAGTCTGAGGGACCGTGAATTGGCCCCCTGTTTAAAAAGTTTGAGAACCCCTGATCTAATTCGATCATTTATCAGAAATCCTAAATCAATGGAGGAGATGCTTCTAATGGTGCAAACATATTATAAACAGTGCAACCATGATTGTTGTATGCTACCCAGAGTTGCTTTTGGTGTGATGGGCAACCATATAAATCTGGTCTGAAACCTTTACACTAAGGTTGTATCTTAGTATTCTAGTTTCCATAACCCACTTCTTCTGATTTAATGTTGCTAATTGGGATACTTTTCTTGATTTATAGAACCATGGCAGTGGCAAATCAAAAGTAGGCACTGCAGTTTGAGAACTTCTTGTTTTTGATTCCTTGGGTATTTGTTTCTGCCAAGGGATATTTGAATGGAGCTATTTGAATTAGTTATAAATTTTGCACGGTGTTCTGGGTAGAAGCATGAATGTAAATGTATTTTTTATATATATATAAAAACAATGGATATATATTAACAGATTAACAGAGTTGGAAGGGACCTTATAGGTCACCTAGTCCAACCCCGCACTCAAGCAGGAGACCCTACACCATTTCTGACAAATGGCAGTCCAATCTTTTCTTGAAAGTCTCAAGTGATGAAGCTCCCACAATATATTGTGTATATCCCACAATATATGTAGCCTTGAACTGCAAGATGGGCACCAAATAAATTTGATTGATAAATGAATGAACAAACAAACAAACGAATGCATGAATGAATAAAAAATCAGAGATTTGTTAAAACGTCTTCTCTCCCAATTTGTGACTCTGGGTGGCATACAACAATCAAGCTTAATAAATAAAAATTTAGAAAAGAAGACATTTTATATAAAACCAAATAAGCAAGGAAGCAAACCAACAACCCAACAAACCCACAAACCCTTACACATGATTGTGGCAGATAATAATAACATACACTCTCATCACATCATCTCCAGCAGCTTACAACCTAGATAAAAAGAGATCAACACAAGACAAACTATCAAGCAGTAAACAGTAACCTAAGCAAGGAACTACCAAAAACGATTACCCCACCAACACTGGCATGTATATATAAACAGGGAGCAAACATCACATTCCTACCCCTGATTATGTCACCTTATCGGGTACTGAAATGTCTGCAAACAAACAACCAAGCTCAGAAAGAATTAAAGTCTCCACAGTTCAACTCTCAGCTGCATACTGTATATTATCTTCTATTGGAGTTACTGTATATCTCATTTCTATCCAGAAAATTGATGGATTGGTCTACATCAGCTTGAGGCTCAGCTTGATAAAATATAGTCGTCATCCCTACTATATTGAATATAGAATATTTATGTATTCTATACAGAATACAGAATACAGTAAGCTATTATTTCAAAAGTTTTGACAGACCTTAAGCAGAGCTTTTTGAGATGACTTTGGAAAGTAAAGGTATCATCAAAGCCTCAACTTTAGCTACTGTCATATATCATGTGACTATTAGAGATATGTCTTAGCCATTAACAGCCTCAATTCTATTTGGAAAAAAAAATATGTGAAATGTTAATTGGTGATGCAACAAACTCTTGTTATTTCAGGGATTTCAACAAAAATTCTCCTTTCATAGTAAAGAGATTGTGGCTATCAGCTGTTCATGGTGCAAGCAAGCGGTAAGTCATTTTCTCAAAAGTGATACTGCAAATTTTAGCCGATGGGTAGAGTCCATCATACTTTTTATTCCTCATTTCCTTCCTCTTATAGAAATATAGAAAACTGATGATGGCAGAAAAAGACTTAGTCTACCCTTTGTGTCTTCTAATTTTTTTTTGTTGTTGTTGCCAGATAATGGACATTTGTTTATCCCAAGCATGTATAAACTCAGTTACTGATGATTGACCCATTACCCCTGATGGAAGTTGGTTCCAAGCTTTCATTATTCTTTCTTTGAAATAATACTTTCTAATATTACCTTTATACTTCCCTCCTGTCAGTTTGAGGCTATGCCCCATGTTCTTGATTTTTGCTTAATATTGAAAATAACTACCTACTAGATCCCTTTAATATATTTAAAGGTTTCAGTCACATTCCCCACTTTTCCTTCTGTCCTCTAGCCTATACAATGAATATTCAGTTCCTTAATCGCTTCTGATATTGTTTTGTCCCTCACAACTTGCACCATTTGTGTTGCCCATCTCTGGACTTGCTCAACCTTAACAAAACCTTTTTTTAAAAAAGTAAGGTCTTCAGAACTAGATATAGTATTCTAAATGGGGTCTGACTAAAATGCTATATAGTAGGATTAAAGGTAAAGCTAAAGATTCCCCTCGCACATATGTGCTAGTTGTTCCTGACTCTAGGGGGCGGTGCTCATCTCTGTTTCAAAGCCAAAGAGCTAGCACTGTCCAAAGACGTCTCCGTGGTCATGTGGCCGGCATGACTAAATGCCAAATGCATTTTTACGTGCTTGCGAACTGCTAGGTTGGCAGAACTGGTACAAGTAACGGGAGCTCACCCTGTTACGCGGCACTAGGGATTCGAACCACTGAACTGCCAATCTTTCGATCGACAAGCTCAGTGTCTTAGCCACTGAGCCACCGCGTCCCTATATAGTAGGATTAGGATCTCCTTTTTCCTGCTGGTGATCCCTCTAGTAATGCATCATTTAATGCATTACTCATTTTGCAGTCATCTGTTATGAGCACACCTAAATTCTTTTCTTCTCTTCTTATAACA
The DNA here is from genome assembly GCF_059756535.1 of Pantherophis guttatus. NCBI lineage: Eukaryota > Metazoa > Chordata > Lepidosauria > Squamata > Colubridae > Pantherophis > Pantherophis guttatus. The sequence goes on along the minus strand of NC_142069.1, from coordinate 21,053,827 downwards.
CTGGAGCCCCCAATACTGTAACCTGACGGAGGAATATTTTTTTCCCAAGCACATGATCTTACATTTAGAAACATTGAATTGCAGTTTCCACATTTTTGATCAATTTTCCAGCAATGCCAAATCATTTTCTGTGTTATGAACAGGGGTGGGTTCTACTTACCTTTATTACCGGTTTGTAGTGGGACCGTATGCGCGTGCCCGCTTCGCTCACACATGCGCGCGCTCTTCTGTGCATGCGCAGAAACATTTTGATGACATCAGGGTCGGTGAGCGGAACCTCCCACCGGTTTTACTACTGGTTCTATAGAACCGGTGCGAACCGGGGGCAACCCACCACTGGTTACGAATGACCCCAGGAGCATCAACTCTGTCACACACCTTTGTGTCGTCTGCATTATGTACTTATTAGGCATATAAATAGGAATTGAGTTATTGAATTAGGAGCCCATCATTCACCCCAAAACATGATTGGCTACGCACTTGTTTGGGGAATATAAAAAGAAAAAGTGGCTTGGGAGATATCTTACGGTTAGGATAATTGTGCCAGTTGCCATCTGGGCTGAAAGAATGCAAAGCAACATAATTCACATACAGCATATTCATGTATATGAATTCCACATGTCATTCTTTTCATATGGACCCCACCGTGCTCTCAATACAAAACATGTTCTGTGTGGACAAAACAGTTTGGTAACAGATTAACAGAGTTGGAAGGCACTTTGTAAGTCATCTAGTCCCACACCCTTCCCCCCAAGCAGGAGACCATTTCTACACCATTTCTGACAAATGGCAGTCCAATCTCTTCTTGAAAGCCTCCAGTGTTGAAGCTCCCATAACTTCCGAAGGCAAGCTGTTCCATTGCTTGATTGTTCTCACTGTCAGAAAAATTCTCCTTATTTCTAGGTTGAATCTCTCCTTGGTCAGTTTCCATCCATTATTCCTTGTCTGGCCTTTGGTTGCCTTGGAAAATAGCTTGACCCCCTTCCTCTCTGTGGCAGCCCCTCAAATATTGGAACACTGCTATCATGTCTCCCCTGGTCCTTCTCTTCACTAGACTAGCCATGCCCAGTTCATGTAACCGTTCATCATCGTATGTTTTAGTCTCCAGTCCCCTAATCATCCTGGTTGCTCTTCTTTTTAAAGAGATGCATTCTTTGGGCCTAAAATGCTGTGAGGCAAGGGAAAAGAAAGATCGGAATGTGTCTTTTTCCTAATGCTGATGTCTTTGTTTTCCCCCACCCCCTTCTCACCTTTGCCCTTCTCCATATTCTTCATTTCACAGAGGCCTCTGCTTTTCTTCCCCTTTAGTTTCACAATAAAGTCACCTGCTTCCTGTTGCAGCACATTGAGGAGCCTTGTTCCCTAGGAGCTCATGCTGCTGTTATTGTTCCCCCCACCTGGATCATTAAGGTGAAGAAGCCTCAGGTAACAGCATGCTTCTGCCTGTTCTGACAGCGTGGATTGGTTCACCTGGCTGAAGACTGCTGATATTCCTGTGGGGAAAACATGCTATCCTGCCTTTGGCTACCATCAGCTAATACCCCTATTTGCTATAAGACATTATCTTCTCTTTCCAGATAATGTTTTCTAAAACTTTATTATATGTAACTATCTTAAATCTGGAAGAGTAAAATGTTAGAACTTGGAGATGGCGGCAACCAAAGCAACCAGTTCTACCTTCCAAGGAGTAGCTTAAATATACACGTGGTATTAACAGGATTGTTAAACAATCATTTTAAGAATCTGGAGAAATCCTTTCTGGGTTGAGGATCTCAAATGAAAACTGATTTCCAGGTTCAGCCTTCGAGCACTGGGTGTAGCCAGAAGCAGAAGCGGGCATGATCAGATCCCACAGGAAACGTGGTTGAAGTCAAATGAACAGGCTTTTCAAACTGTCCAGTTTGGAAAGTGGCCATGGTTCATGTAAAGCTAGTTCAGGTTTTCCATCTGATCCTTGGTCTGCTTTAATGAGACAGTTGCTCAACTCCAGTTTGTTCCTTTATACAGTAAGTCTCTTGATCAGGAGTGGTATTCACTTATGTCCCGCTACTGGTTTGCAAATGTGAGTGCGCTCTCTCTCTCTCTTCGCTTGCAGGTGCCACTTCTGCGCATGTGCAGGGCCTTCTGCACATGCGCAGAGAGTCAAAAACATGGCTAAATGGGACATAATGACATCGGGTGGGTGGGCGGAGCCTCCCACAGCTGCCGCTTCCAGTTTGCCCGAACCGCATAGAACTGGCTGAATACCACTACTGCTCTTGATTCAGTCTGTGGTCTTCTGGATTGAACATTATTTTTCTCCAAACTGGAGAATGTGGCGAAGGGACTTCTCATAAAATGTTGTGTCAGAAGTCACATTCTTATCTACTGCCTTAGAACTTGGGATATTTTTTTTACCAGGGTTTCCAATTAATATGCTTGCAACCTATAGAGCAGTTATTATTTTTTTTACTAGTAGGATTGCCATTTTTGAATTTGAGCAGGAATTTTAACCTAAATTATTTTAGGAAAAATATATATAGTGCAGCAAAACAGCAGCCGTTCATAATTTTTGACAGATTATATCATTCAATGGACCTTTGAGTGAACATATCTACTTCTGTTTTAAACGTCTATTGGTAGATAATGAAAACAAAGTTGATTTTAGGGGAAGGTTTTGTTTTTTTTTTCTTTTAAAAAGGGCCTTTGCTCCATAGAGATATCTGGAAATCACAAGGTCTTCCATTGGAATTGCTGAATTGTGATAAATTCTTTCCCTTTTCACAGCAAATGATACTTTGGTGATTTGAAATACTTTGAGTTCTCTCCATTATGAAGAGATGGAATATATGGAGTGGAGAAAAGTGTTCATGTGTTCAGAGAAATTATGAAAGAGAGCGTTGTGTGGATTCCAGACTTTCTATTAAATGCATGGATGAATGTGGGAAATTGAGCCCTGAGGTATAGTTGGGTAACTCCTTCAGACAGCAGACGCAAATAAACTCTTCACTGGAATATATAATTTTTGGATCTTGGATCTGCAAGAGAATCAACAATATTGTTGCAAAACAACAACAACAAACAAACATAGAGTAACCCAAGAAAGAATAATAACCCAAGGAAGACTAATAATTTCTTTGTGCTTAAACTGGAATCATTGCGATGGATTATTTGAAATGTTCCTTAATGAGGAGTAATATGACCATTGAAAGTTTTATTAGAAGGGGAATTTGGCTTCACAGCCCTGTTACAAAGAGTCCTGTGCTGAAATGTGCTTTTGGTTGCTCAGAAATTCTCTTCTTGCAAAAGAAGTATTGATTTTTTTAAAACTTTATTTTAAGGACACATGAACATACCTCATGTGGTTGAGCTTATTTTATACCTGGAGATGGCAGAAGGTGCTAAAGCTGTGGTTATTTTTGTAACACATCTCTCCATGATTTTGAAGCCTGCCTGGCTGCCCACACAACTGAAAGCCTCATGGGAAGTCTTCTTGCATGCTGCTTTCCTTTGTGTTTTAATAGAAATATGGGAAGCCAAAGAGGCTGCTTCATCTTGGGGAGCAGATTCTAAAAAGGAAGACCAGCACTTGGTTACTGTTGTGACCTTGGCTTACTGAGTAATTACAATACACAATTAGTCCCAAACAAACCTATTTTATTGAAACAGCTGAGAATTACATTCATTCCCAGATGAGTCCCAATTAGTTGCCAAACAAGTCCTTCGGAAGAAGTCCTTCGGGATTATCACCAACCTTTATCTTCTTTGACACCCTGCCAAAGGCCTTACTTGGCAAAGCCCCACGAAGTTCAGAAACAAACAAGAGATGCTGACTGGAAACAGAGTTAGCAACGTTGCTTTCCTGCAAAAGGTCCAAGTGCCTCTGTTTCTCTTTTAAGCCTTATGGGAGGGGCCAATCATCTCCTGGCCTTACTCCCAAGTCATCTCTTTTGCTTTAGCTGCTCTTGCCTTTTGGCAGCTCTGCACATGTGTGCACTAGGAACAGGCTCCTCCTGTTCCTCTGCCTCTCTGCTGTCTGACTCTGGGGGCTCCGGAGTCCGCGCATCACTCCCAGATGGCCCTGGCCCCATCTCTGCCTCCAATGCAGAGCCCTTGTCAGGGCCTTCCCCAGACTCCAGGACTGGCCCATGTTCCTCCCCAGCCTCCTCACTGTCCGACTCTGCTGCTAGCTCCACAGGCTGCTGGCAGACCACAACAGTCACCTTCTAACTGAAGAAGGCAATGTAGTCTATCCATGAGAGCATCATTGAAACAATCTTCTCATTTGAAAGATATTGCCAATACCTTTTTATCAATTTAGATAAGGTGGGGAAAAAAAATCAGGAATAGTTTTTTTTCTTCTGTATGGAACTGTTATTAACAATTCAAGTGATCTGCAGAGAAATGCAGGCTAATAGACCAAAGTGATTGTATATGCCAGAAGTATTCATTTTATGATTAAAAGGGGAAACGTGACTCTTTATAGATAACACGGCTGTATTTATCATTAGATGTAAAAGAATAACTTTCACAATATTCCTCTGCCACATAGCTTTCATAGAATTACAATGTTGAAGGTGGACATTTAGTTATTGTCCGATCCCTTATACAGTGCAGAAATATAATTAAAGCATTGACGAGAGATGGTTATTAAGCAACTGCTTGAAAAAAAATCCAGTGAAGCGAATCCTGCACTTCTTCTCTGGATAATTGAACCCTCTGTCAAATTACTTGTACTTTCTGGAAGTACAACATTCACTTGGAATCTGCCTTCCTTCCTGTAAATTAAAACCATTCTTCTATGTCATGCACTCTGAAGACAGGCCTTGACCTTCCTTTTAAAAATTTGATGTGGGACATCATATCCCCTCTCAGTCATTGTTTTCTAAGGCTAAAGATCCTTCAATCCTACTTCATAAACCTGAAATTTTCAATTTCTTTGAATCCTTAAAGTATTTCAAATATTTGCAAAAGCAAACTCTTGAGTTATCCATCTATTGGGATAGTTTGCATTGTTCCTTTGTGGTGTACACAGAAGCGTTTTTCTTTAATTTTCATTATACTTTCAAGGAATTTTAACATGGAGAAAATGGTTTTGTGATTTTGCAACATTATCCAAGAGAAACACACAGCTTGCATTCTGGAATGTTCAGGGACTCAGCATCCCAGAAAATTAAAACAAAGACTAAAGTCTTCATTACCCTTATTTTTTTGGTTATTACTTTAAAAAATAGGGACAAATAAAGTTAAATGCTAAATGTAATTTAGCCAGCTCAGCATTGGGAGAATGTCTCTAGTAAGATTTAAGGGAGCAACAATGAGGTTTTCATTGAAGTTCTTCATACTTATATAGAATATCTTATAAGTCATGACTTTGTTAGAAACACACCTCTGACAGCCATTGCTGACATTATAAATCAGCAAATAGGGATTATTTGACTGAGTTTTTGAACAGGAACTTGGTGTTTCTTAAACCAACCTATTTGATGCATTTCCCCCCCCCAAAAAATAATACATTAAAAATACATTAAATAAATTTCTGAATGTTGCAGAGTCCTGTGATCACATGATCATGATTTGTGACCCTCCCTGTCAACTTCACACAAGTAGAGTCAATGGGGAAGCCAGCAGGAACTCACAATCATTTGAAGTTCTTGCCTAATGACTCATGTGGGCTAATAATGGTCATTGGCAGTGGTGGGATTCAAATAACCGGTTTGCCCAGGGTCAGGTTGGCTGTCGTGGGAGGCATGGCCCATCCCCATCCTCCAGCTCCTCCGCACATGCGGTATGAGCCTCCCGCGATAACCAACCTGACCCTGGGTGAACCGGTTGTTAAATTACACCCCCCCCCGCTATCAAAGTGGATCCTGGGTGCTGCGCTGCAATGGAGAAATGGGAAACAGAGCGGCCGGCACGAAGGAAGGAGGAGGTGCCGGGAGAAGAAAGAGGGAAAGCAGCCTTCTTCTTTCCTCATGCTGGCCGTTCCATTACCCATTTCTCCATTGCAGCACAGCGCCCAGGATCCACTTTGATAGCGGGGCCAGGGTAATTTAACAACCGGTTTTCATGAACCGGTGCGAACTGGCTGAATCCCACCACTGGTCATTGGGGCTGTCAGAATTGCTACTGCTAAATGGCCCAGTAACATGATGTCATACTTTATGACTGCATTACTTGGAAACAGAAAGTCTGATTCCAATTATTGTTGTTAATTGAGGACTACCTGTACATTTAATATCAATAGCCTGTGAATCAACTCTAAAAATGTTTAGCATCATCTCTAAAAAGTCATCTGTGATATCACACATCAACTAATACAAGACAGGAGGACATACCTAACCTACTAATAGTTAATTACCCTACTGGTTAATGCCATTGGTTTAAATAGAAGAAGTAGGAGAAAAGCCCCTCCCACCCAGAGCATAGCTGGCTTTATCTTGTTCTCCTTAACCTTTTTATATAGGTGGTCTCCACACCAGGAGACGAACCTGATTGGGCGGGAGACTGGAGCCCCGGAAGGAAAACGGGCGTCTCCTACCTGAAATGGGAGGGTTGGCAGGTACAGCATGTGCTCTTATGTGAGTCTATGGGAGCATCTAGTTTTCTTCTCCCTCACAGCATTGGAAGTCTCCAGTTCTGAAAGTACCAGTCTGGTCTTAGTGTGTGGCTTTCTCCATAACAGTGATGTGAAAATGTAAAGCATGAGACGCATGTCCTTTCAACTCATGCATGCGTGCCCAGGTGGTGTATCATTCTCCACAGGTACTGTCACAAAGGTGTTTTTTATAGGGAGATCTTCTGTTTGGCATTATTGTTTTTAAATTCTCCTTCTCCTTCTCTTCTTAAAAAAAAACCCCAAAACAAAACAGAATTCACTGAAAAATTCGACCAGGCGGAAGAAAAGAACTTCTTTTAAAAGGAAAGTCAGTAAAAGAGGAAATGAGGTAAGTTTTTCAAACAATTTATTATGATTATTAATTAGGGAAAAATGATCATAACAAAACAGCTGATCCAATCTGATCCCTTTCATTCTATCCCATTCTATTCTAGAAGCATGTTATACTTATGCTAAATAAAATGTGTTTGGTGATTAATGATTGATTAATTATTAATTATGGGATTTAATGACTAATTAATGATTATTAATTAGGGGAATATGCTCATAACACAGCTGATCCAATCTGACCCCTTTCAGTTCTATTAGACATATCCCATTCTATTCTAGAAACATATTATACTTATGCTAAATAAAATGTGTTTAGTGATTAATGATTGATTAATGATTATTAATTATGGGAATTAATGTCTAATGATTATTAATTAGGGGAAATATACTCATAACACAACATCCCTTCCAATCCGATCCCTTTCAGTTATATTAGCCGACATATCCCATTATATTCTAGAAACATGTTATACTGATGCTAAATATAACATGTATTTAGAGAATAGCAATTCTTTGTCCTGTCTTCCCCAAGTCCCATCCCAAACTCAATTCATATTTCCTGCTTGGTTGAAAATGCATATCCCCAAACTGTTGTCTGTGGAGACTCCTGTCTCTACTGTTCAGGACATTTGAATCGAATTTTACAAGGATGTAGGATGGGGTTAACTATCTTTCATCAAACTGTAGTGTGGAATCAATGTTCTGAATCTTTATGATGATTTACTCTTTTCTTAATAAGAAGCAGTTTAGGTATTTTATGGCTGGTAGTTCTGTACCACTAATTAATGTGCTTACTGCAACTTTCTGCTGATGCTTTACTTTTCTTTCTCTAGGAGAACAAAGGGCGACCTTTTGTGATTAAGCCTATCTCTTCCCCTCTCATGAAACCCTTGCTTGTATTTGTGAATCCAAAAAGTGGAGGGAATCAGGTAAATATGGGGCATCGAACACAGAATGTGCTTGTACCAAGAAAGGGATTTAGAATGTATGTCAGAAAAAAGATGTCTCAAACTTGATGAAAGAGTTAAAGGTTGGAAGTAGGTTCTAGAATAAGATAGAAGAAAATATTGCAGCTCGGGGTTGAATTGGGGAGTCTCTGAACTTGGTGGTTTTCTTGAGGACATTTCATTACCAAACTAGGTAACATCACCAGTACATCTAAAGTAACAGTTCTCTTAATGTGAAGCTAGTGAAATACTCTATCAGGCATTTTAAGCCTGAGATACAAGTTAATTGATTCCTTTTTTGTCCTTTACAGGGTACTAAAGTGCTCCAGATGTTTATGTGGTACTTGAATCCTCGTCAGGTTTTTGACTTATCTCAGGAAGGACCAAGAGATGCGTAAGTTCTGGGGTGTTTCGTTTGACCTGCCCCTTCATTCTTTCTTTTCTTTTCTTTTTTTTAGAAAAATAGTTTTTATTGAATATTTTACATTTTTAAAACCAAAAACATAATAGAAAAAGACAAAAAATGAAAAAAGAAAAAGAAAAAGGAACATACGCATACATCAAACGGTAAAATACAAAACGTAAATAACAACATTATATAATACTTTACAACTTTCTGCATCGACAGTTATCTATACTTTTAAATTCAATCTTCATAGTCATTCACTTATTCTTGTATAACCATATTAAGCATTCTTTTAAACTAAATTATTATATATAGTTACATCCTATTTATTAACATAGTCAATATTTTATCCTTAATTCAATACTCTTAGATTCCAATTAATCAAATTTCAATTTACATTCTTATTTCTTATTTTAATTTCTATTTTCTAGCCATGTATAAAATCTATTCCACACTTTATAGTAATCCGAATCATCTCTTTCTTTAATCTCCATTGTCATTTTATCCATTTCAGCACATTCGAGGATTTTTTTAAATTACTATTTCTTCAGATGGTGTATTATTATTAGTTCAATTTATATGCCACCTTTCTCCGGAGACTCAGGGCGGTTCAGGGTATTGATCTGTTTCCACATTTGTGCCAGAGCAATTCTGGTCACCGTTAGTATATGCAATGTTATGTAGTACAAACCTTTCTCCATTTTCTTATCAATCATTCCTAGAAGAAACAACTCCGGTTTGAAATCAGTCTTTTGGAGTCATTCTTTATTTTAATGTGAGGCAACTTGAAACACATTGGCGGCAAACATTACTATCTCTAATAATTAAAAACATAAACTGGCTTCTGGCCATGATGGCTGGAAGTAATGGGAATGCCGGCTCCAATGAACGCAGAGAGAATTAACTTGAGAAAGATGACTTGAGAGAAAGTAACCCCTTGAACTGGTGAATTGTGACAATTAAATTTATACCTCCTTGTGCTTATTATTATCCTCTTCAGTGGGCACCAGGCAATTTTGAACAGCTAAGGGACACACTTAAAAAGATATGGGGAGGAGGTGGCAGTGAAAGACTGCATTGGACACAAAAATTACACAAGAAAGTCAAGTAAATGATTGATCTGGGCAATTCCAGTAGTTTGAATTTTTAAGGGGTAGTTTTAATTAGAGTTTTACTCCATTTTCCAAGAGTTGCAATTCCAGATCTGGTCAGGCTTTAATCCTGAGGGACCCTGAGAGTTGAAGTCCACACATCTTAAAGTTGCTGAAATTGGGAAATGCTTAGGTGCTTAGATACCAAAATGCTAAGGAAAGTCAAATCTTGTTAATATTTGGATGGGAGATTATTAGAAAATCCTAGACTGGGAAGTTACAAATAATCTAAAAGAGAGCCATATTTTGCAATGTTTCTGTTGTTACCAATAAAATTACAGAGTTATTTCAGTGTCACACAATACTGTTTGAAGGTTTTTAAAATCTTGTTTTAAATATCTGCTCTATAAATTCCCATATAGCATGTTTTTAATGCCACAAGATGGCACTCTTGGATATTGTCTGACTCTCATCTGATGTGCCTGTATTCCTGATACTTTCAAAAGCAGAACAGCCTTATTTTGTTTTTTGTTTTTTAAAAAATGTTTTTTACTATGTCTATATGTGAAAAAAGGCTTGACATAACCAAGGGAATTGCTAGCAGATCCTGAGCCAAGTTTCAGAAAACAAGAGAACCACAGAGAAGCTTGTTGGTCGTTTTTTTTTGTTTAAGCATCAGAGTACAATTTGTTATTTCTGGGGTAACATTCCGCCAGTCAATTTGCATAATTGCTTTAAACCCAGCAACTGTTTTGTGACATAGTGCAAAATGTGTGAATTAGGCTGCTAACTGGTAAAGAGCCTCAAAGCTCATTAAATTCAATACAGAAAAAAAAACAACCCACCACCTGAATTAATTAGCAACTGCTTTCCAGGCTCACTTGCAATTGGTGGCTTTAACTTTTCAAATCCTGAAGATTTTAAAGTTTGGCTAATTACTGGTATATCTCTTTCTGGAAGGCCTTTTAAAAATGATTTGAATCCAGAGTACTTTTCTGAGAAATGTGAATCCAAATGTGCTTTCTTTTTATCAAAAGCCAACTAGACTTTGGGTTGTTGTTGTTTTTTACTTTAAAAATGTTTTGCTTCTCATCCAAGAAGCTTCTTCAGTTCTAACTAACTAGGGAATGAAAAGATTTATATAAATCATATAAATAAATATCATGTAAATCATTCCATTTCCCACCGGTTAGTTAAAACTGAAAAAGCTTCTTGGATGAGAAGCAAAACATTTTCACAAGGAAATAGAACATATTAATATATAATATATATTTATATATATTATAAATATAAAATATAAATAAATATAAATAAATAAATAAAAAATATAAATAAATAAAATATAAATAAGAAATAGAAAAATAGTCTAGTTGACTTTTGAGAAAAAAAGCACCTTTGAAATAACCATGACCTGGATGATTGGGAGCCCCCATAGACGAATAGAATAGAATAGAATAGAATAGAATAGAATAGAATAGAATAGAATAGAGTAGAGTAGAGTAGAGTAGAATAGAATAGAATAGAATAGAATAGAATAGAATAGAATAACAGAAGGGACCTTGGAGGTCTTCTAGTCCAACCCCCTGCTTAGGCAGGAAATACCTTGGTGGTGCAGTGGTTAGAGTGCAATACTGCAGGCTACTTCTGCTGCCTGCTGGCTGCCTGCAATTTGACAGTTCAAATCCCATCAGACTCAAGGTTGACTCAGCCTTCCGTTCTTATGAGGTGGGTAAAATGAGGACCCAAATTGTTGGGGGCAATGTGCTGATTCTGTAAACCGCTTAGAGAGGGCTGCAAAGCACTGTGAAGCGGTATTTAAGTCTAAGTGCTATTGCTATTTCAGACAAATAATTATCCAATCTCTTCTTTAAAACTTCCAGTGTTGGAGCATTTACAACTTCTAGAGGCAAGTTGTTCCACAGTTCTGTCAGAAACTTTCTTCTTAGTTCTAGGTTGCTCCTCTCGTCTTGATTAGTTTCTACCCATTGCTTCTTGTCCTGCTGTCAGGTGCTTTGAGAATAGTTTGACTCCCTCTTCTTTGGGGCAGCCCCTGAGATATTGGAACACTGCTATCATGTCATCCCTAGTCCTTCTTAGACATACCCAATTCCAGCAACCGTTCTTTATATGTTTAGCCTCCAGTCCCCAATTATCTTTGTTGCTCTTCTCTGCACTCTTTCTAGAGTCTCAACATCTTTTTTACATCGTGGTGATCAAATCTGAATGCAGTATTCCGAGTGTGGCCTTACCAAGGCATTATAAAGTGGTATTAACACTTCATGTGATCTTGATTCTATCCCTCTGTTTATTCAGCCTAGTCCTCTGTTGGCTTTTCTGGCAGCTGCAGCACACTGCTGGCTCATATTTAAATGATTGTCCACTAGGATTCCAAGGTCCAAGTTATTACTATTGAGCGAGGTACCACATATACTGCACATGACCCAGTAACTTCCGTAAAATATGTATTATCTTCCTCACCATATCTGATTTTAGTAAAGGGATTGGCTTTAGAATGGAGCCTGACTTTGCCAGAGTGAAGCAGCTGGAATGGAAAAATCAATGTCTGTTTGTTGAGTGAGTCCACTTTTATTTGTGCTCCTGATAATAAATGCTTGACTAGGGGGCCTTGATCATGCAGAGGCATTTTAAAAATCTGTCTTCATGATTTAAAAAAAAAAACTTTTACCCTCTGTTTTCTTCTACTAGGCTTGAGTTGTACAGAAAAATGCCAAATCTGCGAATCCTGGCTTGTGGTGGCGATGGAACAGTAAGGCCAATTCCTTTTCATTAGCTTTGCTTTTTAACAGTAAGAGGTACTACCAATGATTGCTGGTGAAATTATTAAAATAAAATAGGCTTTTACTGTTTTAATTGACTTTAATAATTGAATTTTCTGATTGTTAATTTGGGTTTTAATTGTACATTACTTGGAATCACATGCAAGAGAGATATAAATTCAATCAATCAATCAATTAATCAAATCTTGCAGATTATAGTTATCTCTTTCTCCTTATCCTTCTCTCTATGTCTCCCTCCTTCTCTTTTTCCTTCCATCCCTCCCTCTGTCTCTCTCCTTGAAAAATAACATAATATTGAAGAATGTAATACTTCTATCCTAACTAGTCAAAATCACCTATTAAAAGCTTTAAACATATTTTAATGAGGGCTAGTCACTCACTTCATTCACACACGCTTGTCCAATATTTGTCTTGCAGAACAGACTATTGATTGGGGTTTGTGTGTGTGTGTGTATGTGAATGGAACAATTTAAATTTTTGGCTTTTATCTCTGCCTTGTTCTATTCACACAAGCAAATTAAGTTGCAATAGTCAACTGTTCATCATGATAGCATGAGAACACTGAAGTTAAAATCAAAGAATGCTATTGCTATTATGTGCTTGTACGATCCTACTGACTGGTTTTATTCTTCCTTTTTTTCAAAGATGGCTTTCTAAAATGTATTTATGGAGTGCTGGGCTCATCTGTTTAATGGGTTTGGAGCTCATCTATGCCATGGGGCTGGATGTATTGCTTTCCATATCTTTTCCCCTGCATTTCACATGTTGAGCGAATGGGGGCAGTGCCGTCTCATCAGTATGAGCAATGCCTGATTTATCTTTCTTGAGATTATATTTGAAAGAAATTAATGTGGTGTTGTTCCAAAAGCCATTACATTTAGAAATGAAAATCTTGTTCAAATGGATCTAGTGAATATTCAGTAAGACTACTTATTACTTTGCATTATTGAAAGGAAACAGAAAGGAGAAGATTTTTCTCGTGTCCCTGTTCAGAATTAACCTTTTTTTCTGATGATAAATGAAATATTGTCAGTTCAAATTCTTCCTAGCCTCAGATTTTTCCATCAAGCTTCAAAACTAATCAGATGGTATCCTATCCCAAATCTAAAATATCATCCTGAGGATTTAAGTCTCTGTGAATTATTTTATTATGACTTCTAGCATAAGTAACAAAGTCATTTCCTAAAATGTTAAAAGCAACACTCAGCCATATTTAGAACTCCCAAAGTTTTATATATCGAAAAACAGGCTTTTGTTTTCATTTTTATATATCCAAAAACCTGACTCTAAGGCAGTTCAATTCATTTTTATTGATGCTGTTCCACATAATTTTCAATGGAGGGCATCTCACTGATTGTTCTTATAGCAATTCTCTTAAATATTCTTCCTTAACTAATATGAATTGGTGGTTGGGAGGGGAATGGGGGAAATATAGATATGCTGTTAGTGACATCTAGATTGACATCTAGAGCCCTGGTGGTATAGTGGTTAAACTCAGGGGTGGGTACTACTTACCTTTACTACCGGTTTGCAATGGGGCACATGCGCAGAAGCTTCCTGATGACATCGGGGTTGCTGGGTGGAGCCTTCCGTCAGTTTTACTACCGGTTCTATAGAACCGGTCCAAACTGGGGGCAACACACCACTGGTTAAACTGCAGGCAAACTCTCTCCACAGCTTGGAGTTTGATTCTGATGGGGCTCAAGGTTGACTTAGCCTTCCATCCTTCCAAGGTTGGTAAAATGAGGACTCAGATTGTTGGGGACAATGTGCAAATAATGCTTACATTGTAAACTGCCCAGAGAGTACTGCAAAGCACTATGGGTGCTATATAATCATTAATGCTATTGCTATCTATGTGCTTTTCTCTTGGACAGGATGAAAGCAGAATGCATTACATTGTTCAGTGTTATACTGTATATCTTATCATTCACAGAGAAAACAAGCTATAGCTATAATATAGTTCATTCTTTGTCCACTGATCATTCATATTTTTGCAGTGCAGATATGGTAGCCCCACACTGTATCTGTAATTCCCTCATCCATCTATTTCCATGAGTGTTCATGTTTGGAGCCTTCCTCATCAATCTCTTCCATGAATCACACATTGGAAGAGCACTGCCTAGAATTGCAATCATAAACTCTGGTTAGATCCGTCTTTCGGTATGGTCTAGAAATTTACTTCCAATTTTGTAACTGTTGATGCTTAGGTTGGCTGGATCCTCTCCATTCTGGATGAGTTACAGTTGAATCCACAGCCTCCTGTGGCTGTACTTCCACTCGGCACTGGGAATGATCTTGCTCGCACTCTCAACTGGGGAGGGGTAAGTCTGAATGCAGGTCTGACTGGTTGTCATTTCACTTTTTCTTGAAAGTGAAGGAGGAGGCCCAAACTGTGGAAGGAAATGTATAAAAAATATTCTTCTAATTGGTGCATTATTTTTCATGCATAGAGTAGAAAGTTTCCACTTCTACTTTTCTTCCTTTCTCTTTTCCATTAAATGAAATAAACACAACCATCGCAGGGCTAGTTGGCTAATTGGCCTTAGACTTATTATTATTATTCATTCCCAGTGTAATCTAATATTTCTAAAACTTTATGCATAATATTTTATGGATTTCTTGTGCCTTGTCTTGTCCATGTACCAATGATGGGAATTATGAAGATTTAATTAGTTGCTTTTGAGTAAATACTGATGAGTATCCCATAGGCTAGTCAATGAATCATTTATTAAGACAAAATATTGATTATTTCCATCTGCCTACTTGTCTGTCCTACTTCAGGGATATACTGATGAACCTGTTGCGAAAATTCTCTGTCATGTAGAAGATGGAGCCATTGTTCAATTAGATCGTTGGAATCTTCAAGTGGAGAGAAACCCTGATTTGCCCCCAAATGAACTTGAAGATGGAACACATAAGGTTAGTGTGAAATCTTTCTCTATAAAGTAGACTAGAATTGGAAGATCAGAGATCGTGCAGAGTGGCTATGGAATATTTCTAGACATGGAATATTTCTAGACATGGAATCCTACTATTTGTTCATTTTTGACCAGCCTCTGTTTATTTGCTCCACTATGTTGGCTATTTATTGTTTTCAGACCTGTCAACAATTAGCCAGTAAGCATGACATAAAACCCACGCACTAGTGAAAGTGTTAGGAGTCCTATATATGCAAATCCCTTATACTGTACATCTACTAGTGATTCCAATTTATAGTCTCCCTGTATGAGTATGACTAGACAACATTATTTCAAAATTACACACACTTGTACCTGAAATAACAAAGTTAACTTTGCTTAGTGAGTCCTAGTGTTTGCAATTCTATTTTATTTTTCTATATTGCCTTTTCTACAAAGTTTCTTTTTCTTTTACTTCTGATCTCATCACTGCAGCTCCCTCTCAATGTTTTCAATAATTACTTCAGCCTCGGATTTGATGCCCATGTCACGCTGGAATTCCATGAATCTCGAGGTGAGAGAACTAAAGCTATCTCTCTCAAAGTGTGCATCTAGAAAAAAGGATTAGATACACTTAACATGTGCCCTGAAGTTGGCCGGTATGTCTTTAATGTCTATGGAATAGATAGAATTTTGCCAGCTGTGAAGTTACAGTATAGAGTGGGAGAAAAGGGGGATGAAAATTGTTCCTATTCTTAAGAAAATAATGGAAGAATTAAGGAAAAGGTGAGAAATGTTAGTTTCCCTTCAGTGAGAATATGTATTGTATTTATGGTTAGTTTCTGTAAAAGTATTGGCAGCAGCTAAAGGATTATCATGTGCCAATGCTTTGAATGAATTAAAAATACTGCAGATATTTAGCCAAATGATGAGGAAAATGTTGGCTGATATAGTTTTTACCTATTGTGAAGGTTTCAACAAACAACACATCCCACATCACGGTCAGGTTAACAGCTACCACTGTAGAGATGATTTATTTCCAGTTCAGACAACATATCAACATTTAGAATAATCATGTCTAGCTAATTTTGGTTGATTTAAAAAGCAAAACTGGACTAACACAAACCAGCAGGGAATCTTAAATTAGTATGAAATATTTCACGCCAAATATGTTTCTATGTAGGTCATCTGAATCAGACTTGGCATGGCATTTGCAGTCTGATTTCATTGAAAAATTATGTATCTTGCCATGAAAGGATGTACTGTATGTACTGATGTACACAGGGAGCATATGTGGTTGTTTCAGGAGCAATGTTGATATATCAGGTAAAAATGTATCATACAAAAGCAATGTAGCAGTGATAGCAAATTAGACATATGTACAACTCCACAGTTCTTTAGAAAACTCTCTGAGCAGTTTGTAAACTGCTCTGAGCATGTAAACATGCTCAGAGTCAGCATGTTGTCCCCAACAATCTGGCTCCTCATTTTACTGACTTCAGAAGGATGGAACGTCGAGTTAACGTCGAGCCCGTCAGGATCGAACTCCAAACTGTGGGTAGAGTTTGCTTGCAATACTGCATTCTAACAATCTGCCTTTCTTCATGTAAACAAAGTATTCTGTCTTACAATACAGTAGTATCCTTCTAGCAATAAAAATCTGAACACGATTGCTGTAGATGATAGATGGAATATCTTTGAGGGCTTGGAGATACAGTAGGCCACCACCAGGAAAATGATTAGATAAAAGAAACCTGAGATAGGATCAGGATTGTAACCTGAGAAAATCTCTCAGATAAAATCTTCCCATGAAGAAGGAAAGGAAAGGAAAAGAGAAAGGAAAGGAGAAAGGAGAAAGGGGAAAGGAGAAAGGAGAAAGGAGAAGGAGAAAGGAGAGGAGAGAAGAGGAGAGGAAAGGAGAAGGGAGAAGGGAGAAGGGAGAGGAAAGGAGAAAGAGGAGGGGAGGGGAGGAGAGGAGAGGAGAGGAGAGGAAAGGAAAGGAAAGGAAAGGAAAGGAAAGGAAAGGAAAGGAAAGGAAAGGAAAGGAAAGGAAAGGAAAGGAAGAAGCCCATTCAGCCTTTCAAGATTCTGTTACTATAGCTTTACAATAAAAGTAGTACTGACTTACATGACATTGTATTGTTATTCTGATCTACTCCAAAGGCTGACAATTACCAAGGCAATCATTCATGAATCACGTTATGTCATTCTTGTATGGTAGGCCAGATGCCACATACACCTACCATTCCTTTTATTAGAATGGATCTTGCAAGTATAAATATGCAAGTGTAAAAACTGCCACAAAGAAGAGGGAGTCAAGCTATTCTCCAAAGCACCTGAGGGGAGGACAAGAAGCAATGGATGGAAACTAATCAAGGAGAGGAGCAACCTAGAACTAAGGAGAAATTTCCTGACAGAACAATTAATCAGTGGAACAACTTGCCTCCAGAAGTTGTGAATGCTCCAACACTGGAAGTTTTTAAGAAGAGATTGGATAACCATTTGTCTGAAATGCTATAGGGTTTCCTGCCTAAGCAGGGGGTTGGACTAGAAGACCTCCAAGGTCCCTTCCAACTCTGTTTATTCTATTCTATTCTGCTTCCCCACCTCCCTCTTTTATCTTCTTGAGAATTAGGAGGAGGCCTGTCTGAGATGTTTTCATAAACCCTTCATATGGGCTTAAACCATGTTTATCTGTTTGTTGCCTTATCAAAGTCTCTATATATACTCTCTGTGTATTACAATTAATTCAAAGTCTGTGACCTGTGGAAAAATTAGATTTCACCCCTCCAGTTTGGGAATTACGACAATTGTAATCTAGAGCATCTGAAAGGCACCAGTTTATCAAAAGTTGCATTGTATTAGAGCAGGGTTGTCAAACTCAAGGCCCCAGGGGGCCAGATCCAGCCCACGGGGTGCTTAGATCTGGCCCCCTAGGGCCATCCTGGAAACAGTGAAAGACCGTCCCACAGTGCCTCTGTCAGTGAAAACAGAGCTCGGGAGGGCTGCGTGCGGCCTTCTCGGGCTTAGTTTTCATTGGCAGAGGGTTGCAGGAGGCCGTCGTAGCCGAAATGGAGCCCATTTTTGCTGCCAGAGCACTCGGGTCACCACAGACGCCTCCCGACTCAAGTGACGTCGACCTGGCCATGCTTACTCTGGCCACACCCACTTTGGCCCCCCAAGGTCAAACACAACCCTGATGCGGCCCTCAATAAAATCGAGTTTGACACCCCTGCATTAGAGTATGTGCCTGGATGGCGGGAGAATACAAAGACAATACCTAAAACTGTTAAGAATCTGGATGATTTATTCTTATGAATTTGGAACATCAAATCTTATTTGTCCTTGTTTTCATGCTATCATCAAGCCCAATTCAAAAAGTTTCTCTCTCCCCATCTCATTTTTCTTGACATGCCAGATTAAATAAAGGTCTGACTGCTTGATGGAAAGAGCAAATGCACGGGGTTTTTTTTTCCATGTTACAAAGGCAGCAAGCAGTCCGATTCATAATGAAGGCTCTTGAAAAGGCAAAGAAATGACAGGGTTGACAGTAGCACTTTTATTCTGTATGAACATGTGCTGGAATACTTGCCAAATATACTTGCAGCTAAATATTTTGACTGATGATTTCTGCGTTAGAAGATTTATTTAATAATGAAGCCATAACGCTTAATAAAGAATAAATGAATGTTATTCCAGAGATGTCAGTGTAATACATGCATATGCATTTCAATAAACAGAGGAGAGAGGGAAAAACTATGGTAAGACAAGCTGTATATTTTAAAGCAAGAATTTGGTCAGATAGCATCTATATTTTCTCTTAATGCTATTCTCTTCTACACACACCTCTGCTTTAACATAACAGGGAAAATTAGATTATTTAAAAAAAATATTTTGCTATATTCTTACTGCATATTGCATTTAGTTGATGGGGTATCAGTCAGCTTCCCCCCCCCCAACTTCTGATCTCCTTCCTTCTGCCATTTCTTAGCTCTTACATGAATTTAACTGTTAGTTCTTCTTTGTTAAAATCCTACCTGTACCAAACTGTTTTTCTACTGCTGCCATTAGCAGAAAACTGGGTATTCCAAAGGATTGGGAGAGCTCTCCTTGTGTCACTTAGATGTCAGTTGAGGCAAATTCATAGCTAATTTAGGATAGGATAGGATAGGATAGGATATAGAATAGAATAGAATAGAATAGAATAGAATAGAATAGAATAGAATAGAATAGAATAGAATAGAATAGAATTCTGTATTGGCCAAGTGTGACACAAGGAATTTGTCTTTGGTGCATATGCTTTCAGTGTACATAAAAAGACAAGATACATTTGTCAAGAATCGTAAGGTACAACACTTAATGATAGTCATAGGGTACAAATAAGCAATCAAGTCATACTAGGAAACAATCAGTATCAATATAAATCATTAGGATACAAGGAACAAAGTTACCATCATGCGATCATAAGTGGGAGGAGATGGGTGATAGGAATGACGAGAAGACTAATAGTAATAGTAATACAGACTTAGTGAATAGTTTGACAGTGTTGAGGGAATTATTTGTTTAGCAGAGTGATGGCATTCTGGAAAAAACTGTTCTTGTGTCTAGTTGTTCTGGGGTGCAGTGCCCTATTGCGTCGTTTTGAGGGTAGAAGTTGAAACAATTTATGTCCAGGAATTGAGGAGTCTGTAGCAGTGGTGGGTTTCTACCAGTTCGGCATGGTTAGGGTGAACTGGTAGCGGCGGCGGCAGGAGGCTCCGCTCACCCTCCCGGATGTCATCATGGAAGCTCTGCACATGCGCAGAAGGTTTTGCGCATGCACAGAAGCGCCATGCATGAGCGAAGCAAAAATGCAGGCGCGCACGCTCACAGTTCCGAACCGGTAGCGAAGGTAAGTGAAACCCACTACTGGTCTGTAGATATTTTCTCAGCCCTCTTTTTGACCCGTGCAATATACAGGTCCTCAATGGAAGGCAGGTTGGTAGCAATTGTTTCTTCTGCAGTTCTAATTATCCTCTGAAGTCTGTTTCTGTCTTGTTGGGTTGCAGAACCAAACCAGACAGTTATAGAGGTGTGCAGATAACAGACTCAATAATTCCTCTGTAATTTGGCCATAAGCTAAAATATCTTCTATATAAATCAGGGGAAGTGGTGCTTTGGTTTACATGAACATCAAGGTTTCTCTCTCTAAATGCTTTGCTCCAAAGAGTAGGTGAAAAATATGTAGCAAACCAGCAATTCTCAGGTAGACAGAACTGTTATATCAGCATATATTAGGTTCTTTCCATGGATGTCAGAGGAACAGCCAAGTATCCAATGGCTCAGAAAGGCAGGCACAGAACATAGTCTAATACATATACTTTGACTTCTATATACAGGTAGCCCTTGACCTATGGCCACAATTGAACCCAAAACTTCTGTTGCTAAGTGGGAAACTTGTTAAGTAAATTTTGCTCCATTTTATGACCTTTCTTGCCTCAGGGTTGCCTCAGCCTTCCATCCTTCCGAGGTGTTGGAGGCAATATGCTGACTCAGCATATTTGCAGATATGTAAAGCATATATAAAGCAGTATATAAGTCTAAGTGCTATTGCTACTGTTAATAGGGTTGTTAAATGAACCTGGCTTCCCCATTGACTTTGCGTGTTAGAAGGTTGCAAAAGGTGATCACACGACCCTATGACATTGTAACCATCATAAATATGAACCATAGCCAAACATCTGAATTTTGATAAAGTGACTATAGGGATGCTGCAACGGTCATAACTATGACAAATGTTAATATGTCGCTTTTTTCAGTGCCATTTGAATAGTCACTAAATGAACTGTTGTAAGTCAAGGACTGCCTCTAGTGCAGTAGGCGACATTTCTTTGTGTAAGTAGTTTCACCCTTGTCTGCAAGAAAGAGACTAATCTTGCCAAACTGTGTCTGAAAGCTGTGGGTGGAGTTTGAATTTAAGTCCCAAAGGTGTTTTTTAAAGAGACAATTTTCTTGTTTTTGTTTGAAGATGTTTTGCTTCTCATCCAAGAAGCTTCTTCATCTCTGACTGGATGGTGGAGAGCTGAAGAAGCTTCTTGGATGAGAAAAGAGAAATGTCTTCAAAAAACCCCAAGAAAGTTCAGTTGCCTCTTGAAAAAGCACCTTTGGGACAACCATGACCTGGATGACTTGAGAATCTCCATAGACATTTGAATTTAAGTGTCTGAAGAAGTGAGACTTATGGCCATGCCTGATGTGTGAAGCCTGACAGCAAGTAAAAACAGGATAGTTAATAAATAAAATAAATTTGATTTATATTTAGCTAAAATCAAACAAAATTAATATGATTGTTTTTTAATAATTTATGTAATAATGTTCTCTTTTTGCCATATTAAAAATTGTACCTTGGCATCAACTATTAGAAGTTTTTGAGTGCTGCAGCTATCTCTCCTATAAGCAATGCAAGTCAAGAATTTTGCAGCCTTAGAAAATTGGTAATTCAGTAATATGCTAGTCTTTGAGATATTATTTTTCTTTCTCTTATTTCTTAAGTAAATACTGTATTCAGTCTTCCTTGCATTATGGAAAGGCACTTCATTACTTAATTTAGATAAACATTTCTTTACTGCCAGTTCATATCACCATTTGATTCATTGTTATTTCTTGAAAAAGCTAAGAGTGCAAAGCCAGTGCAGTGTTTAATGGACTTTGTAAAAGAGTTTTTAAATTCGGCTTTCTTTTTCTTCCTTCTTACAGAGGCAAATCCTGAAAAATTCAACAGCCGGTTTCGAAATAAAATGTTTTATGCCGGGGTGAGTTGATATAGTCTCTTTTTTTCTCTGATTTCTTTTTGGTTCTTATTTTGAGCAATTAGCAACAAATAGTCCGTTAGCCAGTATCATTCTAAGAGCACGGTCCTAGGCATGTCTAATGAGAAAAATGAATTCAGTAGGTCTTAAAGCTACTTATATCTGTATATAGAATTATTGCATCAAAGGTTTTTAAAAGGAACAAATGTTTTGTATAGATTCGAAGAGAAAAGCAACATTGGCTACTGTTCCTATGGACTTGTACTTTAGATAAGCAATCAGAAAGACACTTTAGGTAAAATTTTACCTATCAGTATGCTTTTGCCTAAATACTAAATACTATTTATTAGATTTTTTTAAAAATCCCTTTTATTATTTTATAAATAATCCAAGAAGGCAAACCGGTGGTGGGATTCAGCCAGTTCTGTCTGGTTTGGCAACTGCAGTAGGCCCCGCCCACCTGCCTAGATGTAATGCCACGTTTTGGAGGCCATGCACATGCCCGGAAGGCGTGTGCGAGAGCAAAGAGCATGCATGCAATACTGAGCATGCGTGGAAGGTGGGGAGGGAGGGAGGCGTGCGAACCAGTAGGGAAGGTAAGTGAATCCCATTTCTGAGGCAAACATATACAGTACACCTTCCTCCTCCTGTTTTTCCCAAAGCAAGAGCTCTGTGAAGTTAGAGAGTGGCCCAGGTCACCCAGCCAATTTTCATGCCTAAAACAGGACTAAAACACATAGACTCCTAGTTTTTAGCTTGATGCCTTAACCCAGGGGTGTCAAACTCAAGGCCTGTGGGCCAGATCCACCCACAGGGTGCATAGATCTGGCCCACGGGGCAGCCCTAGAAACATCGAAGGACTGGCTCATGGTGCCTCTGCCAGTGAAAATGGAGCTTGGGAGTGGCCTCACCGAGCTCTGTTTTCGCTGGCAGAGGGTTGCAGGAGACTGTTGCAGCCGAAAATGGAGCCCAGGCGGGCCGCATGATGCCTCTCCAAGCTCTGTTCTTGCTGGCAGAGGGCTGCAGGAGGTCACTGCGCCTGAAAACGGAGCCTCGACGAGTGATGTCGAGCTGGCCATGCCCACCCTGGCCATGCCCCCCGGCCCCTGAGGTCAAACACAACCCCGATGCAGCCCTCAATGAAATCGAGTTTGACACCCCTATTGTCAAACCATGCTAAGTGGTTTGGGTATTACTTTGACTCTTGCTGCATATAAATGGAACTCAGTCTCTATGCAGCCAGCAGCCTCCAGAAAAACTAAAGCAAATGCCCATGCTAAAAATAAGCTAATGCCTCCAGAAGCCTTTCATTTTTCTGTCCCTGTATTGAACTGATACAGGAGCAAGAGGAGGAGGAGAAGGAGAGTGTGAATTATCAGAGAAAAACACTGATTAGCCTTCTGGTGCAGTTTTGTCTTATTTTCCATTCTATTGTCTTAATGTCTTCCAATTTAAGGGATTTTTTTTTTTTAAAAAAAGAGACTATTAAGAAGCAGATACTGCTTCCAAATATTTCTATAATTGTTGACATGGAAAATAAATCATAATCAAGAGAAGCAATCACATACTTTGTTTTGTACAGACTGCTTTCCATGGGCCAAGTTTACATAAAGTTTGCACTTGATGTTCTAGAAATATTGTCAAAAATTTCAGGAAAAAATTATATTTCACCTTTCTGTATTGCTTCTGTTCCTGTATAATCTAGGCAGCTTTTTCAGATTTCCTTCAGAGAAGCTCTAGAGATTTATCCAAACACGTGAAAGTTGTGGTAAGTATAATAGAGTATTTTGTGTCTTTTAATGACTATAATCTGGGAAATGACCTGTCAGCTTGAACACTTTGTCTGAAGCCTAGAAAAAACATTGAAGACATTTTTATTCATATTAACATGAGTGAAGGTCATTTTCATTTATATTAACATGAGTGAAGGACAGTCTCATTTATATTAACATGAATGAAGGTCCTGGGTTTGATGCCTGAATTGACCATTTTTAATGGAAACAAGACTTCGATGCCTTTAAATCAAAACAAATGATAAAGACAGAAAAATAATTTCAGGGGATACACTATCTTATTTTCTGGGCATAATTGAAATTTTCTTGTTTGTCATTTGTTTATGCACATGGAATTTATTAAGGTTGTGCAAATATTTGAGTGGTCCCCAACCCCCAGTCCATGGACTGGCACTAGGCCGCAGCATGTCAATAACTGGGCCGCACAAACAAGTGAAGTCCCATCCACGGGATGCAGGCAGCATGCAAGACCACGTCCCCTCCAGTCCACAAAAATAACCTTTCTCCATGGAACTGGTCCCTGGTGCCCAAAAGGTTAGGGGCCACTGCACTAAAGGCAGTGATGGGATTCAGCCAGTTCACACCACTTCGGGAGAACCGGTTGTTAACTTTCTAAGCAGTTTGGTGAACTGGTTGTTGGAAGAAATCTTTAGGGCAGAGAACCGGTTGTTAAATTATTTGAATCCCACCACTGACTAAAGGTAAAGGTTCCCCACACATGCGTGCTAGTCCTTTCCGGTTCTAGTGGTGGTGCTCATCTCCGTTTCTAAGCCAAGGAGCCAGTGCTGTCCAAAGACATCTCTGTGGTCATGTGGCCAGCATGACTAAATGCTGAAGGCGCTGTTGTGACTACGACCCCCGAGGCCGACTTATCGGAGGGAGAAGGCTCCGAACATGAGGGAGAGGAGTTGGCAGGCCTCCCTCTCCAGGACCCTCCTCTCTGGCAATGCCTCAGGTGTCTCCCGCAGGAGAAGAGATTGGCCAGGAGCCAGGTATCTCCTCGCAGTCAGACAGTGATGGAGATAAGTCTTGGCTGGATCCACGCCAGCATCGGAGAGACAAGCGCACGCAGCAGAAAAGGAGGCGTGCCAGAGATTAAGCTGAGTCACTGGACCACACCCCACAGGGGATAAAAGGGGGTGAGGTGGCCATTCAGACTCTATGACAGACAAAACTAACTACTAGCGAGTCACATTGTATCTTTGAAACAACGTTATCTGCCTTGGATTTAATACGGACTGGACTTGACAATTCTTGAACTGTGTGTATCTTGTTTGGGTTTATCTGTCGGAGGAACAACCCCTCCCTCTATGAGTAAAGTTCTTGGCAAGCAGCTACTGGGTTGCTGCCAATCCTCTTATCGAAAGTATTTGTTGTCTGCCAGTTTTATTTAACCCCTGACTATCTGTTTGTGTGCGTATGTGAGACGGGGACAGAACAGGCGCATGGAGCGCTATTACCTTCCCATCAAAGGTGGTCCCTATTTTTCTACTTGCATTTTTTACGTGCTTTCGAACTGCTAGGTTGGCAGAAGCTGGGACAAGTAACGGGAGCTCACTCCGTTATGCGGCGCTAGGGATTCGAACCGCTGAAGTGCCAACTTTCTTAGCTCAGTGGCTAAAATACTAAACTCAGCATCTTAGCCACTGAGCCATCAAGTCCCTTTCAAGCTAAAATGGGATTGGATTGTTTATGATTCAGAACTTTGTAGGAATATGCAATTGTTTTGCAAATTTGCAGATTTGTTTTGCCAATCACTGTGTTAAGCTATTATAGAGAAATGATTTGCTTTGGTATTTGTGCCCTGTGAACAGAAATATTGTCCCTTTTTAACTCAGGTTTTTAGGATGTTATATGAATCCACCCTAGGCGCATGATTCAATCAGTCACTGAAAGGATCTCACTTCATATCTTTTGAGTTCTCCCAGACCTGGCAGGACATCTTTCATCTTGGTAACATTGATAATTTGTTAGAATAACAACACAATGACCATACTGCAGAGCCTCTAGAACCGTGATGGCGAACCTATGGCATGCATGCCACAGGTGGCACGCGGAGCCATATTGGTGGGCACGCGAGCATGCGCTGGTCAGCTGATTTTCGGGCCTTCTGGGCCCACCAGAAGTTGACAAACGGGCTGTTTCCAGCCTCTGGAAGGCCTCCGGGCGGGTGGGGAAGGCTGTTTTTGCCCTCCCCAGGCTCCTAGAAAGCCTCTGGAGCCTGGGGAGGGCGAAA
This sequence comes from Pantherophis guttatus, assembly GCF_059756535.1. Taxonomy (NCBI): domain Eukaryota; kingdom Metazoa; phylum Chordata; class Lepidosauria; order Squamata; family Colubridae; genus Pantherophis; species Pantherophis guttatus. The sequence goes on along the minus strand of NC_142069.1, from coordinate 21,027,940 downwards.
AACAGGCCTACCAGGTTCACCGTGCCATCAGATGCCAAAAGCAGGAGGAGCACGGGGGGGTTGTGTGTGCATGCGCGGGGGGGCAGGGCGCATAGAATTATGGGTGTGGGCACGAACCTGCGCGACCACCCTGCACTCCTCCCGCTTTTGGCACGCGATGGCAAAAAGGTTAGCCATCCCTGCTCTGGAACATATATTGGCCAAATGGATTTTGTTACACCAATAAGCATACTCCTGAAGATAGAAGGTGCTTAGGAACAGAAAAGGTGTGCTCCCAAGTATTGTTCTGACCCAGCCTTAGCGGAAGCAAGAAACAGACTCCTTGTCATGAAAAACTCTCTTTATTTACCTCGGTGGGTGAATTAATGGCATTCACCCACCAAAAAGTCCAAGCAAGAGTCCTGCAAGGAGTTAAATGCAGCAACAGACCTTATCACTTCCTTGCGATAATTGCAAGGCCATGAGCTCCCAGCCGAAAGGCTGCAAATTAAGTTCTGGCAAGCAGTCTTTGATGCACAAAACACAATGAGCAAAATCTTCAGAAATATGAACTGTTGCCTTCTACGACAACCACTCCCCTTTCCTTCTATTTATTCTCCAGCCAGGGAGGGGTCATTCAGCGTCTACGTGTGCTTTGCTTCCCGAGTCGACTCCTTGTCCTCCATTGTTCACTTCTCCTAACTGCTCTGTGCATTCGTGCATCTGGAACAGGCCCCAGCTGTTCTTCCTCCTCACTCATATCAGCCTCCAAAGGCAGCTGCCTCTCCGGTGGCTGGTAAATGTCGGACAGCTCTGGCTCTATCTCTGGGTCTGACACAGTGCATCCATCAGAGCCTTCCCCAGACTCCAGAACTGGCCCAAATTCCTCCCCAACCTCCTCATTGTCCGAGTCTGCCACCAGCTCCACTGGCAGCTGGCGGGCCACAACAAGTATTACAGTCTTCAACTTGGTATCTTCCAAAGTATCTTTCCACTTGCCAGATCCTCTTAGGTAGCCATTCCAACCAAATAACCTGAATCTTGCACTGCAACCTACTGAGATTCTACACCTGTTTGTGTCTTCAGGGCACTCTGATTTGAACTGGATATCCACTGCTCCAAGACTGTACTCTTTTCTCAACTTTCAAGATCCTGTTTCTCATCAATGGATTACTCTGTTATAAAGTTTGTCTGTTCATATTTGCTTTCATTTTCTTTCTCTTACTCTCTGGCAGTGTGATGGGACTGACTTGACTTCCAAGATTCAAGAGCTGAAATTTCAATGTATAGTATTTTTAAACATACCCAGGTAAATATTTTTTTTTATTCTAGGACTCATGTAATGGAATCTTTGTTAGATGTTTCAAAAGAGTAGAAAACAAACACACAAAAACCTTGTGCATACATTTATTTGAATGTATTTATTTATTTGGTTTATCATGTCTGTATTTTTTGTCAACTCAAGGCAGCATACGACCTAGTGCTCCCACCTTCTATTTTCCCCACAACAACAACAACCCTGTGAGGTGGGTTGGGCTGAGAGTTCACCCTTCTAACTTTCATGCCTAAGAGACAACTAGAATTTACAGTCTCCTGGTTTCTAGGCCAGCACCTTAACCACTACTATACCATAATGGCTCTCAACTTTGTGTGTCAGCCTACCAAATAGCTCAGATAAACTATGATTGGTATTGTTTGTCTGAGGACCACTAATATCATTTTGACTTTTTTGTAGAATATCTTCTAATTCTTCCTCTTTTCCTGTTCTTTAATTCAATAGCTTTCCTAGCCATTTATGAGTGCTATGGTCAAAGTTTATTTGTTGAAGGCCATAAGATAAAATCAGTTATGAATCCAAAGAAACTCTCAAACCTAATCTGTTTTTTTAAAATATTCAGATCAGCAGATTTTCTAAGCCAAATCTTGTTTTGTTTAAACTTCAGCTTTCCCCAAATAAATAAAGCAAAATGTATTTATTAGGAATTTATTAATTAGTAGAAAACTAGGCAGCCTGCATAATGACAGGGTTGCATCCCAAATCTCCTGATGTGATTTTATGAACTGCTTGAAAACACCGTTTGTGAATTTTTACTGAAGGTTTTGTGTCTGAATGAACTTGGTCTTATTGAGCTCAAGAGGGGGAGAGACACAGAAAACAGATTTTTTCTGATGCTTTTTTTAAAAAAATCTGATTTGCTCTTGTATGATAATCTGCCTTTCTCCAAATCCATATACTTTTTTCCCTTATCCTTCCTTAACAGTTTTTTTTTACTTGTAATTTGGCCACTGTCAATCTCTGTCACCAATAAGTCTGAAGTTTTTCAACATTTCCAGTCCTGCCTCTAATCCCCCCTATGCAGAATTAAAACAAAACAAAATCAAAATTTCTGATATGTGTTTGACTCCATAAAAAGAGTCAACGTCTTCATTTCATGAGTGGATGTGAAATACTGTGTTTGTTGTTAGAATATTGTGGATATACCGTGTTTCTCCAAAAAGATGACCCACCTTGAAAAGAAGCCCTATCATGTTTTTGAGCGCATGCGATCCAATTAAGCCCCACCCACAAAATTAGCCTTAAGTAAAACCCCACCCACCCTGGGGTGCAGGGGGTGAGGCGAGGCACATAGGTAAAAAATAAGCTAGGGTGAGGATGGGGGTGTGTGGAGCTGCCCTACTTACCAGGCCTTGCGCATCCCGACATCTGCCTTGCCTTCTTCTGCGGCCACTTCTTCTGCAGCTGCTTGCTGCCACTCACACACATCGCCCTGGCCTCCATTTCGCCTTCGATGCCTTCTGGCAGGCATCTGAAGGCAAAACGGAGGCCGGGGCGATGCGTGCGAGTGGCAAGCAGCTGCAGAAGAAGTGGGCCAGCAGTGGGCTCCAGCTGGGTGGGGCTGTCGGTGCCACCGCTGTGAGGTGAGTCAATAATTAGAACCCTTTAGAAAGAAGGCCTAGCCGTTTTTTCGGGGGTCAAAAGAAAATAAGACCTGGCCGCCTTTTTGGAGAAACACGGTATCATATTGTATTATAATAACATAGCTCTTCCCTGACCCACTTTTTAAAAAGTATTGTCACATAAACAGCCCATAAAGCCCGAACCCTCATCCATGAGTCAATATGTTCGCCAGAAAAGTAAGGTAATAAAAGATTTGGACTTTTGTGAGAATTTTTTTTGTTTGAGAATTTGTATTTTTACAAATACATGTAAAAAAGTCAAAAATTTGACTTTTGTTTGAGAATTTGTGTTTTTAAATTAAAAAGGGTCAGCAGAAGTTCTCAACATACTTTTTTTCCCCTGGACCATCTGGAGATGGTTATGCTGACCTTTCTTCATCTGTGCTGTATCAGGAAGAGCATTTCCTGCTATGCAGGAAGAGCATTTCATAAACATATTTCAATTGGGGGAAAAAAAGCTAGTTTGATATAAGGGTTAAAGGCATCAGCTACAAATGGAAAGTCCATTTGGTTTTTGTTTTGCCTTAGGCAGTAGGTCAGCTGGGTGAGTTTCTCTCCCTCTCAATTCTAAGAAGAAGATAGTGGCAAACCGTTTTTGAAAATCTTGTCAAGAAAATGGCACAGACTTGTCCAGGCATTTGCCAGGACTGAAGAGTGATTTAAAGATGTGTGTGAGTGTGCAATCACAGATACGGTTCTACGGTTTTAATCCTTTGTGAGCCATCCCGAGTCCTTCGGGAGAAGGGCGGCATATAAATTTGACCAAATAAAATAATAAATAAAATAAATAGACAAACAGACAGATTTCTTGAAGTCTTCTGGCTATTTTTTTTTATGTGGAGTTAATGTTTTTCAAAAAACAATTGGGAAGTCATGAGGTGCAGGCTACATGTGTTTTCTAGTATACATTGCCAAAATTAGAGGGTAACAGTCAGGGGGTGGTATTCACTTACTTTCCCTACCGGTTTGCAAATGTGAGCGCGCGCCAGTGGTGAAATCTGAACCGGTTTACTACCGGTTCGCTGGTTGTGTATGCGGACCACACACCAAATGCGAGGTGCGCACCCGCAGTGCACACCAAAAGGAGGCATGCAGTAAGTAGAACAGCACATGAGGCGGGGGGATCAGCTGTGGCACGCAATCTTTTTTTTTTTTAGTTTTAAAAGCAAAAGCCTCTGACGATCACGCTGCTTAGCTGGGATCGTCAGAGGCTTTTTTTTACCTTTTAAAAGCATTTTTTCTATAACCACTTTGTCTGAAGAGGTTGTAAAAAAATACTTTTAAAAGCCTCTGACGATCCCAGCTGAGCCACGTGATCATCAGAGGCTTTTTTAAAAAAACTTTTAAAAGCATTTTTTCTACAACCACTTCAGCCGAAGAGGTTGTAAAAAAAAAAAATGCTTTTAAAAGCCTTTGACGAACCTGCTGAATACCACCTCTGGTATCAGGACTAGATTTCAGTGGTCTTATTTGGCCATTTGTTCAGGTTTTGGATGATTTTAAGGAATGTCTCAGGGAACCTTCCTGCTTGCTCAGAAAATCCAGGCCAAAAATGTTTGGGCTGTTTTTAGCAATGTCTCACCATCATCAGAAGACTTTCAGTGGACCTCCAGAAGGTCAGAAGTTTGAACTGAAGCCCTTTCAGTCCTTCAAATGCTACCCACCCTTGATCCAAAGTAATCATTCTCGCTGCTTTCCTCTTATTCTAACAAAATAAACATATGCATTGATATGCTTATCTATCGTTCAATAGACTCACAGACTTCTATTTTGCAACAAACTGAAGGTGATTGTATGCATAGTGTAGCCCAAAACTGTTGCCATCTTCATGACCATTGCTGCCTCTGTGACCTTCTCTTCCACTGCCTCAATATCTCACTTGGAAGGTCCTTTCCCCAACGTGAGACTCCATGAGTAAACATCTATAGAGATCACCCAAGTCAACCAATATTTGAGCCTAAAAAAACATACCAAATAAAAGTGATGTGGTCCCAGAATACCACAGAATTATTCCAAAGACTTCTTATTTTGAGCCATCAAAATGGATAGGCAGTTTGAAAGTGCTGGTAGCCTACAAGAGATCTCCAGAACATCAACTCTAATTTTAATCTGCTTTTGAAGGCACATATTTCTCTCCCATATTTTGCATTATATTCGGAGAACTGCATCAAAATGCAAGATTATACCACCTAGAATGAGAGGACTGCAGATGGTGGGTCAAGTTCAACCTGTTCCTTCCAACACAACTTGAATATCTTGGTCTCATGAGGGAGCCTGCTCTGGGATTTACACATGTGTCTACATCAAGATAATCTAACTGTGGTGCCATGTATCCCTCTCTCAGTTGAAAGAATGAATCTTCACTCTGAGAATCCTTCCTATATCAAGAATAGAATAGAATAGAATAGAATAGAATAGAATAGAATAGAATAGAATAGAATAGAATAGAATAGAATTAGTCCCTGCCTCAAAGGCAAGTCTACATTCTATGTGGAAAAGTGACTCTTATTTTTTTTCTGAACAATCACTGTAACAAAGGAAAGAAAGACTTCTCAGCTCTCAGAAGTCATTTGTACAGAACAAAGCTACATAGGTGCTTGATTATATGAGTTTCTGATGAAGATAAAATTGGCTGAATGTTCACTGAAGTCCTTACAGCTTCAACTTCTTTCTATAGGTATTGTGCTGGCACAATGCCCTGGGGTAATCCAGGAGACCATAGAGAATTCGAACCTCAGAGACATGATGATGGTTACATTGAGGTCATTGGATTCACCATGGCATCCTTGGTGGGTACTTTTTAAAATACATTTCTTCTCATACTAGTTAATGAACATTACACATTTGGTATGCATCTGTATTAGATAGATTTGCCAATTTAAGGACACAGTGGAGGATGGTTAACCACTATCCACTCCTGTGCTTGAAAAAATGGTTTGCATGCAACTGATTCCTCTCTCTACTTGATATTTTTCTTCTTGCTTGCTGATTTTGAGATGTGGCAGATGAGGATACTGCAAGGAGCAATGTTTTCTCAAAAGATGGTCCCTCTTTCCATGAAAATATCTCCCACGTTTAATCTCTCCCAATTTAAACAATGGATGAAGTAGACTTCCTGGTTGCCTACTGTTGTGAAAAAAAGCCCTTAGGAGGATTTATCTCATGGTATCAGGATTGAACTGAAGACAGACTGTTGTAAGCTATTAGCAAGATAATTCTGTAATGACAAGTGGGATATTGGCCACACAACTTGGCCATCTTCTATTTAAGATAAGGCAAGAATTGTGCACACCATCTAAGAATCTTTTAAAACTTTCTTTTGTTTTGGAAAGGGAAAAAAGGAAGAAAGAAATATCTACATATAATATTTCCTCTCTTTTCTCCTTCTTTATGTCATGGAAAGGCTGCTCTTCAAGTAGGAGGTCATGGAGAGAGGTTACATCAGTGTCGGGAAGTGACTCTACTAACATATAAGTCCATCCCCATGCAAGTGGATGGTGAACCATGTCGGCTGGCTCCATCGCTTATCCGAATCTCCCTTAGGAACCAGGCCAATATGGTGCAGAAAAGCAAGAGAAGGACATCCATGCCTATGCTCAATGAGTAAGTTGGTTACATGTGCTTTTTGGTAGGGGCAAAACTTAAATGTGAGGTGAAGCTGCAGTGGCCGTCCAGGAATGAATTAAGGATGTAGCAACTATACTGAATCTGTATAACGTTGTATGAAGAATTTGAATGAGGCCCCTTCTTTTTTCTCAAAGCTTGCTCCTCACGTGTCTCCCTCTCCTATAATGACTGCCATGCTCCATATTAAGTATCTTGCACCTTCCCTAAAGATAGAAGAGATCATGCAACAAAATTTTCAGAACTGACCTTCATAAAAATGAATCTCTAATAACAATTAATCACACGAGTCTCTTTCTTTTAATTTCTATTTCCCATGATGTTCTTTCTTGGGCTGAATTTCCAGTTCTGCTTTAAGTCTCTTGAAATGAAATAGCATTTGTTGGTTGTGCACCCCACTTTTGGGCTCAGCATGCTAACTCATGTGTAAACCATAGATGCGAGGTCCTTGGCTATAAACTGTTGACATGGAGACATGATCACAACTTTCCAGTCTCTTGATTTAAAAGGCAAAGGGCTAATATGCACAACTAGATAGCTCCAATATGAGTGTGAGCTGCTAACTTTCCAAAAAACTGGAACGTAAAATTTGACCCTTCATGTAGTACATCCCAGTGGTGGGTTTCAAAATTGTTTACTACCAATTCTGTCGGTGTGGCTTGGTGGGCGTGGCATGGCTTGGTGGGTATGGCATGGCTTGGTTGGCATGACAGGGAAAGGATACTGTAAAATCTCCATTCCCACCCCACTCCAGGGGAAGGATACGGCAAAATCCCCATTTCCTCCCAATCAGCTGGATCTTGGGAGGCAGAGAATAGATGGAGGTGAGGCCAGTTAGAGGTGGTATTGAACCGGTTCTCCGAACAACTCAGAATTTCCGCTACTAGTTCTCCAGAACTGGTCAGAACCTGCTGAAACCCACTTCATTGCACTCTACTGTAGTTGGCTACAGCAGCGGCTCCCAACCAGCAGTGGGTTTCTCATTATGTTACTACCGGTTCGCCGTGTGCACACATAGTCGCTTCATGTGTGCGCGTGCCCGGTTTGTGTGTGTGTCTGCCTTCCGCGCATGCGCCCGGCATTCTGCACATGTGCTTTCTTCAGGCACGTGCCTTCCGTGCACGTGGCCGGCCTCAAATACATGCCTAAATAAGATGGCATAGAGCAGGGACAGGCGAGCCCACCCACTATTTCCGCTATTGTTTCGGGTGAACCGGTCCGAAATGGCTGAATACCACCTTTGCTCCCAACCTTTTGGGCACCAGGGACTGGTTCCTTGGTGAGAGGTTTTTCCGTGGACTAGAGGGGGCATGGTTTTGCATGCCACCCGTATCCACAGATGGGCTTTGTTTGTTTGCGCAGCCTGGTTTCTGGCATGCTGTGACCTGGTGCCGATCACTGACTGGGTGTTGAGAACACCTGGGCTATAGTGCACTGTGTTGGGACACCTTGTTCCTTCCTGGTCACTGCTTGTTGTCCTCATTGGCCTTTTTGTTCTTAGCTGGCAGGCACTTAATTTTCTAAAGAGTTTAATCAGAGGACCAATGAAACTGGATTTTTTCCTGAAATTTTTGTTATTATTTATTTTTTTTAACACAAAGAAAGCTTTAAAGATTTTGAAATTTGGTATTATTTTGTCCCAGCAATGTATCCTCCAATTTACTCCAGTCCTGCTTGAAGTGACTTGAAAGTTTTTCAGGTCTGTTTTTGTGTCTTTTACGAGACTATTTATTTTGCCTCCAGACTACTGAAATATCAAAGCAAGGATAAGAAGCTTCAGGTGGACAAGATTTAGCATCATTATATGACATTACTTTTTTCATTTGCAAGTGCTTTTATGCTGCTTCAATCCAAAACGAATCTAACATCATGCCACAGTTTTTCAGCTTTTAACCTTTTTTTCTCCAGTAAACTCTAAAACAACTTTTTAAGGTAGTTCAGTAATAATAAGCTAGGAAGCTAGGAAATAAAACTCTGAATGATGAACACTCACTGTTACAAGAAAGTTTAGAAAAATAGTATTCTGTAATATGGCAAACACATAATATATCAACTATGGCAGGGGTCATCACTAGTAAAGTAAATATATACTGTATTATAAGTCATGAGGTTCTTCAAATTGGAACGTTCTAGATCAGGGGTGTCAAACTGAAGGACCATGGGCCGCATCCGGCCCAAGGATGCTAGATCTGGCCTGCGGGACCACCCTGGAAAAGCAAAGGACTGGCTTGTGGTGCCTCTGCCAGCAAAAATGGAGTGTGCCTCCTTGGGAGGGCCGTGTGCCTCACGGGCTCTGTTTTGCTGGCAGAGGGCTGCAGGATGTTGAGTTGGCCACGCCCACCCCGGCCATGCCCACCCTGGCCGTGCCCGTTCACCCCCTTGAGGTCAAACACAACCCTGATGTGGCCCTCAATGAAATCGAGTTTGACACCCCTGTTCTAGATGCATTGAGATTATAACTTTTTGGAATCTTAGAATTTGCATTCCAAGCACATCTGTCATAAGGAACGCTGCTTTATGGATTTTTAAACTGTTATTAGGTCATATGGATGGAAGCTCATATTTTCAAGAAACAACCTCTTCTGAAAATTCTACACTCAACCATAGGTTCTGATGTCCATTGTATCCCATAGAAGAGGCATCTTTCCACCTCGTAGTACTATCACCACATATGATAGCCAGGTAGCTAGAATCATGCATTTAATAAAATCTATTATTTTCACCCTGAATCAAGGATATTGAAAATAGTTATTAAAGCTGGCAGCTGTTTCTGCTTTGTGTTTGTTCTTGGTGAAGGGAAATGATATAATGCAAGAATTATGACATATGAGCCTGTTTTAAGAAACTTGTGCGTGGTCCTGTCAGCATACATTGGATGGATTGAGATTGCATTTGGTTTTCATTTATCTTGTTTTTACTATTCAGAGTGCCAATGGCTCTACAAAATGTACAGTATATACAGATAGTTGTCTGCAAAACGTATTGATAGCTGACCTGGATAAAAGACAATGTTCTTTGTCATGTGGTACAATATTTGAGTTTTTGAATCCATAATGCCTATCTTCCTACTTCAGCTTCTATCACAGTGTTTATCAATCTTGACAACGTTAAGATCTGTGAAGTTTCACCCCTGGAATTTCCCAGACAGCATGCTAAGTGTTGAAGTCCACACATCTTAAACTTGCTCAGGTTGAGAAACAATGTTCTATCTGAACAGTCTGGTAGAAACTATAATTTCATTATGCAAATTATTGCCTATGGAGATTCTCAGTCATCTACTGTGTTTTCTCGAAAATAATCCTTCCCGAAAATATTTAAACGCATGCGCAGCTGGTCCCCACTATTTCCTCTGGTTAGGGAGACAGAGCTGGAAATCAAGTAAGACGGCAAGAGGAGTCCTGTCTTGCTCCACGCGCCCCAAAATAATAAGACCTCCCTGACAATAAGGCCAAGCGCTTATTTCAGGGTTCAAAAAAATATAAGACAGGGTCTTATTTTCGGGAAAACACAGTAGGTCCATGATGGCAAATCTATGGCATGTGTGCCCAAAGTGGCATGCAAAGCCATGTCGCCTGGCACGTGCGGCCTTGCCTGTTTGTCTTCTAGGTTTCTGGTGTGCATGCACGCACGACAATCAGCTGTCCTTCGTGCTTGCGGCAATGCCAAAAACCGGCCTGTGCATGCATGGTGGCCAGCTGATTATCGGGTGCGCATGCGCGCTAGAATCTGGAAGTTCAGCTTTTCCAGAGTGCGGCCATGATGAGCGCGCCTGTGTACGACCTTTCTGCGCAACCTTTTCAGCACTTGATGCTGAAAAGGTTTTCCATCACTGATCTAGGTCATGGTTGTCCCAAAGGTGCTTTTTCAAAAGGCAGCTGGGTTTTTTTTTCCTTGAAGACATTTAACTTCTCATCCAGTACTGAAGAATCTTCTTGGATGAGAAGCGAAACATCTTCAAGGAAAAACAAAGCTCAGTTGCCTTTTGAAAAAGCGCCTTTGGGATGATTATGCAAATGAAAGAATTCATGTCATTTGAATAATTATATTATGACATATGTAATGACACTTTTTGTCCTAGTCCTTCCACAGATAGCCAGTCCAACAAGGAGAAAGGGTGAGAGAAAGTTAAGGTCTGGAGTAGAGGATCTAAGTATGAACTATTTTCCTGGTTCAGGGAAAGAACTTCAACAACTTTTATTCTAAATCATTTCTCCTACATTTTTCTGCCAGTTTTATGCATATACATCCTGATTCCAACTTCTTTGGTTGAGACAGGCAATGCTAATAAAGAAAACAAAAGAGAAGCAGATTTGATTAAAAGAGACATGAGCTTTTAAAATATTTATTTTATATGCATAAAAGGGAAAAAGAAAAGAGGAAAGAAAAGACTCCCAAATGCTTAAAACTTTCATATGCTAATGAAAAATAGTCTCACACATAACATTTATGCCATCTTATATAATTAGATTCACATTTAAGTCACTTTACTGAATGATAAAAATGGAAAATGATCCATATAAACTACTATTTGCAGTCCAAATGCCTAAATGTCTCACAAAATATCTAGTCAAAAGAAGCATCTGTGCATAATTAAAAAGAATATGAGCATTTACAAAAACCAGTGGATCTGTCAGAACAAAAATAATATGTCAGATTCCTTTGTTCCAAAGGGAGCAATAATAGCATATTAACTAATAATGCATATTGCATCTTCAACCATTAGCTTCTCCAAAAAGGTGCGGAGACATTTATTGTCAATGAAATATGAGTTTTTATTGAAATAATTGTAACTTGGAAAGGGGTGTGAGTTCTGGTAGTAAACAGTTATTATAATTTATTGTTTGATATACTTGGTGAATGCCAAATATACATTTGGCATTCACTATGCAAAGTGAATGGTGAGTGTAATTATTAATGGCAGATTATGTTTATGTTTATTTTATTACTAAGTAACAGTATTGATATGCTATTGGTTTTTGAAGACTCTTTACAGCATAATACAAAAATAAAACATAAGCTGACGCCAATTAAATCTCAACCATTGAAAGCTCTTTGAAAGATTTTAATTTCAATTAATTGATTGATTCATTTTATGCGATCAAATAGTTGTCAGGTTCTAGCGATCCAGCATGTTGGCTGGGGAATTGTGGGAGTTGAAATCCACATATCTTAAATTAGCCAAGGTTGAGAAATACTGGTCCAAAAGAATACTATGACCAACGGTAGTGAATTCTGAAAATCATCTGATGCAAAACAGTGCTTAAAGAGAGAACTTGAAACTTTTATAAGTAAATGAGACCTGATTCAATGAATATCCTAATAGGGGAGGCCATGTATTAATTGGCATATCAAAATAAACCAGAGTATTGAACAAGGAATGGAGAATTATCAGCTTGTTTAGCTTAAAGCCTAATATTTATATTGAAATGATTAATGACCTGGCTTCTTTCCCTAGCTCAGAATGTAAGTTTTAAAAAAGGGACTCCAAGAAGAGTATGAAATGAATTTGCAAATATGTAACCTAGAGTATTTGGTTTAAATATTTCCAAATTCATCTGTAAAATCTTTGTTGGAAGACATGAAAAAAGGCATGTGAACATTGCTAAAACTAAAGCAAATTAGTTTGCCCTTTAAGAGTTGGAATAATAGTTAAATGATATGGAACTCAGATTTAATATACAGATTGAATCTGAAAAGGTTGAACATTTTTTTCCTGGTGGTTATTAATGATGGGAAGTGCCCTTCTATAGAAATGTATTGCCAAATTCCCTGGCTCTCAAAGTCAGTAATAAATACTGTATTTTTCGGAGTATAAGACCCTCTGGACTATAAGACGCACCTACCTTTTTTGATGAGGAAAACAAGAAAAAGAAATCTGCCTCTGCCTCCCAGCAATTTTGTCTCGTTACAGCAAACAGCCTGCTTTACTTTCATTTTCGTTTTCAGCATAGCTTGATTAGCACAAGGAAAAAATAAAAATCTGCTCCCAGCAATTTACCTCCTTGTAGCAAGCAGCAGAGGCCCACCCAACAATAGGCAATGGCCATCCCTGCAGCCTGAAACAGCTGGGAGTCGGGAGGCCAATCCAAATGACAATCAACTTGTCTTAATTAGGCTGTGCTGAAGCTGAAATGGGCTGTTTCTTCTTGCTGCTTGCTGCAAGGAGGTAAATTGCTGGGAGGCAGAGGCCAAAGGGTGGGGGCCAGTGGGTGGGCAGGACTACATTCGGTGTATAAGACGCACCCAAATTTTCACTCCCTTTTAGGGGGGAAAAGGTGTGTCTTATACTCCGAAAAATATGGTATCCTAAATACAAATAATTCATCAAAATACAAAGTGAAGTTGCATGTACATAATATTATTTTCCATAAAGTTAATAGGTAGCCTTTCTATTTTTTTTTAAAACCCTCTTTATAGTCTTGTAGATGATACTAAAGTCTGTTACTAGATTTTTGTGTTCCGTAATTCAATAGTAAGGCTATCAAAATGGTTAAGGCATATTGCAGTGTGTGGCAGCACTTAATTAACTTTGGATAATATTTTTTAAAAAGCTAAATAGAGTTGGACTTTTCAATACTTGGCAAGATACTGATAGAAAATCTCAGGGCAGCCAGCTAGATCAGAAAATAGAAAAAAAAAAACACCTTGGAAACAATTCTATAGTGTTGTGAAGAATATTATATGAATATGTAGATTCTCAGCTCAAGCAAACGTTTCCTAAACTGTCATTGAAAGCTTAAAAGATGGAAGGAGATGATACACATAATCAACGATGCTGTAATTAGAAAATCCAAGCATAGGAGACCTTTTATATTTGAGCATGAAATATAATAGTGGTCACTATTCAAGTTAAGAATATGAATTTATTTGCCCTGTAGCCTTCAGCTGCTTTCTTCCTGTGTATAAATCAGCTGGAAATGAAGCCATTTAAGAAATCTCTTTTGTAAAAGAGACTGGCAGAGCCAGAGGGAGGAATTAAACTAGGCATCAGTTTAGAGTCTTTACATAACTGTCAGATGTAAATGCCTTATTCTCCAATGTGTAAATAGTGTACAGACAGGGTATCAGGGGTTAACTTATTCTTCACTTCTTAATGTATTCATAATTCACCACTCCCACATATAGCTCCACCCATTGTATATATAAGGAGCTACCTACACCATTTCCCTCGCTTCTATCTGTGAATATTCAGTGAATATAGAATGCCTAATGTAAATAAAGAATATATAGTTAAATCTTTAACTCTTGTTGATCTTATTGAGTCTGATCCTGAAAATATTGCAACAAACTGGTAGCAGAGGATGGTTAATTGACTCAATAAAAAAGCTTTAAGATGTCTAAGAAAGATAGGCCCAACACCAGGGCCTACAGCAAAGAAATGGAAACGGAACAAGAAATAATCAACGAATCCACCAATGCAATTTCGAGAGAATCCGAAGAATACACCACTGAAGACGAAGAAATAATTGATGACCAGGAGGAAACCGAAATAGGAAATAACGAACTCAGGTCAGAGATATTAAAACTATTAAAAAGTCAGAAGAATGATGAAAGCCTCATCGCGAACCTCCAAGATATGCTGAAGAACAGCGGAGCAGCGAGAGAGAAAAACATCACCAATGAAAAACCCAAAGATCCAAAAATAGTGAGTAATATGACTGCGGAGAAAATCATTACAAAGAAGAAAAACGATGATCCCGCGCAAAAATTTGAATGGCGGCCATCTTGGTTTCAACCGGCCTCCAAGATGAACGAAGCAGAGCCAATCAGCAAGCTCAATTCAAAATTTCTGGCGCGAAAAATATTATCAGACAACGAAAACAAAAAGGAAGATTCAAACACCTCAGAAGAATCAGAACCAGAAAGCGAGGAAGATCCAACAAAACACCAAATAAAATCAGCGATGAAAACGCTCTTTGCTGCATTTGGGCCAAAACTGAAAATTACTAAAAAGACACCAAAAAAGCGAACGAGCAAGCCAATGCCTCAAGACCTGCCCGCTCCCATCCTGACTACTAGAACGCTGACGCCGGAACCCAGAGAGCCCTGCCGATACCGCCCTACGCCGCAGACCGAAGCAAGCACCAACGCTCTCAATAGAAGAGGAAGAACAGCCACCGTCGCCAGAACCCCCAAAGTCGAACCAGAGACCGACTCATCTGAAGAAGAGCAGAGCGAGCAAGCCGCAATGAGGAGAACCTTCCACGACGACGCCGAAGAAGAAATGAGCAACGCGCATGCGCGAAACTACGCTGACGATCCGGGAAGACATGAACAGGAGAGAAGATCATGCAGACTCGTAGCGAGCATCCCCACGCCGTTTTGCAATTTTCTGCATTTACGAGACCACGGACTACCTCAGGTTGTAAGTAATGGACCCAATAATGTCGGAAATTTACCCAGTGACTTCCCAAAACTAAGGGTTGATGGCATTAATTTACAAGAATGGTATCAACAGCTCCAGGTTGTCTTTATGAAGGAAAACTTACTGTTTTTTATCACTAGTCCCCCAAAAAGACCTTGGACACTAAAAATAGATTGTTTACACCATAGAGCTTTTTTCTTAATAATATCTAGTGTGTCTCCTGCAATGTATCACAGCATTAAGCCAAATTTGACTGTTTCAGAAATTATTCAATGCATGTTTAATTTGTTTCACAGTGACAGTGTAGCCACCACCACAAGGATATCTAAAGACTTCTTTTCATCTAGGATAAAACCAGGGGTTTCCATAAATGAACACGCAGAAGGTGTCAAAATAAAAAATTGTGAAAATTATCTGGAATGCTCAGTATGTAAATCTACAAAACTAAAAACTAGTCCCAGGCCAAAAAAATCTACCAGATCAACTAACAAAATTTTTGATTTAGTACACATGGACTTAGTTGGTCCATTAACCCCATCAATCACTTATAGGAAACGTTACTTCCTGACAATAGTGGACGATTATAGCCGCTATGGATTTGTTTACACATTAAAACACAAAGATGAAACATTTCAAAAATTTAAAGAATTTTACAAACGCATAGAAACACAACACAACATCAAAATAAAACAAATTATGACAGACAGAGGATGCGAATTCATGTCTAAAGAATTCTCACAATGGTTAAAAGACAAAGGAATGTTACATTACACATCTAGTCCATTTTCTCCGTTCCAAAACGGGATTGCAGAGAGAAAAAATTCCACATTACAAACCATGATTAGATGCACATTGGAAGATGCTGGCTTAAGCAAACAATTCTGGTCAGAAGCCTTACATTATTCAAATTACACACAAAATAGAACATGGTCCAGCATTATAAATAAGACACCATATGAAGTGATGTATAATAGAAAACCAAAATTAGCACACATGCATATATTTGGAGTCACAGCAGACGTACACATACCTAAACAATTAAGAAGAAAGGGAGAAAATGTGTCCAGGAGACTCAGATTTATGGGATATGAGACTGGCACTAAAGGATACAGATTCATTGATAGTAACAACAAATTTATAGTCTCCAGAACAGCTGTGTTCCATGAACAAGCTAACTGGTCTAAATTACATCTTAATGAAATATTCCCAAATAAACATGAAGATACAAAATCTCATGAGAAAGGGACTATAGAAAAACAAAATATCAACAAATATAGAAACAAAACTAAAACTTGGACAAATAGCCAACTCAAAATAAAGACAGACACACTAACAAAAAAGGAAGCAAGATATTTGCATGATAACGATAGTAAACCCGAGAAAATCATTAGAAACACCAGAAATCAAATGCCAAATAAATACAAGGATTATGTAATGCACATGAATGGTGAACCAACAACACCCAATACATACGAGGAAGTGTTAAAACTTCCTCACGAAGAAAAAGAAAAATGGGAATTAGCAATGAAGAAAGAGATGGAAAGTTTACAAGGACTAAATGTATTTACACCTGCATCTGCACCTAAAGATAAGACAATTATTGGTACCAGATGGATATATAAAATTAAGAATTTAGAGGGAGGAAATACTCTATACAAAGCTAGATTGGTTGCACAGGGTTATGCACAGAAATATCCAGAGGACTATACTGACACGTATTCCCCCACTGTAAGAACAGAGAGTGTCAAAACAGCTCTAGTGGTAGCTTCAGCACTCAATCTAGATGTATTCCAATATGACATACAGACTGCGTACCTACACGCAAAATTAGATAAAGAAATATACGTGAGAGCACCTCATAGTCCATACACAAACAAAAATGAGACTTGGTTGTTAAACAAGAGTTTATACGGGCTAAAACAATCTGGTAAACGGTGGTATGATTGTTTAGTAAAAGTACTCAAGACCATGGACTTCAACGCTACCACTGCTGATAATTGTTTCTTTGTCAAGAGGGGTGATGATTACATTGAATTTGTATTGATTTATGTGGATGACATTTTATACATAGGAAAACATAAAGAAAGAAGAGAAACTTTTGTAACTAAACTAAATGAACATTTCTCATTGAAATCTTTAGGCAAGGTAAACAAATACCTTGGTGTCCAAATTAATAAGACAAAAAGGGGATTCAAACTTACCCAGAGAGATAAGATCATAGATCTTTTAAATAAATGCAACTTAAACAATGCCAAACCTTGTGATACCCCTATGCAAACTGACTTTCTAAGGAATTCTGATGAATCTTCTCCCGAGTTCAAGGACAATACATTCTATAGATCAATCATAGGTTCACTCCTTTACATATCTAATTGGACTAGACCGGACATCGCTTTACCACTCAATTTATTATCTAGGCATGTCAGCAAACCAACAATGTACCACTGGGAAGCTGTTAAAAGAATTTTAAGATATTTAAAAGGTACACTAGACTTTTGTTTAATGTTAGAACCTAATGATATTAAAGAACCAAAGCTTACGTGTTATGCAGATGCAGATTGGGCTGGAGACACCTCATGCAGAAAAAGCACATCTGGTTATGTATTTCTCTTAAATGACTGTCCAGTTTACTGGTACACTGGTAAACAAGAACTAGTGGCTACTTCAACAACAGAAGCGGAATATGTTTGTTTATCCAAGGCCGCAAATAATCTTGTATGGTTTAATGATTTAATTTCAGATGTCTGGAAAAAACCTGCTCTGCCTTTTGTTATGCATGAAGACAATAAAGCAGCCATTGAAATATCTAGATCTGATGCCATTGGACAAAGGTCCAGACATATAGATATAAAATTTAAACATGTGAGACAATTATCTCAGGATGGATTTATTAAAGCAGTGCATTGCGACACTTCAGAACAATTAGCTGATATATTAACGAAGCCTTTACCTTCTAAACAGCATAAATACTTAACCTCTAAGTTGTATGTTTTGTATTGTCCTGAATCTGAATGTAACTGGTGTTGTATAACGAATCGGCATTTAGAGGGGGATTTGTCAGATGTAAATGCCTTATTCTCCAATGTGTAAATAGTGTACAGACAGGGTATCAGGGGTTAACTTATTCTTCACTTCTTAATGTATTCATAATTCACCACTCCCACATATAGCTCCACCCATTGTATATATAAGGAGCTACCTACACCATTTCCCTCGCTTCTATCTGTGAATATTCAGTGAATATAGAATGCCTAATGTAAATAAAGAATATATAGTTAAATCTTTAACTCTTGTTGATCTTATTGAGTCTGATCCTGAAAATATTGCAACAATAACCATAAAAGAATGAAGTCCAGCCTCCTTGATTGCCATTGACTCTTATCTAACTTTAACTACTGCTGACCAGTAGTAGAAGAAGATTCCTGTGCACAGGCTTTTAGCAATCAATCAGTTAATCAGTTCACATGTGGATCTTGTTTTTCATGCCTGAGATTTTAGATTTCAACTCCTTATTCATATTGTCTCTAATGCAGATAACACTATTCCTGATTGGTGGGTTCTTCTGCTTTTCCTTTCTTATGGGAAAGCAAGTTCCAAGGTGTATTCCTTTCTATGTCTTTTGAGGACTGGTGAAAAGAAGGAAAGGAAGAAAAATGAGTCAAAGACATCTAACATGAAATGGCTATCAAAGTCAGGAAGTGTGGACTGGGTGGGGGAGTGATGTGGGAAGGGTCATTTGCCTGTCAAAGCACAGGCCAGCCAATTGGAATGGAGGCAGTGGTGAAATTCAAATTTTTTTACTACCAGTTCTGTGGGCATGGCTTGGTGGGCATGGTGTGGCTTGGTGGGCATGGCAGGGGAAGGATACTGCAAAATCCCTATTCCCACCCCACTCGGGGGCCAGCCAGAGGTGGTATTTGCCGGTTCTCTGAACTACTCAAAATTTCCGCTACCGGTTCTCCAGAACCTGTCAGAACCTGCTGGATTTCACCTCTGAATGGAGGCATTTGTATAAGATAGAAGGGAGACCAAACACACACACCAATAGAAGGATAAACATGCTGCTGTTGAGGTAGCACAAGAAAACACAGATGGAATTCACTTTCTTGGAAGCTTAGGGGAAGACTGAGGTCAATGTCAGCTGTTCCTTTTCCTGAAACAAGAGAAGGTCCTGCCTCAAGATGGGGCAAGCAGAAAGTGCAGATGAATGTTAAAGTAACACACAGGTGAGCAGGAAGAAAGATCCATGGGGATTTGGCTTCCCATTTGAATTGCCTAATATCAGCTTGCTAGAATTTGCAATAGCATGAATAATTATTTTCAATAAAATTGGGCATGTCTATAATCTAGACATGGAACCACTGACTGTGGTTCAAAATTGGGAAAGGAGTTCGGCAAGGCTGTATACTGTCGTCCTGCCTATTTAACTTATATGCAGAGCACATCATGAGAAAGGCGGGGCTCGATGAATCAAAAATTGGAATTAAGATTGCCGAGAGAAATATCAACAACCTCAGATATGCAGATGATACCACTCTAATGGCAGAAAGTGAAGAGGCACTAAAGAGCCTCTTGATGAAGGTGAAGAAGGAGAGTGCAAAAGTTGGCTTGAAACTCAACATTAAGAAAATTAAGATCATGGCTCCTGGCCCTCTCAATTCCTGGCAAATAGATAGGGAAGAAATGGAGGTAGTGACAGATTTTATTTTCCTGGGCTCCAAGATCACCGCAGATGGGGACTGCAGCCAAGAAATTAAAAGATTCCTTTTGCTCCTGGGGAGGAAAGCTATGGCAAATCTAGATAGCTTACTAAAAAGCAGAGACATCACCCTGCCACCAAAGTGCGTATAGTCAAGGCTATGGTTTTCCCAGTTGCAATATATGGTTGTGAAAGTTGGACCATAAGAAAGGCTGAGCGCCAAAGAATTGAGGTCTTTGAACTATGGTGCTGGAGAAGACTCCTGCAAGTCCCTTGGACTGCAAGGCCATCAAACCGGTCAGTCCTAGAGGAGATCAACCCTGACTGCTCTTTAGAAGGCCAGATCCTGAAGATGAAACTCAAATACTTTGGTCACCTAATGAGAAGGAAGGACTCAGTGGAGAAGAGCCTAATGCTGGGAACGATGGAGGGCAAAAGAAGAAGGGGATGGCAGAGAACAAAGTGGCTGGATGGAGTCACTGAAGTAGTCGGCGTGAGCTTAAATGCACTCTGGTGGATGGTAGAGGACAGGAAGGCCTGGAGGAACGTTGTCCATGGGGTCGCGATGGGTCGGACACGACTTTGCAACTAACAACAACAACAATGCATCCAGTAGCTGACTGAGGAATTCTGGGAGTTGACGTCTGCACATCTTAAAGTTGCAAAGGTTGAAAAACTGTGCCCTAACCTGTAGAGCAGGGATGTCAATCTCAAGATCCATGGAATGCTTAAATCTGGCCTGTGGGGCCAGCCTGGAAATAGCAAAGGACCGGCCGCAGGGCCTCTGGCAGCCAAAATGCGGCGGGGCATGCACAGCCCCCCCACACCCCATTTTCAGCCTGGATGGCCTCCTGCAGCATTTTGCTGGCCAAAATGGGGCGCGGGGGGGCGGCATGGGGCTTATTTTGGCTGGCAAAGTGCTGTAGGAGGCATCCATCCCATCTCCCCCTCCCCCCCCGGTTGCCCCATGGAGAACTACAATGCTGATCCGGCCCTTGAAGAAATCCAGTTTGAAACCCCTGCTGTAGAGAACCAACTATGTTTATATATAATCTGGGTCTGCTATAAATGTGAGCAGATTATGCTACCTATGCCAGTGATTCTTCTTATCATTTGTCTTGAAAGTTTGTCCTGAAAAGCTTTAGGATGGGAAATGAGTGCATTTGCAATGTCTCTTTGCCAGGGCCCAAATAAAGGGTTGAAAAAAATTGAAGGACATACATAAATTTAAAGACATTTGCAAATCCTTGAAGTCCTTCAGCCTATGGTGTTGAATTTATTTATTGATTAGCCCTTGGGCCATATCAAAATGCAGAGTTCCAGAAACAAATCGTTACAAAAGTTTGGTAAAACAATTTAAATGAAATTGGAATAACGCACGATTAAAAATGCAATTAGAATAAAATGCGATCTAAAATGAAATTGGAATAAAATATAATCATTTGAGATACAATTTAAATATGATTAAAATTATATTATAATGTCACCCCTGCATCTACCCAATCAGTCTTAAAACTACTATTAAAATTACATTATTAGATCAAATGGTCTTTCCTACAATCTACCACATTCTGCTGCACCAACTTTGTCCTTTTTTCCATCAACTTTACCGCAAATTTGGCAATCCATTTCACCAACTGCAAGTCTATGGTGTTTCACACATAAGTGTTTTCAGACAGGATTCCTGCTTGCACTGCTAATTAAGTTGCATTGTGCACCAAGAGCCTTGGTGGAGCAGCGGACTAAAGCACTGTTAAATAGCACTTAGCTGCCAGCTGCCTGCAATTACTGCAAGTTCAAATCTCACCAGGCTCAAGGTTGACTCAGCCTTCCATCCTTCCGAGGTAGGTAAAATGAGGACCCGGATTGTGGGGGCAATAAGCTGACTTTGTATAAAAAAGAACACTGCTGGGGGGGGGGGGGGCTGAAAGCCCTACTAAGCAGGTATATACAAAAGTATGAAGGCTATTGCTTAACGCATTGTAAGCTGCCCTGAGTCTCCGGAGAAGGGTGGCGTATAAATCAAACCAATAAATAAATAAATAAATAAAATAAAATCCTATCTACAGTGGTCTTCTATACTGGATTCTCTTTTTTCTGGAAAGAAAAGGGTAGTATGGATGTTGATGTTAGAAGAAATATCTTTCTGGATTC
Organism: Pantherophis guttatus; assembly: GCF_059756535.1. Classification (NCBI taxonomy): domain Eukaryota; kingdom Metazoa; phylum Chordata; class Lepidosauria; order Squamata; family Colubridae; genus Pantherophis; species Pantherophis guttatus. Next base: position 21,006,161 of record NC_142069.1, on the reverse strand, counting down.
AGTTCTAAGTGGGGAAAGAAAGACACTGGAAACATGGAGACTGCTTGGAAAGATGGTTTTAATGGTGGACAGGATCACATGCTTTGAAGATCTTAGGTGAAGAAAAAAAAAGGGCAGAGATGCTGAGAATGCCTGAGTTTTATACACTCTCTGGGCTTTTGAATTTGAGCTTGTATTCTGATTGGTTGTCAGACTCCCATGGGGCCATGCAAGGGCAACTCTGTAGGCTGTCCAGAGTCCCAGGCTTGGTTGAACCTTGCTGGGTGATGATGTAATGAAAGGGCTTTGAGCAATTCCTACTATGGCTCTGTCTGAAGGAGGTAGATCTCTGCTATGTAGAATAGACTGGCCCAGGCCTTAATGGCCCATGGACAAAGGTGGGGGGGCCTGAGTTTCTGCCTCCCTTTTAGGGGAAATATTCTGCCCTTTTAATATTTCCTAAAATATCGCATTTTCCTAGGAGAGGGGTGGGTGCTAACTTCCTACACTTATAAATAGAGAGTAACATTGTTTGGACCTCCATAAAATTCCATAACTTGGGAAAATTAATTGCATTTAAAAGCCTTGATTTTTCTGAAGAAAAGAACTAAAGGAATCATACAATTAGGGAAGCCAGGGTTTCTCTCTTTTAATAAACCACATGCAATTTGAGAACTGCAGTTAACAGAGATATCCTTACAAACTCTGAATTCATTCACAAGAATGTGTGTGTGTGTGTGTGTGCATATTGATAAGCAATTTTTGCAAAGATAATTTTGCCATTCCAGAAAAAAAGATTTAAGTGCCACCAATCTCTATGTTTGCATCCACATAGGGAAGAAAATATATATATTTGTTTATGGCTTTTATCTTTTGTGTCCCTTTATGTTCTGCATCGGACTGAATTAATCCAGGAAAAGAATGAGGTGCCCTTCACTTCCCGCTATTTCTAGGAGGGGGGAAAATGTGGTGATAAATGAAATAAATGAAAATTGGCTTTGTAGTGACAATACTGCAATTTTGCCAGACTGGAGATACAAATCTGATACATAATCGGAATGTCACTTTGAAGAGAAAAGTGCTATATTATCAGCATCCAGCTTCACAAAAAGGCATTTTCTGATCAAAAGACAACCTCCTGTTTCACGCATAAGCTCTGCAGCGATCTGAGATTGGCGATAGCCTCCTGTGACCCCGTGAAGAGAACATACAGGAAGGACCGTTGCTCAGGCCAAGGCCCAATTATTTCCTCACAGTGGCTTTTGGAGGTTTGCAAGTGGGAGACGGAAAGGTACAGGTAGTCCTCAACTTACAACAGTTCATTTAGTGACCATTCAAAGTTACAATAGCACTGAAAAAAATGACTTATGACCATTTTTCACAGTTAGGACCATTGCAGCATCCCCCTGGAATGTATTTGAATGAAATACAACATTAATTAACAGCACAAAATTGTTGTTGTTGTTAGTTGTGAAGTCGTGTCCGACCCATCACGACCCCATGGACAATGTTCCTCCAGGCCTTCCTGTCCTCTACCATCCTTTGGAGTCCATTTAAGCTCACGCCGACTGCTTCAGTGACTCCATCCAGCCACCTCGTTCTCTGCTGTCATCTTCTTCTTTTGCCCTCAATCTTTCCCAGCATTAGGCTCTTCTCCAGTGAGTCCTTCCTTCTCATTAGGTGGCCAAAGAGCTTAAGACCAAAGTTTAAAGAGTGATTTTTTTTTTGAGTAACAGAATCAAAAGGGGAGATTAATATGATCAATCTAATTATGTGTATTTGGTTTTAAAATTTACCCATTATGGAATGAGCCTTAGAATGGCAATATTAAAAACTATCCCTTTGTCCAAGCAATCCAAGTTGGAGTTGTAGAAATCTGCAAATGATACTTTCCATTGAAAAATGTTTAGTTTTAGTTATGGATTTTTTTCAGTTGTCTTTCAACTTTATCTTGTTCCTACTCTAGGTTATAATTTACTGACCTTGGGCTAAATTAAAGGGGGGGAGGGAATTAAGTTTGATGCCCACAAGTCATTTTGACTAAACATCAAGCAGAATAAAAATAAAATAAAAAGGTCACGCATGAAATGTACTTTGCAGTTCTCCAAAGCTCTATATATCCGGCGTAAACTGCTCTTGTGTTTGTAAGTCTGATCATTTTTAATTGAACAAGAAAGGGGATGAGAAGACTTTTATAATTTGAATGAACAATGAGATATTGTTCATTCAAATGTAATTTTATATTTGTATTACTAATGGATTGAAACCAGATCCTCTTCAGTGTGACTTATTGTACAAGTAGTGAAATAGTCAAGGGCCGGGGTGTCAAACTCGATTTCATTGAGGGCCGCATCAGGATTGTGTTTGACCTCGGAGGGCCGGGTTAGGCGTGGCCATGGTGGGTGTGGCTAGCTCGATGTCACTCATGTCAGGGGGGCATCTGTGGTGGCCAAGTGCTAAGGCAGAATTTCCCTCAGATCCTCTCTCCCTCTCATTATAATCTTCCTTCCTTCCTTCCTTCCTTCCTTCCTTCCTTCCTTCCTTCCTTCCTTCCTTCCTTCCTTTTCTTCTTTTTCCTTTCCTCTTCCCTCTTCATTCTCCTTTCTTCTTCCTTCTTTTCACTGGCAGAGGGCTGCCGGAGGCCATAGCAGCTGAAAACAGGGAGGCAGGGAGTCATGTGCAGCCTCCCCGGAGCTCCATTTTTATTGGCAGAGGCACAGCAAACCGCAGACTGGTTCTTTGCTGTTTCCAGCCCGGCCCCACGGACCAAATTTAAGCACCCTGTGGGCTTATGATTTATGACCACAATTGACCCCAAAATTTATATTGTTAAGTGATCTTTTGTTGAAGTGAGCTTTGCCCCATTTTACAACATTGCTTGCCATGGTTGTTAAGTGAAGCACTGCAGTTAATAAGTTAGTAACTTGGTTATTAAGTGAATCTGGCTTCCCCATTGTCTTTGCTTGTCAGAAGGTTGCAGAAAGGGATCACATGACCCTGGGATGCAGCAACGGTCATAAGTATGAATCAGTTGCCAAATGTCTGAATTTTGATCACATGATCCTGGAGATGTTGCAAAAGTTGTAACTGTGAAAAACAATCATAAGTCACTTTTTTCAGTGCTGTTTAACTTTGAACAGTAACTAAATGAATTGTAAGTCGAGGACTACCTGTACTGGTGTTGCAAGTAAGGATAGTGCACAATTTTGGCTGATCTTCATATGTATATGTGGGAGAGAAAGAGAGAGAGAGAGAGAAAGAGAGGGAGAGAACAAAATTTTTCTACTCCAATTTCAGAGCCTACAACAAATATTTTGTTGGGTCTGTTCAAAAGGAACACAAACATGTAAATGCATGTTGTCCTTGCTTAACAACTGGTTCCTTAGCAACCGTTCAAAATTATGACGGACTCCCCAAAAGATATTTATGACCTGATTTTGAAGGTCTAGTAACAGTTGCACATTCCTCTTGTGGTCAAGTAATCACATTTTGGGCCCTTGGCAACAAATTCACCTTTATGGCTTTTATAGCATCCTACAGTCATCTGACCGTGATTTTTTGTTTTTTTGCTGGTTTCTGGAAATTACTTCTGGTAAAAACAATGCTTTACAACCAGTTCAAAAAAGGCCGTAAAATCAAGCGCAGTTACTTGGCGTTCTATTTAATGACCACAATGACTTACAACTGTAATTCTGGACTCCATGAAAAGCATTAATTGAGGACTATGTGTATTCCATACTGGATTTTATCTTTTCAGATATGGGTAAAGCAGTGGTAGGTTCCAACCGGTGTTATCATCGGTTCTCTTCACGCACGCGCTTTGCGCGTGATCGCTGCGTGCATGGTGGCTTCACTTACATGCATGCCGAACTTGTGCTCCATGCAAGCACATTAGGTTTCTGCCCAGTTGAGGTGTGGCAATCCACTCTTCCGCACCTATCAGCTGGACTAAAAAACAACAAATAAAGGTAAGTATAACGTGGGGGCAGGTAGGAGGGCCCAGCTCCCAGTCAAAGAGAACCAGTTCGGTGACGTCACATCATCACCACTACCGGTTCTCCCGAACCGGCCCAAACTGGGAGCAACCCACCACTGGGGTAAAGCAATCATAAATCCTGTCTTAAAAATACATACATTTTTGGAACCTTCAAATTGGTCTGAGAAAGTTTAATACATATTTTAAGGACAATGCAATTCCATAGACTTGCTTTTAAAAGAAATGAAATGGACTTAAAAATAATATAAAAGAGCTGAGTTCTTTTCTTTTGTGTAGTGTTGGGAGGGTTTCCCAAGACTCTTGCAGTTTGTTTTAAAGGCTGCTTTGTCACTCTATTTATGTGACATATCAGAGGAAGAGGAGCCTCGATATATTATATGAAGAGTGCTGATGTTGCATACCCCTGCAAGCTGGTGATGAGAGAGCTGCATATTTGTAGCTTTGTTTGAAATTGTATCACCTGCTTTCTTTAAACAAATGACATCTTCCACCTGATTCCACTGGGGCCTTGTCTGACCTTTGTTCAGGAAAACACATCTTGGGGTTTTTCCCCCTCAAAACTTGGTTCTCCCCTGCTGCAAAATCCAAAACTGTGAGTTGTAATGACAAGGCCATTGGACTGATAACAATAAAATGAAGTGAAAGGAATGCTTGAGAGACGAATGAGGAAGTGGAGAATCCATTTATACTGAGATGGTAGCAGTTATTTACTGTTAGTCAGGGGTGGGCTTCAAAAATTTTAGCAAGGGGTTCTCTTCCCAGTTGCTGGGTGGGCGTGGCCATGATGGGTGTGGCCTAGTCGGCCTCCTGCACCACGGGGGGGCGGGGGTTTGCCCTCCCCGGGCTCCAGAGGCTTTCCTCGAGCCTCTGGGAGGGCGAAAACGGCCTCCCCAGGCTTTGGAGGCCCTCTGGAGACAGGAAATGGGCCTGTTTCTGGCTTTCCCGAACTTCCGGTAGGCCCATTTTTCACCCTCCCTGAGCCTCCACGCACACCCTGCACTTACCTGGATCCAAAACGGGCCACTTGGGGATTCCTGGGAGGGGAAGGGCCAGCCAGGATTGGGATTTGGGGGTTCTCCAAACTATACAGAATCTTAGATAAAGGTTTTCCCTGTGAACCCCCAGCAAGCCACCCCTGCTGTTAATAAAATGAACTGTAAATGCAATGCCTTTTCAAAACTGCCTGGGTTCAAAATATGCACAGCAGTTTCCCCATCATTTTGTACCTATATTTCCTCTCTCTTGTCCTCTAAAGTCAATAAGCGGGGACTCTGCATTACATTTTGAAGGATTATTGTTGTAGCGGCGATTGAAAAAGACCAGCATGTCCGAATACCAATATATTTGAAATACTGAGTCATACTTTGGGTGAGGTACTTGGCTCAATTGCTCTGATAGCGTCTGCCTTTCTCTATCAGAGCCCTTCACCTCTTGCCATTTCCAAGATTACATCATGCTACAAGAATCTCCTTGTGCTGCCGCTGCCTCATTCTGTGGTACCAGCACCATTTCCTTTCATTGTGCTTGCTGGTATCTATCACTGGCTTTGGGTTTGCTGCCCTAGAACTTAATATGCATCTCCATTGAGCTTGTATGTAATGCTTTCCTTTTGTTTTGGTTAAATGTTGTCTGTCTTTCTCTCTCTCTTTCTCTCTCTCTGTCTGTCTGTCTGGGCTTTTTTCTTGTTTGTCCATCTGTTGTGCTGTTCCTGCTGTGGCTACTCATTTCCTGCTGCCTATAGCATCCAAAAAGTGTCGCCCGTTGACCTGAGGAGAGTTTCGGCTCCCCCTGATTCTTTTACCATGTGAGTACTTGTCTTTCCCTTCCCTATTTTTAAATATCACAACCCCTTTCTTTCAGGCTCCACCTTCTCCTTCTCTGCATGGGTTCTGTAGCATGAATCCTGTAGGTCATCTGGAAATGCTTTCACCAAAGCTAGCATTTCCAGTAATGCAATGTGCCCACCAGTTCCTGAAACTGATACTGAACAAAAGTTACTTGTGCTAGTGTTGTTTGTTGAGAACTCTGATTACTTTCCTGAGTAATCGCAGGAAAGTTCATAGGCTAAGACGCTGAGTTTGTCGATCGAAAGGTTGGCAGTTCAGTGGTTCGAATCCCTAGTACCGCATAACGGGGTGAGCTCCCGTTACATGTCCCAGCTTCTGCCAACCTAGCAGTTCGAAAGCACGTAAAAAATGTAAGTAGAAAAATAGGGACCACCTTTGGTGGGAAGGTAACAGCTTTCTGTGCGCCTTTGGCATTAACCAGCCACATGACCATGGAGACATCTTTGGACAGCACTGGCTCTTCGGCTTTGAAACGGAGATGAGCACCGCCCCCTAGAGTCAGGAATGACTAGCACATACAGTATGTGCGAGGGGAACCTTTACCTTTACCTCCTTTTAAGTAACCTGATATAATACAAGCTTGCAGATTGGGTAATTCAATTGAAAGTAGTTACAGCCTGCCTTTTTTTACTTCTTCTGTTACCTGAGAAGGAAGGCCCTTGATGAATAACTAGCCACTGCTTCTAGAGACAATTCATACAGACTGAAGCATAACTAAACATTACTCTTTCTCAAGTTCCTGAGAGAGAACTGTTGTCAAAAAGCAACAGTTGAGCAGTTTTCTTTTCAAGGAGAAGGTTTGTTGGTGTATTACACATTCCTCTTTTCCTTCACAGGGTTCAGAACACATGCATTTCATTTCCTTGAAATGCCTGTTTCCCACATTGCCTTTAATAAACAAAATTCCCATTCCCATTGGAATTAACATTATTTCCTCATTGCTGAATTGAAATGCATTTTGTCTATTCTTGGGATGGAAGAAAAGTAGCCTGGTGTGAAATTTGCTGTCCTCATTTCCAATCCCTCCTCATCTTTCTGTTTCAAGTAGCTGCAGTCATCTGACTTTCTTACAACATAAAGTGTGACAAAGCATAGCAGATTTTAAACTCCTTGGGGCTGCCCTTGGATAGTGTTAGAATAAGAGGGAAAACACCAGGCTATGGTTGATGTAAAATGCCCTCAACCGATGAATGGGAATGAAAAAGAAAAGAAGAAGACAAAGTTGCAGGGATAGTGCAGAAAAAAGATGTTTTCAGGGCATGTTCTTTCCATATCATAAGCTATTCAGAGCAGAAATTGCTCAGAGGAAAGAATTATGACATATTTTACAAAGCACTGCGTCTGCTGATTCTGTTACATCGATATGTCAATCAATCAAATGCAGACTAAAAATTACAGCTCTTGAAGCACAGAGTTGGTGGTGAAATCCATGAATACTTTGCGTATTCTTTCCTGAAAGTATAAACAGATGTTATGGACTGAGACCACGATTGTACCAACTGAGTTTCATCCCACATTATGTACATCATCCCAAATAATGTCCTTCTGGCTTCTTTATGGACAATGCAAGCAGGTATAACCCAACTACTGTAGGTATGTAGGCAGGTAGACAGACAGACAGATTGATAGATTGATAGATTGATAGATTGATTGATTGATAGGTAGTGAGAGATAGAGATAAAGAGTTAGAGATAGAGGAAGAGCGAGAGAGAGATAGGGGGTTGAATGGAGGGAAGGAGGGAGTGAGAGAGAGGGAGGGAGGAAGGAGAGAGAGAAGAGAGAGAGGGATGGAGGGAGGGAGGAGAGAGAGAAGAGAGAGAGAGAGAGGGATGGATGGAGGAAAGGAGGGAGGGAGTGAGAGAGAGATCTTGATTTAAGCCAGAACCTTATTACTGCATAACTTCAACTGGTGCAGAGTTCATGCTCTGAATACATGTGGATATTGGAAAGAAGCATCATGTGATATGTCAGATGTAGGCAAAGCTATTTATTTAGCTGAGCCCTGTTTGCATGCTTAGTTAAATACTTTTAAGAATGCCTGCACAGAGCATGTATGGCAGATGCATATTGCTTAATAAGAAATCAAATTCTAGAATGAATTTAAAGAAGTAAACATTTCTAAAATCCCAATTCATTTTAGATATTGGATCAACATATAAAGACCGTGGTAGGTTTTAGAAAATGGTTTAAATTATTCTATATCCCAAATCTGAGATCAATTAACCAAATTGCTTCACAACAACTGATTGTTAGCGTGCCTAATAAATTAAAGCACAAACTCCAAAAAAATTATGAACTTTAGATTTAGGGTGCTACTCACTATGATATTCTGCTGCTCAGAGTCACTTGATGGGCGGCGTTTAAATTGAATCAATCAATAAAAAATAAAATACTCAGATGTTGTCAAGATTGTTCTGAAAATCTCATTGAGACAAACGAGCAGACTTGAATTTGAGGAATATGAATGCTGGTAGATAATTATATAAAGGCCAAAGTTCCAAAAGTATCATTTAGAAGTAGTCTTGAATTTTAGACAGTGAAAGTTGTTTGAGGATTCTTTACATTATTAATTGTTGTTTGCTAACTGGATGCTTAGAAAAATGTATATGCTGCATCCACCATCATTTCTCTGCTATAAATCAGCTCACAATTACAGGCTTTTTCCTCACTTAGGAAAAAAATAATTTATATAACTATAAAATGTTGGACGAGTTGGAAATTTTTATCCATTTCTTTCACAAATGCCAACAGCAAAATTGCCACTAAATTGCTGATGGTAACTATTTATTTCTCTTCTGGCTATTGATTTACTATTTATCCATCCATCATCCATTCATCCATTCTTATGGCTTTTTAGCACTGTTGAAACAATAACAGCCATAACTCCAAAATTACCCATCAGAAACCCAATTATTAATATCTGGAAAATACAAAATTCTTATATTTCCCTCAAAAAATGAAATGTTCATCCAATCCTACTAATACATTGTAAACTATTTCAGCAATGTTTGTTGCAATAAGGGGGGGGGGGGCTTAGGGAATAGAAAATAATGAAAGAAAAATTAGTTAGTAGGTGAAGTTGTGTACTGTATATGTAAATTTGTTTCTTGACTAAGAGAAACTTGTATGTTTTAAATGTTTTTAAGAATGAATAAAGTTTTGTTTTAAAATTAAAAAAAAAAGAAAATAATGAAAGACAAACCATTAGATACAGTACATTTGTATTTACCGTGTTTCCCCGAAAATAAGACCCTGTCTTATATTTTTTGAACCCCGAAATAAGAGCTTGGCCTTGTTTTTGGAGAGGTCTTATTATTTTGGGATGCATGGAGCAAGACAGGCTCCTCTTACCATCTTACCTGATTTTCAGCTCTATCTCCCTAACCCTAACCAGAGGAAATGGCAGGCACATGTGATTAAATATTTTCAGGGAGGGCTTATTTTTGGGGAGGGCTTATTTTTGGGGGGGAGGGGGTCTAATTTTAGCGCATGTGCTCAAAAGCCTGATTGGACTTATTATCAGGGAATGTCTTATTTTTGGGGAAACAGGGTATTTTGTTTCAGATTTTAATTCTTTAATAAAGACACTTATTAAAGTGAAAAGTGGAACAAAATACTGTAATGATGAAATGTTATTTTCCATGTTCCAGCTAATCCCCCCTGATGTTTCTCTAGGATATCCCATTTTCTTCACTTTCTCCATGTCTCTTGATTCACTCTTCAACAACCAGACATACTCAGGATGCCTCAGTCATCATTATTAGTTTTGGGGATTTTATTTTTATTTAATTATATTCCACCTGTATTATTTTTGCAAATAACTCAAGATGGCGAACACATCCAACACACCTCCCTTCTCCTATTTTCCCCACAACAACAACCCTGTGAACTGAAATCTAGCAAAAGAAAATTACTAGAAACTAAAGATTTACAAGAATTGACTTGTCATCCCTTCTAGGTCCTTGTCCCATTGAATATTTCGTTAATACCAGCAAACTTTTGCCTTTTCTTTTTTTTTGAGAGAGAGAGGAAGCTGATTAGAAAAAAAATGATATCATTGTTTGTTTTCTAAGGAAACTTATAAGGCTCTTGTTTTCAAAAAGAAGAATAAAGTACTACAAGAAAGATAGATAAATGAAGAAAGCAGTTTAGGGAATATGAGCAGCATATTTCCCGAGGTGTCAACTGGGAACAGACTATATCAATAATTAATAAAATAATTTTTAAAAGTATCTGAACATTCTGGTAGGAATATCCATGGAAAAGGGCAATCTTCTAGACACCCCTATGTTATAATTTGGCAGTAAATAAAATCACATGATGTTTGATTTTAGGATTTAATGGATGTATTGAAGGCAGGGAGACTTCTGATCTCTGAAGAAGGAATTTAAATTGGAAGATGGGTGATTCTATAAACTATAAGTACAAAAACACCCCACTCAAACTATTGAACATTTTGAATATTTGCCACAGCAATTATAAATCTAAGAATATGAACTTCACCAGTATTTTCTCCCATGCAAAAAATTCCAAAACTTTTAATTTCATTGAATTGGATGGTAAGTCAAATAGAAATGCAGATAACTTCTATGTCTGATTTAATAGATAAGAAACTGTCTTAGTTGGAGAAGGACGTTCTTCAGCAAGACTATAATGTTCAGGAACAAAAGAACTTGAAAAGGAATGTTTAAACATAAAACTATGTAACTAGAATACATCAAAAAGAACAAGGGATCTTATGGTTCCCGAAAGAATCTTTGTTGGTTTTGATGCACTAGTCTAAATTGTTATCATTTATTGGTTGATCCATTAGGGATCAGTAAAGACCAAGATATTTTCCTAATTTAGGTAAAAGCTAATCTTTGCTCAAACTCTAGTATTCATAATTTATGGACATATATGCATGTAATTTTCTTGGCACAATATAGAAGTGATTTGACATTGTTTTCTTCCTAGACAGTTTGGGTTTTCCAGTCTAGCTTACAGCCCTGAGTTTTCTTAGTGATCTCCCATCCAAATATTAACTAGGTCTGGTCTTGCTTAGCTTTTCAAGGTCAACCCAATACTATGTCAGAAACATAGTAGAATTATGGAACTACGTTATGAACATTTCCTGCTGCTCTGAATGTTATACAATAGAGGTTGCACAGAAGAGTCACAAGCTGGACAAGTTTTAATTTCTTGTTATCCTATTGTGTCCATTTTGTCCTTAAACATATCTGCATGGATATCTGTGGATGGATGCACAATGCAAGTGGGCACTAGCTCCCCACCAGGACTCTTGTTTTCTTCTGGGCTGACATCTTATTTTGAATGAGTAAAGTGTTTTCAATTGAAGCATCATATTTAATGCATCATATCACTTCTAAGTTCTGACAATGAAATCACACTAGCGAGGTTAATTATTTTTCTTTTGTCAGCTGGCGTTTTCCTTCTCCCTATTATTCTAAAAAGCAAGGACATTTAATTAGTTTTGCATGTTTATTGAGGAGATAAATAGTTCATTAATCTGTCATAGCCAAAATGCCCCAGGAGAGTTCTGAATTACCCGAAGTTTAATGTTGGGTTCTATTTTTTAAAGAGGCCGATTTCCTATTGAATCATATTAAATGTAGGCTCTCGCCTGACAGCTGTTTGCGAATAGATTCTTCCACTGTTTTTCTATATACAGGCATGTTATGGTTCACAGGATTTAAAAATAATTGTCAGAAAATGTGGATGCTTAAAATTAAATATTCCCTTTCGGTTGCATCAGCCTGAACTTGTGGCAGGGGCATTGTTTGGGTATCAGATCCCTGCTCTGAATTCCACTAGATTAGATTCCTTCCTTTTCTTTTTACTTGTCACTTGGGCAGAAATGCATAGTCAAAACAGAACAGCATCTGAATAATTAAGCTGCCAGCACTAGAAGTGCTTCCCTTTGTTTCTTTAAATATGATTGGCCTACTCTCCTCTTTAAAAAGCATTCGAAGTGGTTTATAAAATAGAGTAAATAACAACAGAGTTAAGAATACAGTTAGCTGCAATTTTGTACAACACTTTAAAAAGTTTGCATTTTGTGAAGACGTTACTGGGAGCTGCATATAAGGACTAGGTGTCGCCTATGACTGGATGTTTCTGCTTCAAGGATAGCTCAGAAAGATTCAGACCTGACAAATCTGCACAGTATTTAGGTTGGGGAAATCTAAAGTGTTACGGTTTTAATGAGCTTTCCCTCTACTTCTTATCTAAATCATGTATTCCAATAGGTAATGTTATGCTCAGGATGTAATCTTACGGTATATAGCTGATCGCTTCTTGTACTACTTGAATCAACGATTCTGTTGATGAAAAAGAACTATATCTTGACTATATATTAGGTGAAACTTTCTGATGGAATGACAGCAGAAGTGCTTTCCCTTTGAAGTTATGAAGTCTATTTGGTTAGAGCAGGGGTGTCAAACTCAATTTCACTGAGGCCTCATCAGGATAGTGTTTGACCTCGGGGGGGGCAGGGTGGGAGTGGTTAGCATGATGTAACTTGTGTTGGGGGGCACAGGTGGTGGCCTGAGTGCTCTGCCAGTGAAAATGGACTCCCAAGCTCCATTTTTGGCTGGGATGGCCTCATGCAACCCTCTGCCAGTGAAAACGGAGCTCACGAGGGCTGCATGCGGCCCTCCTGAGCTTCGTTTTCGCTGGCAGAGGCACCGTGGGCCAGTCCTTCACTATTTCCAAGGCGGCCCCATGGGCTAGATCTAAGCACCCCACAGTATGGACCCCCAGGCCTTGAGTTTGACATACCTGGGTTAGAGTTTTAGAGGTTGAATGGCCTATCATATTTCCTGAATGAGCAGGGGAGGTGAGATTGCACTAGTGAATGTAGCTTTCCCTTCTAATTTTCCAGCTCAATAATTTGACTTGAGCTGCAAGAGAGATCCAGCTCCATTTCCACCCATGGGTTACTTCTGGATGCTGTTGGTCACAGAGACAGAAGTAGCTTCACTACACTGTCACTTCAGCTTTAGTTGAAAATGGGGTTGCTTGCTACGGATTGCTTCCCCCTGCTTTACTCCATGCCTCTCCATGTCATCAGGGCTATCTTTGGATAAGAGCTTGATGTGCTTTCAGAAATAGTCCAACTAGCAGTCAGAGGCACAAAGCAACTCATCATTGACAACTTGGCAGGTGGGTAAACATACTGTTCCAAGTATCCACATGTACATATTCAATTTCATCCTTGTCCCACATTAAGGAGTGTTACGATCAAACCGGTCAGTCCTAGAGGAGATCAACCCTGACTGCTCTTTAGAAGGCCAGATCCTGAAGATGAATCTCAAATCCTTTGGCTACCTAATGAGAAGGAAGGACTCACTGGAGAAGAGCCTAATGCTGGGAAAGATTGAGGGCAAAAGAAGAAGGGTATGACAGAGAATGAGGTGGCTGGATGGAGTCACTGCAGCAGTAGGTGTGAGCTTAAATGGACTCCAGAGGGTGGTAGAGGACAGGAAGGCCTGGAGAAACGTCCATGGGGTCGCAATGGGTCGGACACAACTTCACAACTAACAACAACAACTGATAGTTGTTTTCCCATCAGTGGTTGAAATGGTATGTGGAAAGAACATTGGGAGTTAGCTGGAATTGCTGCAGACTAAACAGTGGCCAGTCAACCCACAGAAGGAATGGGGACATGGCAAACATCTTAGAAGGGACCTCCCTAGTTTCTTGGATTGTGAAGATGAAGGAGGAGAGATGAATCATCAGACTTTATTGTAACCTTACAATAAAGTTAGAACTACAACTTCTGGTTGCGCTTCTTGTCTTCATTGACAGTACCTTACAAAGCTGAGAGCAGCTGATGCTTGGTGGGATGGTAAATGAAGGTGGAGGTACCCATTAATCATTTTCTTTAGGGCAGCAGCAGCCTGTGGCAAAGTAGGGCTTAACGATTGGGGCAGCAATCTTATGTTGGCATATTTTTCTGCTGGCTCACTGACTTGAAGAGCACTTGAAGTAGTCATCTGCCTTAAACTTCCTTCTATGAGGAACAAACATTCCGACAGTAAATGTTAGACTAATTTTTTTTTTCATGGAGGGTTTTTGTCTTGAATGCTCTGGGCAACATGCTTCCTTTCTAGGGAGTAGCACATAATTGCCTATTAAAAGTTAGCTTTGTGAAAGCCAGGAAACATTTTTTTGCCTGGCAGCTCTAGCTTTTCCAGTGGATGCCTTCCGCTGCATGGAGACAATTTATTTGACTGTTTGCCCAATTTGGATGTTCACATAGGTTAACTCTCTTTTCATTTTAGATAGATAGATAGATAGATAGATAGATAGATAGATAGATAGATAGATGGATGGATGGATGGATGGATGGATGGATAGATAGTCATTTATGCTCTTTGAGATGTAGCTAACCTTAAATCCTTTTCAAGGTGCTTTAGATTGCAAGATGGCACCAAAAGTCTGCAATGTAACAATATTTTAAAAACAATGAAATATTTTTTTAAAAAAATAGCAAAAGTTTCAAAGCAAAATAATATTTTTATAAATGGAGATATTCTAATGAAAGGGGTTGCAGATAGTCAAAATGGGTGCTATTGTCTTGAAAGAATACATATTTTTGCTTTTTTTAAAATCAGGATTCTCAAAAGTGTTCAATATTAACACTTAAGGACCAATGTTCTATCCAAGAAAGGGGGGGGTGTCATCATTATAATTTGTAGTACTATTTAATTTAATTTAATTTATCAAATTTCTATGCCACCCAACTCCCAAGGGATCTAAGGTAGCATTTATTAAAATATTTGAATGTGATAAATGTGGAGGGTCCTTTTGCATCCATATGAAATCACCCACCAAAGTGGTTACCATTTGTCTACTTGTGGTCACCCACTTTCGAACTGCTGGGTTGGTGGTAACTGGACCATGTGACAAGAGCTCATCCCATCCCGTGACAGCAATAGGTCTCAAATGATTGTCAGCCCTGCAGTCTAACCTCATGAGCCACCACATTCCTTAAGTAAAGTAAAGTAAAGTAAAGTAAAGTAAAGTAAAGTAAAGTAAAGTAAAGTAAAGTAAAGTAAAGTAAAGTAAAGTAAAGTAAAGTAAAGCAAAGCCAATGGCTTTCTAAGAGTAAATAGAGTAGGGTGTTGAAATTTTTGGATGAAATGGAGCTGACCAATTTTTTTTCATTACCAAATCCCAATAACATGATTCAAGAGACTAGTTTTCACATTCTGGAAATCTTCCAACAGCCATTCTGGCTGAGGATGGTGAGTGTTGAATTCTAATACATTTAGAAGAGATAAAGATGGAGAACACAATCTACAAGTCTGAATATGGCAAGAATTATTCATATTTCACAATGATTTCATTCATTTTTTCCCCTTAAAAGTCCAATAACAAAGCTAAATTTAGATTATTTGTAAAATTATTCTAGTTTTTCTTGGGAAGAGCATTACTGGTTAGACTGGCTTGATAGGTGCTCAAACTTAAAAAGATAATTTGTTTCTGTTGATTTTATTCCAGCATATTACAGTAGTTGCAGTATGATTCTTCTTTGAAAGGGATAAGGGATATCAATTATGAAGAACTAAGGCCCTAGTTAGAAGCCTCAATTATGGTACATCATGCATTTAGTGGCATCATGGCACAGTATGAATCATTTGCATGATGATATCATGAATCATTTGCATGATGATATCATGGATTTATGAGTTGTCACTCACTTGCCATGGACATCATTGTCATGGGAGATATTACTATTTTTAATTTTGTTTTGCACCTCTTGCTTTTTTGGCCAGAAAATGTTTAACTTCTCATTGTAAAACGTTGAAACATTTTTCTCTTTTACTTAACTCTTCACATATAATTCTTTTATTTCAATCTGCTCCATGTTAAGTATGGTATTGTATGTCACATTTCCCTGATATGTGATGTTTCCCTTGGATGTTTTTCTTCTGTTTAAAAAAAGTAGGGCAGTATTTATACAGAGTTTATCTTATGTTATATGAAGTTATAAGAAGAAAACCCAAAACACAGAACAAATTCCAAAAGCAACCAGTTTAAACTATTCTAAATGAAATACATTTAAAGGTATTTTTTCTCTTCGTGCACTGTTACTTTTGATTGATTAGAAGTATTAAATTACATAATATCAAATTGTTGTCAGCTCTTAGTGACTACATAGATAGATTTTCTCCATGACGATCTATCCCTAACCTGGTTCTTCAAGTCTTCAATGACTCTCCCAGTGCCACAGTAAATTAGTCTATATATCTTCCGACTGCCTGTCCATCTCTTTCCTTCAATCTTTGCCAGCATTAAAGCCTTTTCTGGAGAGCTGGATCTTTGTATAATGTGTCTAAGGTAGGATAATTTGAACCTGATTATTTGTGCCTCAAGTGAGAACTCTGGTTTGATTTGTTCAATGATCCATTGGCTTGTTTTCTTGGCTGTCTATGGTGTTACTGTTTCAGGAACAATTTTTTTATTCCAAACATTAGGGACAACAGTACTATCCACCATACTCATCTTAATTTTTCAGTCCGCTGGTTTCTGAATTTTAAGTAAATCTTGTCTGTGTTGAGTAAGTGGCAAAATTAACTTGCAGAAAGGCTACCATTGTTCAGGTTCTGCTTTCTCCCATACACCATGTCTTGAATTCCTTTCCCCAAACAGCAGGTAAATATGTTTGGCTAGCTGAGGTGTCTGGGGTACCAGTTAAAATGGACAGCTGTCCCTTGAAGCAGCATGGAAGTTTTGGGTGCCATCGTTTCTCAGACAATTTATGACAATTTGCATTGTGTGGAAAGAATTTTGACATTTGAGGGCACCTGGGGTGCACAGCTGCTGCTCTTTAGTGATGGTGAATTTATTATCTGTTTGGAGGCTTGAAGAACTGTAATTATTTTGGATATACTGAAGAGTGTTCTTCCAAAGAAAATGCTTGTGATGAGCTATTTTTTTAAACACACATACACATTTTCTAGCTGATTTCATTCCTACCTGTCATTTTCAAACTGCCTAAAGGTGCTTGCTTTAATAAGGACTTGATTCTCAAGTTCTTCTTTGTGTCTGTTTGTGTTTAAATCTGTCCAAGGGTGACAGAAACCTGTTATTAGCAGGCATCTCCCAATTATCTGCTAATTGGCTTCTCAGCAGACTTTCATAGAAAAAGTTTGTGGATATATGTCATCTTGGTCGCAAAAGGATGACTTTTAAGCAAAGGTGTAAAATTAATTCACATCTTCATCATGGTCCCATTATCCCCTGATGGTCCTTCTGTAGCTACTTCACCATGACAGAGGGAGAGAAAGAAAGCATGGTTGCTATCAGCCTTCTGAGGTTCCAGCTTCATTAGGAATTGTCCATTATTCTGAGGCACAGGGAAAGATTAAGACAGTTTTAATATCAGCAATAGCTACTTGATCTTTCTTATTTTCCTTCCTACCCCATCACCTTTGCTCATGCATTGTACTTTTCTTAGATTCTAAATCCAAGAGATTGTCTCTTTATTGAGCTATAACTACCACTCGGTAAATTTAGTTGAAAGTAGATATAGCATTTGCTACAGATATATTATTTGCTGCCAAAAATGATCTTTGCACTAAGCAAATAATGAAATGCAAAGACTAGGCAAATATACACAAATGGAGTCAAATGACAAATTGTCATGTAATCTGAAAGCAATGGTATGAAACTGATGCAGAGAGAGAACCAAATGAATTGAAAAACTGACAAAGACAGAAAATTAATTTATGGCTGCTTGGAAGTAATCTTCATTGTGTTTAGTCAGATTTAAGGCTTGGTAAATTTATGTGAAATTGATTTAGCACATTCTTCCTTACATGGCAATAAGAATCCATTGAATGTAAAATACATTTCTGAGTAGGCAGATATTAGATTGCTTTAGAAAATGCATTCTGCATTCTTGAAAGCAGAAGCTTTGGGTTCCTAATTATTGATACCCTGTTTTCCCCAAAATAAGACATCCCCTGATAATAAGCCCAATCGGGCTTTTGAGCGCATGGCAATAAGGCCAAGCGCTTATTTCAGGGTTCAAAAAAATATAAGTCAGGGCCTTATTTTCAGGGAAACACGGTATATAGAATGTAAGATACATAGTGTTTATCATTCCTTCTTTGTTTGGATTCAGTTTGGTTCTTAAAAAAGAAAGAAATTCTGGATGATAGGACATAGCTATTTCTCACATCCGTCTGAAATCAGTTTATTGCTATTAAAGCATTTATAGGCCTACATTCTCTCTGTCCCTCACCCCATCTCAAAATTGGGGAATCATAATGTTGAATATGATGAGTACAGGAATATCTGTGGGGTTGATCAATGATGTCGAAATTTTGACATGCCCAAATGTTTGACTTCCTGCTGCTCTTTGTAAGCATCAAAAACAAGCAGAACTTTTGATCACCTGGTCATATCTACCATTTTTATGACATTAACCTCTCCCCCTTATACTTCCTGGGATCGGATTTCTTGTTCTCTTCTTTTCCTTTGCCCCTTTTCAATCAAACCTCAAACCATTTTTCCTCAGGGTCCTGGAAAGCCAAAATAGGGTTTTGTTTCTTTTTGGTTAATCTTAGTAAAAGCATTATCCAAGCAGTATTTCACTCTAATGCCAACATTTTACAAGTGCAAGAAACTCAGTTTTAAAGGACAATTATGATCATCATCATTATTCTCATCCCTAAATACTGTGGTACTTTGACCTTTGTATGGCAATGGTAGATCTCAAAAGAACGTTGTCGCTCAGGGCAAAACTAAATCTTTTTTTCAAAATCTAGTAGTCTAACTGCAGAAGCACCCCTACTTTGTTTTAAAGATTGACCTGGGCTATCTACTGTTTTAGATTTTACTTTTTTCTGGTCTGCTGGTTTTATGGAAGGTCTTAAATGGGGCAGAACACCTGAAACAAGTGCTCTTGCAGTAGTACCGAATAGGGACTTTGAGTGAATAGAAATGCTGCACAAATTCAACAGATAATTCCACAAGAATTGGATAGTCAGTTCATAATTCATAATGAGAGTGAATTGATTTTCTGAAAATATCCTCAAGCAGAATCTTTTTATCCCTCATGATACTAGGTGGCAGCCTGGACTGGATCCTCCTGGTTCTCCAGGCACAGGTAAAGGATGCCCTTCCTCCCCTAACATGCTTGGGCCTGGGGGCTACCCACAAAAGGCCCTCTGTGAATATCTTAACATATGGGCAGCATAGATCAATTTACAATGGAAGCAACAGAGCTTAACTTTTGAGTTCATTCTGAAAACTTACACCATTTCTCAAATCAAAAGGCAGTCATTGTTTCACAACCAGCCTGTATCTTGAGATTGGCAGAGAGGTGCCAGTGGGATTTGATTTGGCTAAGGCTTGTTTTTTTTCCTCTTGTTCCCGTTCTTCTTCATTTATTCTGGGAAAATCAGATTCTTTCCTTTTCAGAACCTGTATTGGACTAGAGCTGGAATTAATTACTGATGGAACTGCTGTATTTCCTTGTAGCCCCCACGCCATCCCGGATCGCCTGCGAATCAGAGTGAATAGGATTAGCTTGCAAGATTACGAGGGACTGCATTATGACAAGGAAAAACTCCGAGAAGTTTGTAAGTTTTTTTTTAAAGTGGGTTTTTTTTGTCTGTGAATTACCCCTGTATATGGTACATTTCATTCTGCAATTTTTTTGTGTGACTAATTGCCAGAAGGGCTGGTTTTTCCTTCATGCTTCACAGAAGCCAGTCATTGTAAAAGTTGCCTTCAAACAAAGTTTTTCAGGAGATAAATGCTGGGGAGTATTTTTGTCTATTTGTACCAATGTCACCTTTTAAAACGGGTCATTATTTTGAGAGATATAGAAAAGGATTTCGCCATAAATTTCATTGGTAACTTTTTGGAACCTTCTACACTAACTTTGTTTTAGCAGAGCCTGGGAGATTTTCATCACATCAAATGTGGCTCGCATTTATTCCTTTTTTTAAATCAGAAACTCATCAGCCTCTGCATATGAAGAGGGGTCATACAAATGAATGTTGTATATAAATAGCAATCGTTTATTTTGCAACAATAAAGCCAACTGGGGAAATAACGTTTTTAAAAAGCCCGTGCTGTAGAAATGTATTTGCAGAACAATTGAAAGCAGTCATTTTTATTTTAAAAAGTTATTTTTCTAGCTATCAAGAGTACGATTTTCATTTAAAGTTTCCAAACTTGTGATTTTACAAGACAATAGCTGTCTTCAGGTATTATGCCTGAACAGGAGATTCTAAACAGCATGACGGACAATCTGCAATATTTCTTTCTTTTCTAACAGCAAGATTTGCCTTCTCTCTCTCCCCCTCCCCCTCCCCCTTTATATATATCAAATTTATATTTCGCTGATAAAGAAATAAAGGGACACTAGTAGAGATCTATTTCAAGCTATTTAGCTCTCATCAGGTAGCCATACCCTTACTTGGATTCGAACTTGGGCTGCCTGCATGTTAAGCAGTTGTATTAACCTCTGAGCCACAAGTTCTCCTCCCTTTATCAGCTTGAGCCAGGGGAGAGATTAAGTGTTTTTCTATTGAGACACCTGGTCTACCCCAGCATGTGGGAGGGAGCATACTGCATCCCTTATATATACAACCCTTATATATTTTTTTGAACCCTGAAATAAGCGCTTGGTCTTATTGCCATGCGCTCAAAAGCCCAATTGGGCTTATTATTAAGGATGTCTTATTTTGGGGGAAACAGGGTACACACACACACACACACACACACACACACCTTTAGAGTTCAGCATTGTTATTCTTTGGTCATGTAAGTGAACTGATTCATTTTAAATGAAGAATGAAATGAATTCTTTACATATAGAGTTTCAAGTCCTGGGAATAGCTATGTGTGGCAGAATGAAAGGCGTGTTATTAAATGTTCTTCTATCCTTTGTATTTTCTGTTAATGTAAGCCATTATGAATACTGGAATAAACAAAAAAGCAGGGCATAAATTCAGTAATCAGTAGATACTTATACAAACATAAATGCAGCATACAAATACCACTTAAACAAATCTTGGTAATCAGTTATTACTGTGTATGGTGTTTACTATCATGTAGTTGTGTCTATCCGTATGCACAAATGATTGAGAAAATGAAGAAGAAACAGATATACATGGTCGTTTCCTTCAAAGGGCAGAATGTCATCAGAAAGGTTTCAAAATAGATTGCCTACCTGTAGTGGAATTGATAGCAATCTTTTCTGAAAGTGTGCATGATGAGTTGACAGATACATAAGGGAGGAAATCCATTTAGATGAGACCATAAATAGAATGAGAGTGTAAATTTATTTACACCGATTTGGGATAATCCAAGTTAATATTAGAGTACTTACTGTTCGTCATGGAGATTTAGCTCCAGAAAGAAATCTTAAATGGGTTCATTGCAATATTTTTTTTCATTTTTATTATAAACCCACAAGTTAAAATTTATTTCTTCACCTAAAAAACAAGCAGCCCAGAAGATATACAGAAAAATCCCCAGATTATTTCCTGTAAAACTTTTTTAGATTTATACAATCTTTATAGAAACATAGTCTATCAAAATCTGCATAAATCAAATTCATAAAATGAGTAAAAATGCATAGTGATCAACCTACAGAGCAAGCATATGGGATCTACTTCTTAAAAAGCAGGCTACAGTATGAAAAGTCATTAGGGGTAATGGTTTATGTTATAAAATTTACATTTAAAAATACAGATCCATTCTCACATACAGTATCATTTTAAATGGATTGCACAAAATACATTTGTGGGTTCATTGCAATATTTTGAAGAGATTAATAAAAACACTTATTCTTTAACTATTCTCCATTTTCTGATTTCAATAGTTTATTGTTTGGAAAGTTTGAAATATGGATATTAAAAAGAAATCTCCCACTTTTGGGAAACTGATCTTATATCTGTGGAGCAAAAGTCAGGCATCCTCAGTGAACTTAGCTGAGTAGTTTTGATCTGAGGAGAACAAACCCTATTGAGTTTCAAATTTACATGTTTTCCGTTCCTGGGATTATTGAGAAGAACTTTACATCCAAACTCTAACCTGTGGTTATATTTATCTGTGATTCAGGGGTGAAATGCTCCCGGTTCGGACTGGATTGCCTGATCCAGTAGCGATGGCAGTGGGTGGTTTGGAGAACCAGTAGCAAAAATCCCTGCCCCCCCCCCACCATGCCCAGCTGAGCTGCACAATCTTCAGAGGCTTTTTTAAAAATTTTTTAAAAATAAGAGTTTCTACAACTCTTCGGCAGAAAAAATGCTTTTAAAAGTAAAAAAAAAAAGCCTCTGATGATCGCGCGGCTCAGCTGGGATCGTCAGAGGCTTTTGAAAGCATTTTTTCTACAACCTCTTTGGCTGAAGAGGTTGTAGAAAAAATGCTTTTAAAAACCTCTGACGATCCCAGCTGAGTTGCCTGATCGTCAGAGGCTTTTAAAATCATTTTTTTACAACCTCTTCAGCCGAAGAGGTTGTAGAAAAAATGGTTTTAAAAGTATATATATAAAGTTGGTCACGCCCACCCAGTCACATTATCCCCCACCAAGCCACACCCACAGAACTGGTAATAACAAATTTTACATTTCACCACTGCTGTGATTGGATGAAAATAATCATCTTATTTATAACTCCCATTTTAGACTTGGTTCAAACAAAGCAAAGCTCAATAACCATAGCTGAGGATGAGAGATGACAAGTATGATGAATAAAAACAAAAACAAAAACTTGGTTGCACTGGAAGTGTGGGAGAGAGGGATGACAGATCATGGGAGAAGAAGGTTCAAAGTAGCTCACGCCTGTCACAATATACTGTGACAGGAATGATCTTCCAGCTGGCTCACAGTAATGGCGGCAGTATTCTTCAGGAAGGACACCAAGCTGAAGACATGTATAAACTCTACTGTTGTTGTGCCAGAGCCTTTAGCATTTTGCCCACAGGCAAATGACTTTCCTCCAGTGAAACATTCTGCCTAACATACTTCAAGTTATCATTTATTCCCCAACAGGCTGTACGAAGTGTGTTATTATAATTTAAACAAAATGTATACTTCCCAGAAATCCTAGCAATTATCTTTGTAAAGAATGTTCTGCACAGCTGTGATGAAACCTTTCATTTGCTGAGTGACAATCAGCATCAGGAGCTGGAACAAGTGCTCTTAGCGGAATCTATATTCTCCCTGAAAAATATCATAAATCAGTTCTGGGGAAATAAGCAATGGATAAAGATATGGGTATGTTTGGGAACAGAATGCTGCCTAGTACTCAGAATAACCATCTTTTTGCTCAAAGATAAGCAAACCTATTAGAAGGTTTGTCATCCCATAATTCCTAGGGAACCCCATATTCTGCAGCATGGTTACATAAGAAACGGCCGTCTTCGTAATTGAATACAAATAATGAGCCAGATGGATGAACAAAACTCCATTAAACCCTTATCTCCAGGAGCCATATCCTGCATTGATTAATGACTCAGTGTGTGTCACTGGGAAAGAGACTTCGTTTTGAAAAGTTAGCATCCACTGTGCTGCAGGCTCAGCTAACCTCTTCTTTTGATTTTACACCATTAATTCAATGTGACAATTAATTATTGTGGTGTTATCTCTAGAATTATGTTTTGTTTTTGATTCTTTGTTTCCTCAGTTGGGATGGTGAGGGGTTTCAGGCAGATCCATTATCCTGTGAAATTAAAAGGAAAATTTCTCAACCACTGCAGAAATATTAGCATTAGGCTATGAATATTTTAAGAAATTACTGCCGTGCCAGATGAGAGGAAAACATGTAGTTCAATAGTCTGCCCAGTCATACAACCTAGGCAGACATTACAAGGGAGACATGATCCACAAGGACAATTTCTAACTCTACCGGCCTCCCGATCTATTAAGATGATAACTTCCAGAATTCCAAATTGGTACACACACACAATAGATATAGTTTGACTTAATAACTAATGCATCCCCTAAAAATATTGTCTGGCTTTTCACTTTCAGTACTACATTTGCAATAATATGGTGATGCAAATCCTTCTCTCATGCACTGGGTCCCAAAGTTACAGTATTTGGGTCATGGTGTCATATGTCACTAGATCAGAGGTCTTCAAACTTGGCAGCTTTAAGACTTGTGGGCTTCAACTCCCAGAATTCTCGATGTCAGCTATGCTGGCTGGAGAATTCTGGGAGTTGAAGTCCACAAGCTGCCAAGTTTGGGGACCCCTGCACTAGATCCTGAGTTCCCTTCTACAGATGCTCATGACTATATTGTTTCATCATTTTATTCTGTTCCAAAAGCCTCCATGCATTGTTCAAAGTGGATGTTTGTCTCACTATCTTATCTTTCCATTATTTAATAATTCCCAAGCACTTTAGAACCAACTTATATTTCTTTTTCTTGCCATCTACAGTTTTCCTCTGGCAGAAGGTATGTTTAGCCAAACCTGAGAAGATTACTCAGAGTGTAGCTAATGAGGGCAATATGGACATTAATTGTTTCCAGAATCTGCCTCCAATTGGGAACATCAATGTACACTATCTCTAAAGCATTAACCAGCTAAAATCTCTTGAATGATAGGAAGGTCAAAAGGTTGAAAGCATAAAGCATTTGGTAAAGGCTTCTTTCAAGCATGGGTCTAACCTTAATCCTAAAAACACCACAAGATGATGGCCTTTTGTTTGGTATTTTCCCACCCCTGCCAAAGGTACTTTGTTGAAATGGAATGACTGCTTTGTTTCAACGGAATATTCCCCAAGATTTCCCAATGAGAACAATTCTCTAAATGGACACATTTTAATAGAGAAAATATAAGCAAGCATCATTAGAGTTTATAGATCAGAACACATTCTCTCTTTCTTTTTTTTGGAAATGTAGATTTACATTCAGGATTTCTGGCAGGGGAATAAATCAGGGGTGAAATGCTACTGGTTTGGACCAGTTCTCACTGAGTAAAAAATGCTATTGGTTCGGGCGAACTAGTATTTCTGACGATCAGCTGGGCAACGATCAGCTGTGATGTGTGATTTATATTAGTTAGAATCATCGGATTTCTTGCTTTCTAGCTAATCTAAATTGCGTGGCACAGCGGATTCCTTTCCCCTCGCTGTTCTACTTACCTGTAGTCTCGGAAGGTTTCAAAATGTTCCTTTTTTAGCACTGCACTGGTGTGCACTCGGTAACAAACTCATAGAACTGGTAGCAGACTTCAGAGGATTTCATCGCTAGAATAAATGTCTTCATCACTATGCCAGCAGAACTGGATCTCTCTGTTACTCTATTTATCCTCGTGGCTAGTTTCTGTGCCATGTCAAGGGATATGCCTCAAGGATGGGTTCTACTTACCTTTACCACCAGTTCGCAATGGGATCACGCTTCTGCACATGCGCAGATCACTGATGATGACATCCAAGGTGGTGGGCAGGGCCTCCCGCTGGTTTTACTACCGGTTCTTGTGAACCGGTCCGAACCGGGGGCAATGCACCACTGATATGCCTCCCACATCAGCACATTACTTAAAACCTGGTCAGCAAATCATGCCAGAGGGCCACTTGGAGGAGAAAATTTGGAATAGCGAACTAGTCACAAATTCCTTTTGTAAATGATGGATGGCAAGATTTTTTGTTTTGTGAGGGAGAAGAAGAGGGTCTCCTTCCATAGCTACACTATTCATTTCTGAGAAAGCACTTAGGGGGCTTTTTTTTCCCTCTCCTGGGGAAGTTTGAAGGTTTACTATTCATTTTAGTTTGGCGTCTAACAGGAGAGGTGCATCTTTACTGATGCCTCTGCAATCCCACTCTGCTGAAATTAAATACCATTAAGTATAATTGACTAACTTTTGACAGGCTACGTATATTCTAATAACATTTTTAAGATGAGCAGTAATTACATAGTTTCTTCATCTCAGCAGGTGGTGGCACCTGGCTGATCTTTATCTGGGTTCAGAAATTAAATTGGGTTGGGACTCACTTGAGTATTCAGGGAATGCTGGGGCTCTAGGCTAACTGGGAATTTTGAAGATGACAACCTCCTTCTGTATTGCTACCTAGAAAACAACATAGAATTGTCCATGAGTCACCAGGAATAAAATGCAGCTTGAAGGATACTTTTCTATATTCCCTTCAGATCTTATATACTGTATACATAATGCCCAACTTTTTGGTTACACATTTTAACATTATTCATTCTTATTGTTATTATCATTATGCATCTATAGCTATTCCGCTGGGAATTATAGTTGTCCGAGGAGATTGTGACTTGGAGACTTGTCGCATCTATGTGGATCGCTTGGAGGAGGTGAGTAGATTAAAAAAAAGACATGGTTTTCATCTAGAATATACATTAGACCTGTACAAGGATATCCATGAATTCCATTTGGATCAAAATGTGCCAAAGGACAGATCAAAAGCAAAGAAAGTTCATCAGACTAATATATATGAAGGTCAAGCAACTGAAGAGAGTTCCCATAAGAATCACTTGCTTATGATCTTCTGGAGACTGACAATCTGATTGTTAGGTAAAGGTAAAGGTTCCCGTCGCACATATGTGCTAGTCGTTCCCAACTCTAGGGGGCCGTGCTCATCTTCGTTTCAAAGCCGAAGAGCCAGCGCTGTCCGAAGATGTCTCCGTGGTCATGTGGCTGGCATGACTAAACACCAAAGGCGCACGGAACGCTGTTACCTTCCCATCAAAGGTGGTTCCTATTTTTCTACTTGCATTTTTACGTGCTTTCGAACTACTAGGTTGGCAGAAGCTGGGACAAGTAATGGGAGCTCACCCCATTACACGGCACTAGGGTTTCAAACTGCTGAACTGCCGACCTTTCGATCAACAAGGTCAGCGTCTTAGCCACTGAGCCACGGCGTCCCTTTGTTAACTCCTAACCTACCTCTATTTCATGAGTTAAGATTATCTGCCACAATTGTTAGCATACTAATCATTGCAGGCATACTGATTACTACTTCTTCTGCATTTGCCATAGTCCACTTTCAGCACAGTGCTAAAAGGTTGAAGGACATGTAGCAATATCAATAGCACTTAGACTTATATACCACTTCATAGTGCTTTATAGCTCTCTGCAAGCAGTTTACTAATGTCATCATATTGCCCTCAACAATCTGAGTCCTCATTTTACTAACTTCAAAAGGATGGAAGGCTGAGTCAACCCTGAGCCGGTTATAATCAAACTCCTGGCAGTAAGGGAGACTCAGGGCGGCTTACAATGTGTTAAGCAATAGCCTTCATACTTTTGTATATTTATACAAAGTCAGCTTATTGCCCCCACAAACTGGGTCCTCAATTTACCTACCTTAGAAGGCTGAGTCAACCTTGAGCCTGGTGAGATTCGAACTTACAGTAATTGCAGACAGCTGGTGTTAATCACAATGCTATCAGTCTGCTGAGCCACCAGGCCCCTATTGCAATTTTCAAGCTCTACCTTGGCTTTCCAAGGCTGGTTTATCTTCCCTTTATCCCTAACCTCATCTGGACATTTCACAAGTTCAGAATAGAAGTTGGAATGATAAAAAGTGGAACTACTATGTTGTGTATACCCTGAGGTGTGAAAATGTGTACCCCCTTTAAATCAAATATCAGGACTCTTTCTGGTTAAAAGCCTGGAGAGATGAGGATTTCCTGGTCATAAAAGGCACTGAGAAACTAATTAACAGGACAAGCAACTGTTAGTGGAATGGTTGTGGCTGGAAAGAATCAAACATAGAACATAGAATAATTGAGTTGGAAGGGACCTTGGAGGTCTTCTAATCCAACACCTTGCTTGACTAGGAGATTCTATATCATTTCAGACAAATGGTTGTCCCATCTCTTTTTGAAAGCCTCCAGTGATGGAGCACCCACAACTTCTGAAGGCAAGCTATTATATTGGTTAATTGCTGTCACTGTTAGGAAATTTTTCCTTAGTTCTAGGTTGCTTCTCTGCTTGGTTAATTTCCAACCATTATTTCTTGTCTTGCTTTTTGGTGCTTTGGAAAATAGTTTGACCTCCTCATCTTTGTAGGAGCCTCTCAAATATTGAAAGAGTGCTATCATATCCCCCCAGGGTGATCAACCTTTTCTTAAAAATCTGGACACAGTGGCATGACATATTTTTTTTAAATTTGATTTATATGCCACCCTTCTCCGGAGACTCAGGGCGGCTTACAATGCGCTAAGCAATAGCCTTCATCCTTTTTGTATATTTATACAAAGTCAGCTTATTGCCCCCACAAACTGGGTCCTCAATTTACCTACCTTAGAAAGGATGGAAGGCTGAGTCAACCTTGAGCCTGGCGAGATTCGAACCTGCAGTAATTGCAGGCAGCTGGTCTTAATAACAGGGTGCTTTAGACCACTGTACTACCAAGGCTCATTTAAAATCCTTAAAAATTAAACATTAAATTAAACATTAAAAATCCTTGAGCATATGGTTGCCAAAAGCAGTCCTTAGTAACGTCCAAATAGTCACCAAGATTATAACGATCTTCGGTGGTTCAATTTTTAAGACTGAACCAACAAGAATTTGGCCTCTAGGAAAAAAAAATAAGTTTGCCATGCCTCTTCAAAATGAAACAAATAATGTCTGGTCTTCTTTCCTTTCAGTTATAAGTATTTGGAAGTAAATTTCAAGCCCCAGCGTGACATTTTATGGTTTAGGACTCAAAAAAAGAAGTTTGAAATGATTTCTTTTTAGATAGACGTGACTTGTCAAGAGCTCACTTTCAGTGCCCCATTAATTTCATTTCTCACTTTGTGATTCTAGGAAGCTTGGCACTAAGTGTATAGATGGATGATGGATGGTTTCATTTTTTTCCCCCACTGGCCAAGGCTTTTGCAAGAGAAGTTTTTTCTTTCACCCCCTTTCCCTGTTTCCCCCGTTCCCACATTTCACACAACACTGCTTGGATACACTGGCAACCTTCTTCTGAAGCCCTTTCTAGTCAGGGTTTTTGAACTGTAACTTCATCCCCTGCAGCGACAGGATAAGGCGGGTGGGATAGGGACATGAGATGCCTGGCTGTCAGATTCTCCCCATTCCTTCTGTAGTGCTGTCATTGGAAAAATAACTTTCTCATGGGTAAAGATGTGCTGATTGAGTGGACACCAAAATTGAAGGAATCAACACATTATGTTCTTAAATGCATAATGAGAATACCATCCATCAGTGACCTGGAGCAGATATAATAGAGAGAGGATAAGGGTCAACAATGAAGGCAGTAAATATCATGACGGCATAGTTTTCTCCCTACTCAAGGTTGGCTAGCTACTTAACTCAACCATGGGAAAAGACAATAACTGCCATGTACAAAGTGAGTATTTCCTTCATCCCTGAGTGACAATTATCTGCTTCTGTCTAGGGTCCTAGGCTAGGGTAATATAAAAAGGCAGAAGATCTAATCATCAGATAATTAAACATTCTAAATCTCTTTATATAGAAATCAGATACTGTTCTTGGTTCCTTGGTAATGTTCTTGGGGACAATTGGAAAATATCAGGCCATTTTCGACTAAATTATCTGTAAGTCATCATTTGGCAGCCAAATCCTTGAATAATATTAATTTCAGTTTTATTTTGACTTTCTTAAAGCATATTCAAAGGATTACCTCCTATTCTTCCTCCACCCCCTCTTCTCTCATGTGTGATTATTTTGTATTGTTGCTGTTGTAACAGCCAGGAAAAAAAACGATGAACAATTTAGTTTTGCTAAACTAAGGGAGGATGAAATGAGCCTTAGTTAATCATTGTTTCCGTTGTAATTTCCTTGCCATAGGATTTGCAGTCTGTATCTTCAACAACACAGAGAGTCCACTACCAGGTAAAATTTATTTTGTTCCTTTTAGGGAAAAAAGAAAGGGAGGGAGGGAAGACTGAATTCCTTATGGACTTATTCAGGTTCAGATATTTTGAATAATATTCTTTTCCCTTGAAGACATTTTGCAGAATTTCATCATAAACAATCCAGAATAGAATAGAATAGAATAGAATAGGAAAGGATAGGATAGGATAGGATAGGATAGGATAGGATAGGATAGGATAGGATAGGATAGAATAACAGAACAGAACAGAACAGAACAGAACAGAACAGAATACTTTATTGGCCAAATGTGGCCAAGTGTGATGGACAAGGAATTTGTCTCCAGTGCATAAGTTCTCAGTGTACATACAAACAACAAGGTAATATAATCACTATACATACAAACAAGAAGTGTACATACAAACAACAAGGTAATAAATAATAAAATACCAAAAGGAGAAGTAGTAGAAAAGATGAGAAGGATAATAATAATATAGCCATACACATGGGTAAATATCCTTAGACATAAGACAATACCATGGTAATTAGGTATTTTGGCATGCAATGCCCTGTAGCGGTGTGCTGAGGGGAGAAGTTGAAACAGTTTAGGTCCAGGATGTGAGGGATCTGTAGATACTTTCTCAGCCCTCTTTCTGTCTGTCTCATGCAAAATGCAGGTCCTCAATGGAAGGTAGGATGGTTGGCATTGGTATAGGGTTTCCTGCCTGAGCAGGGGGTTGGACAAGAAGACCTTCCACCTCTGTTATTTTGTTATTATGGAACTGTTCTTTCTGCAGTCCTAACTATCCATTGAGACCTGTACCTGTCCTGTTTGTTTGCTGTACCAAATCTGACTATAGAAGTACAAATGACAGACTCAATAATTCCTCTGTAGAACTGCATCAACAGCTCCTGGGACAGACTGAACTTTCTGAGCATCGCAGTTGATGCAGCAATCCTGGATATCCTTGCTGAATTGTATATAATTTTTCCCACGTTGCAATAATCCAATTGGGAAGTTATCAATGTGTAAGTGACCATGAGCAGAGTCTCCTAGTCCAGGGATGGGCATAGATGGTGGAAAAGACACAATTGCGTAAAGGTTTGAGTTGGCATTTGAATCAGACTTTGTCTGATTCTCACAGGCTTAATTCTTGTTATATGCAACTTATTGCCTTCCAGTGGCTCCTTATTTCCATCTCCACAGTGATTAACATTTTGGTCAATGTTTAGGCTTGATGGCAGCTATATAATCCAATGGAGACCTTCAGCTTTGCCTCTTTGCCCATTCTATCACTGCATAGATACACAAAAGGGAAAAATAAAGTCCAGCATCTTAGAAAGATATGTTGTAATGAGAACAGGATCTATGCATTCTTTTCAGTTTTCAGAATGGGAAGCCTCATGTTACCTCAATATACACAGGCATTCTTGATGCTTCTCCTTCAAAATATATGACCCAGCCTTTGCCTTACCCTATTTAGCAGTAGCCATAGCGCTTAAGGCTTCATAGTGCTTCATAGTGCTTTTATAGCACTATGCTTCACAGTGCTTTTACAGCACTCTCTAAGAGG
This sequence comes from Pantherophis guttatus, assembly GCF_059756535.1. Lineage (NCBI taxonomy): Eukaryota > Metazoa > Chordata > Lepidosauria > Squamata > Colubridae > Pantherophis > Pantherophis guttatus. Next base: position 20,974,974 of record NC_142069.1, on the reverse strand, counting down.
TTTACAGAATCAGCCTATTGCCCCCAACAATCTGGGTCCTCATTTTACCCACCTCGGAAGGATGGAAGGCTGAGTCAACCTTGAGCCTGTTGAGATTCGATCTGCTGAACTGCAGCTAGAAGTCAGCTGAAGTAGCCTGCAATACTGCACTCTAACCACTGCGCCACCTCAGCTCTATGACCCAGCCTTTGCCCTACCCTATTTACCAAAATTATTTCTTCTGATTTCTTAAAAACTGTAACATCACATTCTCAAGTGACCAAGACTCTTGGTCTTGGAGAAGGATGCTATTGTGGATGGGGAATTATTTTGTCAAGTTTGTGACTAAGCACAATGCAAAGAAATACCAAATGTTTGTTGTATAACATTTCCAGATCAGCGCATAAGATGCCCTACAGTAGTTTTAGTTTGCATTCACAATTTAAATGATTATGTTTTTTAAACGTTGTCTGCACAGCAGGCATGTTAAATATTATCTCAACGAATGCTTTGAGTTGCATTTTTATCTGATTTGGCCTAAAGGGCCATTCTCTTATTATCTCTTCATGAACTTTCTGTCTATATCATGCTCTGCTGTGCATTTTCAAATACACATACATTCACTCCTGCAAGAGAACCTGAGACAGTCTAACAAAGAAGAGAGCCCCTGTGTTCTTTTAAAAAGTCTCTTTTTCCTTACTTTAGTAGAACATGTTCAATGAAATAAGAACTCCTGTTGTGAATGTCAGCTTTCTCCAGTCTTTTTATAGCAGTAAACCCTCCAAAAATCAATAATATCTGAAATTGTTCAGCATCTCACTAGAACATTTTTAGTCTATAAAATAAATGTGTCAAAATTTTATAACTTGCTGCAATGTGATCCTTTCCAGATGTGCTTGGGCAGCAACTCTCAGGATACACACTCCAGATATTCACACATCTGAACACAACAGATACTAACTTGGAGAATATTGGTTTATAATGCAATTTTGATGAGACAATCATGATTCATTCAACTTGCCTCATAGACAAAGAAACATGGCATATCTCTATTGAGCATCCTTTTGTGAATTGCTAAGCTACCTCACATGTAACCTGCATCTGTATAATGAGATAATACTGTATAATCTCTTCCCTGTTTCCTCATCCCACCTGAAATCCTACATCAGTCATGCCACACTATACATCTGCAGCTTATAGAATCTTATGCCTTTTAACCAAATTCATTAGCTGGAAAAGATACTACCAGATGTCTTCTGATTTTTGTTGCTGTCATAGAATAGAATAGAGTAGAGTAGAGTAGAGTAGAGTAGAGTAGAGTAGAGTAGAGTAGAGTAGAGTAGAGAGTGGAGAGTGGAGTGGAATGGAGTAGAGTAGAGTAGAGTAGAGTAGAGTAGAGTAGAGTAGAGTAAAGTAGAGACTTTACTGTAACTTTAAAATGTACATTAATTAGCAAAGATTGAAGGCAAATGAGGTTCAGGCAGAAGAAGAACATCATGGCTTCAAAATCTAAGGGACTGGTTTGGACAAAACTCAGTAGCACTTTTTCATACGGCTGTTGATAAAAATAAGATCGCCAACATGATTGCCAACGTCCAATGACAAGAAGAAGAAGAAGAAGAATCAGCATACATTAAAATGAAATGTCTACATTCAGCTCTCAAAGGATAACCATTATGTATATACCCACAGACACACACACACGACATAGAGAAACATCACAGTTCTAATGATGTTTGACTAACATGCCTCTCCTCCTATAATGAATGTCTTTGCTAGATCTGCAAAAAGGCTCTTCAGCCTTTTGCATACAATTCATATTTTTTGACTTTTCATTTGGGATTAAAGTTATTTTTTATGCATCATTGTTTTGTTTGGATTTCAAAGATGAGGATCTTTCTCTGGAATTCCTTTCCCCTAGATGTCTTGCTAAGGTTAATCTCAGGGAAGGAAAGATGCCTGAAAACTCAGTATGAAAGGAGGAGGCTCTGAAAGAATTAGAGATATTCAGTTTTCAGAAAACACAATTGAGAAGGGATGTGATGGCACTTTCACATTTCTAAGGAGGATTGTCTATTTCTTCTCATTCTAGAATGGAAGACACATAGGATAATTCTGCTAGAATATTTGTTGTTGTTGTTAGTTGCGAAGTCATGTCTGACCCATCGCGACCCCATGGACGACATTCCTCCAGGCCTTCTTGTCCTCTACCATCCCCTGGGGTCCATTTAAGCTCATGCCTACTGCTTCAGTGACTCCATCCAGCCACCTCATTCTCTGTCGTCCCTTTCTTCTTTGTCTTCAATCTTTCCCAGCATTAGGCTCTTCTCCAGTGAGTCCTTCCTTCTCATTAGATGGCCAAAGTAAGAATATTAAGAGAACTAGAATATTAAGAGAAGTTTAATATTAAGGCAGAGAGATTTGTTGGTTACACTAATTACCAAAATGGATATGACCTCTATTTCACTGAACAGGTAGTCCTTGACTTACAATAATTTGTTTAGTGACCGTTCAAAGTTAGGATGGCAGTGAAAAAGTGACTTATGATCATTTTTCATGCTTATGATTTTTCCAGCATCTACATGATCATGTGATCAAAATTCAGATGCTTGGCAACTGATTCATATTTATGACTGTTGCTGTGTCCCAAGGTCATTTGATCACCTTTTGCGACCTTCTGACAAGCAAAATCAATGGGGAAACCAGATTCACTTAACAGCCGGGGTAACTTATCAACTGCAATGATTCTCTTAACAACCGAGGCAAGAAAGGTCCTAAAATGGGGCAAAATTCACTTAACAAATGTCTCTCTTCAAAAATTTGGGCTTAATTGTGGTTTGTAAGTTGAGGACTACCTGTATATTTTCAAACAATGGCTGGGCAGCCATCTTGTAATGTTTTAATTTGGATTCCTTCATCCAGCAGAGGTTAAATCTGATTGTCTACCTGTCCCCCTCTATGATTTCACATTTTTGGTATATTCTCTATGTGAAGGGAATATAGAATTTTGCAATAGGAATAGTTCCTGCCAAAGCAACATAAAGACTTTTTTTTTTGTTTATGAAACTATAGTATCTTTAAATCTCTGTAATTGGTATCTGAAGCATAATTTACATTCTATCAGGTGTAATAAAGGGAATGTTATTGGATAATGTGAATCAAGCTCAGGGGTAGAAGCTAAGAAAAGGAATCTCAGTGTTTCTCCTGGGACAAAAGGGAAGCTATTAAAGACCCAAATGCCAAGCTAATGAGCATAGTGTGCTTATCTGAAATTTGAGATGAAGAATTTAAGCTGAGGAACATCTAACTCACGTCATAGGTTGGCTCAGAAACTGACTGAAGAAAAAAAAATATTGGTTTGCTGTATATCAAGAATACCAGGCTGTGCCAGGGACATAGTCATTTATGAAGTCTTATCACAGTCCATATGGTATTTGCTATTCAGCTGCATATTTCTGGCCATGGTCCTTTCTGCCCATCCAACTTGCGGTTATTAACTGAGTTGGAATTTATAACGAACTGCAAGCCGTATGTCATATAGATTTTTGTATAGGTTTCTCAGTGCAGTTTCTAGAAGACAGATATTAAAACGAAACATTTATACTTGTGTTATCCTGAGAATACGTGATGGAATGATTGAAAACAAGGACTTTTAAAAGGACTAATTGGCCATAAAGTGACATTTTGTAGCTCTTCTGCTATTTTTCTCTGGTGAATTTACAGTGAAATCAGTCACAGTATTTTTTTTTCTTTAAACAATCTTTTTCAAAAAGGGAGGAAGGACTTGCTAATGCTTGTTTAGCAATATGGCAAACACAGTAGGCTGTCCAAGTAACCAAGCAGCCATCCATCATAGCATGTCATGTTTGATAGATTTCCACCCTTTGATAAAATTGAGTATAGTTGCATTACAGCCTCGAATCAAATGGGAAATCAAATCAATACTTGGATAAGTCAGTGATTGCACAGGGCAGCTGGTTATCAGAAGCCACCTTGAGTGAATTCAGGGATGCCTGTCTATCATTTTTGGTCACCCTTGACTGAATATATATAAACTGACAGAAAAGTTCTTTCCTGAGTAATGTTGAAAACTGCCTTATTATGGACCATACTATTATTCCCCCTTGGTTCAGTATTGTATGGATTTCTGGAATTTCAGACAGGACTCCTTATCAATCTTTTTTGGAAAGGTTAATAACTAGATCTAGGAAGAACGTTGCCTTACTAAAGCTGCAGTATCTGCTGCGGTATTGTTCTATTCACTGCTGCTTTTATCAAACTGCTGTTGAAAATTGTGTTTTCTTTCTGTCCCATCCAGGACCAGGAAAGCTCATTCCCAAGAGTATTGTCTGTTCAGAGACTATCCCCTAGATGGTGCTTCCTAGATGGTAAGAATGAATCACAGTTGGCTCCCATGACCTTACAAGAAAATGGCAGACTCTACATTTCTTTATATGCTTATCCGGAAATAAATTCTATCTTATTCAGGAGTATTTGCTCTCACACATTTGCTGATTATTTCAAAAAATAAGAGTTTCAACTAGATACAGGAGCTTAAAGATTTTATATATGGTTATTTGCTTAAAATCAGGGGGCTATGCGTGATTGATAATAAGCATGGTGAAGGTATCTACGTTGGGTTCATCCTTATGTCATCTTTGCTGCAGCACAAAGATGTTTTATAAACATTTCTGAGGGACCTGTTCTCATGGCATAATCTCAATCTCATCGGCAATCAATTGATGAGGCAATTTAGAACTGTCTTTAGTTGTTCCAATTTGGAAGTGGTCTTGTCCTTTTTTCGCCCAGCACAAAACATTCAATGTGGACATTTAGAGCACTTCAAAGGATGACTTGGCCAGGGACAGTGATCTTCTCAACTCCAATTGGCTCAGTAGATTTATAGAAATGCGTCCTCCCTGTCCAGTTAGTGGACAATAATCCTCTGTGATCATTTGGGTCATTTGTGAGACAGAGTGGGCATCAGTGGTGGGTTGCTCCTGGTTCTGTCCAGTTCTTTAGAACTGGTAGTAAAAGCGGCGGGAGACTCCGCCCACCTGCCCAGACATCATAATTGATGATCTGCGCATGCGCAGACGTGTTCCGATTGTGAACCGGTAGTAAAGGTAAGTAGAACCTACCCCTGGTGGGCATCTCCTCTTTTTCTCTTTACCCTTGAATATTGAACTCCCAGGAGATCTGTCAGCCACCTGTCTGTACATCTGTCAGGCAAGAACCCTACAATATGGTTTTTGTGTATAAGTGTGTTCATCTGTTTGCTGGGAAGGTCATGAAGTAGAAAAAAACCTTCTTATGTGGACCAAAACAAAAGGGTAATGAAGGCTGATGGATAAAGACTCTTTGTCTAGTCCAGTGGTCTTCAAACTTGGCAGCTTTAAGACTTGTGGACTTCAACTCCCAGCATTCTTCAGCTAGCTGGCTGGAGAATGCTGGGAGTTGAAGACCACAAGTCTTAAAGCTGCCAAGTTTGAAGACCTCTGGTCTAATCAAAGATAATTTTGGTGGGAAGTTAGCCTTAGAATGGATAAAGGAAAGAAAGATCTAATGCTACGATAGTGTTGCTACAGTAGACACAAGCATATATCCTAAGTGTGATTTAGGATTTTCTGCTTTTTATTACAAATCACTTAAGCAGACTTTTGGGAGATGGGGCCTTGACACTGGTACTTATTTTGTTGATAGGACTATAGCTCCATGGAACACTTTCATAAATGCTGCCATGCAGAGGAAGCTTGAATAACCTCCAGTTAGAAGCAATCCCAAGAGATTGACTGCCCTGCAGAAGATGTATCCACTGAATAATAACAATAAAATAAAATGATTTTTTTAAAAAAATAAAAATTAACGTTCCAGCCCTATCCAAGGCCACCCAGCAAATGAAATGGGCATGCACAATGTTCTGATAACTGTATGCATATTTCTTTCCCCACCAATTACTATCAACCAATTGAACTTTTTTTTAATTCCCTAAAACTAAGGGTCAGCGGGCTGACAATTTAATCTATCAATCCCTAGATGGCAGCCAAGAGTCATTTTTTTTTAAATGTCTTGACTACCATCTAGTGATCATCAAAATGTGTTTAGCTGAGATGAAGACAATGCAAAGGTATTGTTGAGGAACTGGGGAAAGGGACTTAGTTCTGGGAGGTACAAACTACCTAAGAACAGAAAGTCAGGAGAGACAGGGCTTCCCTGGAAGCAGCCGCCAACTGGGAAGGGAATTCCCTGCCACTCAAGTTTACAAAAAGCCAAATCTTTTCAATTTGTCAGCCCTTCATGGGAGGCAGTACTAGAACTCTGCTGTGTTGTTGCAGAGCATAATAAAAGAATATTGAAATCCTGACGGAGATTCTTTCTATCGCCCTGTTTCTTATACCAAAGAAAATCAAGGTAGGGCACTCTTAAGTTTCTTTCTCACTGTCTCCTTTTTAGAGCTAAGCTGGGGTTTACTTAATGGCTGTTGAATACTTTCTCCAAGGCCATCTCTGTATTCTTCAATACAGTCAGGAGTGAAATTTGACTGGTTTGGACTGGTTCGGGCAAACCGGTAGGGACAACTTGAATCGGTTCACCGAATTGGTAAAAACCACCCCTGGTTGGCCCCGCCCATGCCCGCCCGGTCGCCTGGTTGCCGCTGGCCACTCGCCCCTTCCGGCCGCACGACCCATTCAACGTTAAATGCTGCAGCAGAGAAAATCTGAACTTTTCTCCCTCCAGTCACAGCGGAGCTGCTGCAGCCTGTCCCTTTAAGGTACTTCGACCCCCAGGAGAGAGGAGAACTGGGGAGGGGGGATCATAAAGGGAGCAGCTGCTCCACTGTGAATGGAGGGAGAAAAGTTTGGCTTCTCTCTGCCACAGCATTCACTATGAGCCCTTCTGGTGCTCATACACACATTGTTTCCTACTGGGTTCTGTGGGCGTGGCTTGGTGGTGGGGTCATGTGATTGAGTGGGCATGGCCGTGAGGGACATTGAATTGGCCATGCCCACTGAGTCACAGGACCCCACCACCACCAAGCCACGCCCACAGAACCGGTAGGGAAAAAATTTGAATGTCACCACTGAATACAATTATACTTCCAAAGATTTGCATGAAGCTAGCCACCTCATACCGACAATACCAACCACTACCAAATTCACTTCTGTTTAGACGTAGTTACGAGCAGAAAAACCTCATGGCTGTAACATCTGACTTAATTTTGGAATGCGTTTCTAATTTCTTCCCATTCCCTTCCTTTTTGTGCCATCGTGCTTAATGAAGAGGTCTGAAGAAGGGAAAAGTTTCATGCTCTTTTGTCTCAGTTTCATTGATCCCAATTGAGGTATTGCTTAGCTGTGTAGTTTGGATATTTTTTTCCCTTTCGGATGGATCAAACACAGTTTTTCACACCAGTCTTTCCTCTTTTTTTTTTTTTTTTGCAGCAACTTCCGCTGACCGCTTTTACCGCATCGACAGATCTCAGGTACAGAGATGATGTTGCTTTCCTTTTAACTTCTTCTCCTTTTTTTTTTTCTTTATGGCAGAATTGGGTTCACCGTTATAATAAGAAAAATGGGTTTTGTCAAATGTGACTCTCCTCCTATTATATACTTGTCTCTATTTCTTCTCTCCAGAGTTTTTCTAGGGCCCCTAAAACTGTCAAAAATAAATAAAATAAAATAGGCTTCTTTTTTTTTTCCCAGTTAGGAAAAGAAAAAACAAGCACTTTGAGGTCTGCATTCCACACAAAATTTCAGCTCTTCCCAGTTAGGGAGGATCGATTGGACAACCATTGGACTATTTATTTATTTATTATTTATTAGTTAGACTTCTATACCGCTTCATAGTGCTTTACAGCCCTCTCTAAGCGGTTTACAAAGTTAGCATATAGCATATTGCATAATAACATATTGCATTAGTATTAGCATATTGCCCCCACAATCTGGGTCCTCATTTTACCCATCTCGGAAGGATGGAAGGCTGAGTCAACCTTTGAGCCTGGTGAAAATCGAACTGCCAAATTGCAGTCAGCTGCTACTTCTGCAGTCAGCAGAAGTAGCCTGCAGTACTGCACTCTAACCACTGCGCCACCTCTGCTCAGTGGCTAGGATGCTAAAAGGTCCCCTTCCTTGAGCAGGAGGTTGGACTAGAAGACCTTTGTGGTCTCTTCCAGCCTTATGATTCTATGTTGTTTCTGAGTTCCTTTCTCTCCTCATTATGCAGCTATGATGCTCCACATTAATTAGTAGCATGTGTTCCTTCATCTCTCAAGGTCATTTCTATATAGCGATAACACTTAGACTTATATACTGCTTTGCAGTGCTTTAGAGCCCTCTCTAGGTGGTTTACAGAGTCAGCATACTGCCCCCAAACAATCCGGGTCCTCATTTTACCGACCTCGGAAGGATGGAAGATTGAGTCAACCTTTGAGCCTGGTGAAAATAGAACTGCCAAATTACTGGCAGCTGGCAGCCAGCAGAAGTAGCCTGCAGTACTGCACTCTAACCACTGCGCCACCGTGGCTCATATATACCATGACGCATACTTGTAGTATGTAAGACTGTTTCATACATATAACCTTGTAGAAATGCAACAGATTCTTCAGGAATACTTCCCATCATTATGGATTATTTTGCGTTAATGATAAATTAAAACGATAGCATTGATTTTCAATAAATGAATTCACAAGTACATAAGTCTAATATCAGAAAATTAAACCTAATATATTAACATCACAATATGATTAATATTAGTCAATATTTAAACATTAAATATTTAAAATTATTAATCTATTAATTATTAATGTTAAAAGCATGAACATAAAATTTGAGAAACTCCCTAGCATTGTCCTTAGTGTGGTTTTAATTTAGAGCCGTGTTTTGCCATGTAAATTAAACACCTTATGAAAAATTGGCCCAGGGCACTCAAGGTCAAAGAAGATTTAAACCAAGAAGGATGAGTTTTGCTCTTTTTGCTTAAATCAGTTTGATGTTTAATAGCATAGATTCTTCTTTTTCTTTTCCCCCCGCTTATCTTCATGAGCTTGGGATAGCTACATTAAAAAGAAAATCTTAGAGTTTATCTTGATGTCTACGGTTCCACAAAAATCCTAATCCTCTGTTTGTGAGATAAGATGACTCTGGAAATTATGAGAATGTTGGGCCCAAAGAAAATATTCACAAAGCTTAAAAACACATCAAATTAAAGTGACAGCATTTGTCAAAAACATAGCATTTTATGTGTTGCTTGGACACTGTCTGGAAGTTTTACAAATATGGACGTCAGTCGGATTGGATTTGCTTTTATTGATTTTTGTATAATTCATTTAGTTTCTGTTCAGCTGTAAAGCAGAAGCCAAAATTGTGTTAGTCCTTTGGGGGAATTTAAAAAAGGTCTGCTACATCAGAATAGTTGCTTGTGCAGTTCAGCTATTTCTACCTGCAATTGAAAAGAAATTATACTGTACAATTCTAGGCATCCTTATTGGGAACTAATTCCCATTGAATTCAGTGGAATTTGCATGAGTAAACCTATATCTTTAGCAAATTAGTACTGCACTTTCCAGAACAGGAAATGATCCTGAGAAATCAAGATTTATCCTAGCCACTGAGCAGATGGATTTCCTACGATGACCTCCTAATCGCTGGAGCTAATCCATTGACCAAGGATCTTCCTCTTTAACTACCCTGCTTGTGGTTGTAAGCTGAAAATGATTGGCAAACTCACAACCCTGCAGTGTTGAAAAAGATACAGTCGTTCTCCGAAATAAATGATATTTTGGGCATGAATGGTTGGCTGGCTGTAAGCAAGGAGCTGCCATGAATAGGATTTTGAGCATTCTCCATGCATTGACCCACGGTTCCTTCCTCCAGAAGAGATTTCTGCAAGTGCCCCCAAATGTGCCAGGATTACAGATTTTACACATTTTGGGGGTTGCAGTTCTTATATCTGGAGTTTTAATTTTAATTCAGAGCCACGTTTTGCCATGTAAACTAGACACCTTATGAAAAATCGGCCCAAGGCACCCAAGATTTAAACCATGAAGGATGATTGTTGCTCTTTTTTGCTTAAATCCATCTTGAGGAAGGTGGGTTTAGACATGATATTAAGTTCCTAAATATATACAGTATTCCTGAATAGAATTGTGCTGTTGATTGCAATAAACAATATATCTTTTATTTTAATATCACTCTTGCAGGAACATTTGCACTTTGTGACAGAAATATCACAGGATGAGATTTTTATCCTGGATCCAGAATTGGGGACAGCTCAACCAGCAGGGACACCTCCAGGAATGCCTGACCTGGTGGTAGAGCAGGCTTCTGGGTAAGACTGGCTCTTGGGTTTCTGGATTTTTTAGGTTCTCTTCTTTTATTTTCATACACAATTTTCCATATCCCTAAAAGTGGATCTCACATGGAGGTTTCTGTTCAAACATATTCTTTTCTAAGCAACTTGATCCTTCTGTTTTTCAGTTGCTTTGAGCTGTAACTTCAGATCATCATTGGTTATGATGAATGGCACAAAGCAACTGAAAATCTCTACATCACCTACATCATATCTATATTTATACCTTCAATGTCTGTCATCACTGCAGTGTACAGTGGGAGGGTGACACCTTAATCTATTCCCTTCCCTTCTTTATACAGTTTTTAGTGGTGCTTCTGATATTGCTGGATTTCAATTCCCAGCAGCCCAAATATGGCCAATGATGAAGGATATTAAGAGTTGGGATTTGTTGGCTTTTGAAGGGCTACCATTCTAGACCCACAAGGAGTCATAACAACTTGACAACAATTGGGACCAGAATTTCTATCACTAAGTGATGCAGTCATTTCTTAGTGATGGCAACCTGGGTAGTCCCAGCTTTACTTATTTTATTTATTTATTAAATCTATATGCTGACTATCTTGCTATCTAGATAGATCCTGGAAGAGCAGTTGCTGTCGTAATCCCAGGATCACATGGGTTGTTAAGTGGGAAGAGATGGGAGTCCTAGGCAAACAGATTCACTGGTGAGAGCTTTGGGTGAGAGCTATTGGCAGGCAGGTGGGTGTCATGAGGGATGCATTCAGAAGTGCCACAGGCAAGCACTGGAGTTGCTCAAGTGGCATGGTAGTGCATGGGTGCTATGGACAGATGCTAGGGAGAAGATGAGTTGGTGCCACAGGAAGGTCTGCAGGGTGCTGCATTCATCTGCAGTGTTCCTGAGCACAGATGAATGTGCAGGTGCCACAAAAGGGTACAAGGATGCCACAGGCAGGCATTCCTGAGCGTGGGAAGGTGCACAGTTGTTGTAAGAGTATGTGCAGTGCTACAGGCAGGGGTTACTGAGCAGGGGTTACTGTGCAGGTGTTGTGAGTAGAAAGTAGGGAGTGCAGGCGGATAGGTGAAGGAATGGCAGGAACACGAGTGACTTACCACTTCCTGCTGGCCTCCCCATTGACTTTGTGGGAACCAATAGGAAATGTCAGAAGTCATGATCATAAGAATCCGAGGGCACTGTAATAGCTGGTACTCCAAGGATCCATCAGAAGTCCCCCTTGTTCAGCATCATTGTAACTTTGAATGGTTGTTGAATGAGTGGCTGTAGCTTGAGCACTACCTGTATGGAACTCTGTAACTACCGCATTGAAAGCAGCTTGGAGAGAAAATTGTAGCATAGAACATTGATAGAAAATAGATTATCCCAGCTGCATAAACTTCAGAATAGCATTCCTTTTGAAGACTGCCTTTCGAAAGTGAAAATAAAACTGCAAGGAAAACATATGAAAACAATCTTTCTTCCTTTTTCACCCTTTGTAAGAAGTGTATCCAAGGGAGTATTAGCCATTTCTAGGTGCAATCGTTTTGAAATATTTATATCACAAGATAGAAAACAACATATCAGGTCCAAGATGAAATCACAAAATAATAATAAAAAAAAAATTAAAGGAAAATAAACATAAAACACCTTACATGTAGATTCAGCAAAATGTGCATTAAGTAAACCATGGTAGAAACCTGTAGTAGGGCACACAAGACAGTGTCGGCTGGCGACTCCCAGGGAGCGGGCCTTCTCTGTGGGCGCGCCTACTCTGTGGAATCAGCTCCCCTTGGAGCTCTGGATGGCCCCTGACCTTCGCTCTTTCCGCCATGACCTCAAAACATGGTTATTTGGCCTGGCCGGATTGGACTGAAGGGTTTTTTTTAAGGGGATTGTATTGATTTTTATATTTGGATACTGAATTTTATGTGTTTTTTATCATTGTGAGCCGCCCTGAGTCCTTTGGGAGAGAGGGCGGCATACAAGTTTAATAAATAAATAAATAAATAAATAAATAAATAAATAAATAAATAAATAAATAAATAAATAATGTGATTCCTATCTATAGACCTGAAACTATAGATACATGTGTGTTTATATTTAAGTAGTTACCTTGTGTTTCCAAGAAAAAGTAGTACAGGTAGTCCTCGACTTACAACCACAATTAAGCCCATAATTTCTGTTGCTAAGGGAGGCATTTATTAAGTGAATTTAATGACCTTGCTTGCCAGTTGTTAAGTCAATCACTGCAGTTCAGTTTAGCAACACCGTTAAGTCAATCTGGCTTCCTCATTGACTTTGCTTGATAGAAGGCCACGAAAGGGGGTCAGATGACCCTGAGACACTGCAACCGTTATAAATATGAGTCAGTTGCCAAGCATCTGAATTTTGATCATGTGACCATGGGGATGCTGCCATAGTCATAAGTGCAAAAAAATGGTCCTTAAACAGCACTTTTTGCAGTGCTGTTGTAACTTCGAACGGTCCCTGAAATGAACTGTTGTAAGTCAAGGACTGCCTGTAGTCCATTAGTCCCTTATAAGATATCTGTATGTTCCTTTCATCTTTCTCAACTCTCACTAAGTGAGTTGTTGAGTCTACCATTAGTGTTGCAATTCACATACAATTTTATGAAATTACTGCAAGAGGCAGATGAATAAACAAGAGGATAGTGTAGAAGAGGGCAAGAAATGTTGGGAATCATTGATTGAACCAACCAACCAACCCAACAAACTAATGACAACAGCAACAACAAAAAAACTGAAAAATAAGTTGTTTTTGGAAGCAATCATGTTTCCTATTTGAAAATGTTTCTCTTCCTAGAATGTCCGATCGGTGGAATCCTGCTATTCGAAAGCGCATGTTGAGTGACAGCGGTTTGGGCAAGATGTCCCCTCATTATGAAGTACCTGAGAAACAAAAGGAGGCCAGCCAGGCTCACCTGCTACAGTGAGTCCTCTGGATTTTTCAAGGCTTGGTTCTGCATTGCTTCCTTAATCAGAGGCAATACAAACTGCTCTTTAAAATGCATTTGGTTAAATTCGCTGCCTTTTTAAAATCAATGTCTTTTTCAACAGTCTTGCAATTTAAGATGGGGCTATGTAGAATAATGTAAGAAAGCTTCACAGATCCAATTCTAGCACAACAATATGTGCACTTGCTGGATTCACTATTTCTGTCTGTCTTAATTTATATTCTAAAGAGTAGTTTATGTTAATTGTTATTTGATGAGCAGAACTCAATGGCTGGATTCACAGATAATGCTGAGCCACAAACTATGATGTACGAATTATGGTGTTTGAGCTCATAACTGTGCTAAGCTATAGTTTAGTAGTATTTGATTGGCTGGCAGCTGTTGTCCATGGGCTCAATTTCCCAACCTCACCTGGAGTTGCCAATGATGGCATTGTAAGCCTCTATCAATACATCAACCCAACAACAGCAGTGAATAGCCAAATTTGGGGATGAATTCTAAGGCTAATACAGTTGTTTAGCTGTTATCAAAATTATTTCACGATGATAGTAACAGTTGAAATGACAGATTGCAGGTCTGAGGAACCTATAACTCTACATATCTAATTGGAGTATCATGACTATCATTTTTCATTCATTCATTCATTCATTCAGGAATCCAACAACATCCGATCTCTTAAACATACAGCTGACTGTCCCTGTAACCAACTCTGGTGGCTTGATCCTTTCAGAATGATTCATCCAGTTCCTGTAGATTCACAAGTCCAGATACTGTTGTAACATGCAGTAGTCTCAACTATACATGAACTAGTCGTTTTAAGAGATAAAAATATATTCATAAAGCAAATGTAATTGCATACAACAGTTTACCTGTTTATAACGTAATACTGAAGTGTATAACAAGCTGGGAGGTGCCAATTTGACCTTCCTCCTCACTTTAAAATAATAAAAAAAAAAAACTCTCATAATTTCTGTTTTCTAGAATACTTCTAGCCTCAGGAAAGATCCAAAGATTTCTTAGAAAATGAAAGAAAGAAAAAGGAAAGAGGAAGGAAGGCTAGAGTCCAGTGTTTATGCTTTCTTGCAAGAGTAAATGGGAAAAGTTGAAAGTATCTTGCAGGATTGGAACCAAGGGGGAGGATATATGGCATTCCAATAAATTGATAACTGGCTGTGTTTTCTGTGAATAATTGTTCTTGCCTGTAAGTCATCTTGTGCCTAGAACTTTTTCCCAAAATTACAAATGCATCAAACAGAGAAAAAAAAGAGACAATCCTTGAAATAATAGAAAAAGTTCCATTTTCTCCCTGCCTCCCTGATCTCTCTTTTGATCAGGAAATAATAGGTATTTCCCCTTTTCTCCTCTCTGTTCTCATTTGTATTATTTTCCTTTCCTTTCACTCAGTGTATGCTTTTCAATTTCATTTGAAATGAAGGAAAGGATGGGTAATAAAAGTCCTGTTGCAGGAACTAGAAATGTGATCATATGTCAGGTTTCTCATCATTTGGGCAGTGAAGAGAGACACCTGGTAATGAGATCTTCATAGAATTTGGCTTCTTCATAAAACTTTGGATTAAAACTATATATTCAAAATGGGAAGATGGAGGAAATGCTTTTGCTAACTGCATTCATCTACTTCTTTTTTTTAAAAAAATGTTTTTGAATTGAAAATTGTATCAAGCCATATTTTTTTAAAAGAGTGGACAGTTTTGTATGTAAATAGAGGAAAATCAAAGAATGTAAGTGCTATGTATGTATCTATTTTGTGCGGGAAATTCAAATGTTCAGTGAATTCTGATTGGTTCATGGTTGCCTCTGAAAAGTATATAAAGAGAACTGTTGCCTGTGTTTCTTTGCTGAAGTCTCACCCTGAATTAAAGAGCTGTTGTCACTAGCTTGCTTGTGCCTCTCGTTATTCCCGTGCTACAACATTGGCGATGAAGGTGGGATTGAGGCCACAAGAAGCAAATCAAAAAGAGCTCTGAGTTTCAACCAGGGTGACTAGCGAACACGGAGACACGGCATGTCTGCCTACGTTCCGCCAAAACCTTTCAACCCGACCCGAGAAAAGTGGGGATCATATCTGACCAGGTTCGAGTGCTCCCTGGAAGCTAGCGAGATGCAAGGGCTATCAGCAAACCGAAAACGAGCCCTGTTCTTAAGCCACTGCGGGCCAGACGTCTTCGAGATGGCCGAGTCCCTCTGCAAGCCAACCCCAGTCCAGACGGTCCCCTGGGACGACCTTCAAGCAAACCTGAGAGCCCACTACGCTCCAGTACCTTTGAAATTCGTACAGCGCTATGAGCTCCGACAGCGTGTACAAAAAGAAGGAGAACTGGTCAGTGCATATGTGGCCGCACTTCGAAAAGCCGCAACGCATTGTGACTACAGAGACTTAGACAACACGCTACTTGAGCAATTGATTTGCGGCATTAAAGACACTCATTTACAGAGGCGCCTCCTGGCCAAGCCAGACCTAACACTAGCCAGTGCGTTGGACGAAGCCCGAGCACACAAAGCATCAACGAAGGCTTCTGAAGCGCTGCAGTGACCACTATCAAGCAAAGACGGACCGAAAACAGTCCCCGTTCACAGAGAGGAGGCGCGAACCAGCACAGAGGAAGAGTCGGACGAGGACGTCTTCCATACAGAAAAGAAGAAGAGTGAGCAAAGCCGCCACTACGAGAACTGTCCTAGCTGTGGCAGGGACCATGAGAGACAATCGTGTAAATACAGAGACACCATTTGCAGGCGTTGCAATAGGAAAAACCACCTAGCACGAGTTTGCAGAGCTCAATTTCCGCGTAGTCGCAAGCCACGTGACTACCGTGACCAACCAGAACCGGCTCGTTCAAAACAGCCAATCAAAGATGACGGCGCGAGAAAACGGCACGAATCTCAAAAGTGAGAGACCTACAGCACGAGAATTGGCCAAGCCAGCACAACCGACGATGAGAAAGTCTACACGAAAGTAGAAATTGAAGGCAGACTGTGCGAAATGGAAATCGACACCGGGTCTACACTATCAATCATGTCCTGGACAACACTCAAAGCGCTCCTGCCCAAGTAGCCCAGCTGTCCCGACAGAAAGTTCGCCTCCTCGACTACCAGGGAAACCGAGTTCCCGTAGAAGGCGTGGGCATGTTCCGGGTCATCTACAGCGAGTTCCAGAAAGAGCTGCCCCTGACCATCGTAAGCAAACTGCTACCGAGTCTCCTGGGCATGGCGTGGTTCCGAGCCCTCGGCATGGGCTTCACGGGCGTTCACAGCATCGGTGGGCCATCCCTCAAAGAAACCCTTCTTCATGAGTTTCGGGACGTTTTCGAAGAGACTCTAGCAAGTACGTGGGGACCCCTATCTCTTTTAATTTAGACCCCAACGTAGCGCCAATCAGGCTAAAAGCAAGACGGGTTCCATTTGCTTTAAAGCCCAAAATTGATGCAGAGCTCAACAAGCTCATTAAGCAAGGGGTGTTAGTTCCCGTAGATCACGCCAAGTGGGAAACCCCAATAGTCACGCCAGTTAAATCGGACGGATCAATTAGAATTTGCGCTGACTATAAGTGTTTGATCAATAAGGCGTTGCAGCAGAGAGCCTATCCCGTTCCGATCGTCCACCATCTACTACACTCCCTGGGGCCTGGCAAGCTATTCGTAAAACTAGACCTTGCGCAGGCGTACCAGCAGCTGCCAGTAGATGACGCTACGGCAGAATCGCAGACCATAGTAACTCACAGAGGTGCCTTTAAATGCACTAGGCTACAGTTTGGGGTTAGCATCACCCCGGGGCTCTTCCAGAGTACCATGGAGCGCCTTCTACAAGGCCTCCCAGGAGTTGTCCCGTATTTTGACGACGTTCTAATTAGTGGCCAAGACGAGACTCAGTTAGGACATAGGGTTAGACAAGTCCTAACCAGATTCCGAGAAGCGGGACTCAAACTCAAATGAGCAAAATGCAAGATAGCAGTTCCATCAGTGGAATTCTTAGGCTACCAAATCGACGGCACGGGCATTCACCCCACAGAAAGCAAAGTCAGGGCCATCCAGAACGCGCCCACCCCTAAATCGAAGCCCGAACTACAGGCCTTCTTGGGGCTTCTTAATTTCTACACCATGTTTTTAAAACACAAAGCCACCATTGCGGAGCCACTGCACAGGCTCCTTGGAAAAAACGTTCCCCTGGGTGTGGGGCAAACGAGAAGCGGCTGCATTCAACGCAGTAAAGAAACTTTTGTCTGAGGACAGTTTCCTCATCCAATACAATTCTGAACTACCTCTAGTATTGGTGTGTGATGCTTCCCCCTTTGGTGTAGGCGCGGTTCTAAGCCATAGACTGCCGAACAGGTTAGAGGCGCCCATCGCCTATTACTCTCGCACTTTGTCCAGTGCTGAAAGGAACTATAGCCAGCTGGACAGGGAGGTATTAGCGGCTGTAGCTGGGGTCAAAAAAATTCACGAGTACTTGTTTGGCCGTACTTTTGAACTCATTACGGACCACCAGCCTCTTTTGGGACTTTTGGCTGGAGATAAACCGACCCCGGCTGCACTTTGTCCCCGGATGACTAGATGGTCCATTTTCTTAGCCGTCTATTCCTACAAACTGCTCCACCGGCCGGGCAAGACTCTGGGACATGCTGACGCCCTCAGCCGATGCCCCTTGCCCGAACTATTGGACAACCTGACTCTGGAGGCCCCAGTGCTACTCATTGACGTTGTATCCCCGGGCCCCATTTCATCAAGCGAGGTGGCAAAGGTTTCTGCCAGGGACTCTGTCTTGCACACTGTAATGGGCTGGGTTATGTGGGGTTGGCCTACCAAGGTGGACAGTGGGGATTTTCAATTGTACTTTAACAAGAAAAATGAACTGTCAATGTTGGGGGGTTGCTTATTGTGGGGAGACAGGGTAGTCATTCCCTCGTGGTTAAGGCACAGGGTTTTAGAAATGCTGCATGAGGGACACCCTGGTATTGTTCGCATGAAAGGCCTAGCTCATAGCTATGTTTGGTGGCTCATCTCGACCAAGGCATCACTGAGTGGGTGGGGAAGTGCAGGCCCTGCCAGGAATCCCACCCAGATCCTCCTATAGCTCCCGTTCGGGAATGGGAAAAACCAAAGGGACCGTGGGGGAGGATTCACATTGATTTCGCTGGCCCGTTCCACGGCCAGAACTTCTTAATCATTGTAGATGCATATTCTAAGTGGCTCGAGATTGCCTTAATGCCGTCTACCACTTCTGAGGCCGTAATCAAAGTACTCCGAAAACTGTTTGTAACACACGGGTTACCGGACACCCTGGTATCTGACAATGGGCCCCAATTCATGGCAACTCAATTTGAGGGCTATCTAGCCGAGTTAGGCATAAAACATGCATTATCCGCTCCTTTTCATCTGGCTTCGAATGGCCCTGCAGAGAGATTTGTGAGAACGGCCAAGGAAGCTCTTTCCTGGCTTGATGCAGGGGACTGGCAGGCTAGAATAGATGAGTTCTTAGCTGTACAGCATGCCACCCCATGCCCAACCTCGGGCCACAGCCCAGCCGAGCTCTTAATGGGCCTAAAACTAAGGTGCATTCTTGATCGATTGCATCCCAATTACTCCCCCGATAACTTCAAGGGGGAAGTGGGAGGACTAAGGCAATTTCAAGTGGGAACACCAGTATTTGCCAGAAACTACACCAACGGGCCCTTGTGGGTAGAGGGAACCATCGTAGGAATTACTGGTCCAAAGTCATACACAGTTGATATAGGGCATGGTAAAATTTGGAGGAGACATATAGATCAATTGCGTAAACGATTACAACACGAATATTCAATTACTGTAAATCCTAACTATCAAAGTCTTCCTGACACAGCTACCTCAAGCCCGAGTAAGCCGGAATACTTATCTGGCAACCCAGAGTTCCAGCGCCGCCCCAGCGAATCGACACTCCCAGCCGGGGATAGCCACACCTCCGGAGAAATCCATTGGCGGAGCCGGGAGAGCCGGGAGGTCCCTCCGACCGGCTCGACGCCTCACCAACAACTGAACTGCGCAGGTCAACCAGGACTAAGACACGCCCTGGTCACCTGCGTGATTTTGTATGTAAATATGTAAATAGATAGGATAAGTGCCTTCTGGGAGTGGAGGGATGTTATGTATGTATCTATTTTGTGCAGGAAATTCAAATGTTCAGTGAATTCTGATTGGTTCATGGTTGCCTCTGAAAAGTATATAAAGAGGACTGTTGCCTGTGTTTCTTTGCTGAAGTCTCACCCTGAATTAAAGAGCTGTTGTCACTAGCTTGCTTGTGCCTCTCGTTATTCCCGCGCTACAACAGTAAGAAATAGATTTCTGTAAAATCTGCACATGCCAATTTAAAGGTATACATACATATTAAAAAATAGTGATAAATATGGTTTAAATATGGTGTTATAGAAGAAGGAAACCATCACTTTATTCTGACTGAAGGCCTAGTTTAGCTCCATGCTGGTAATCATAAAATGTTTTGGTTTTGGTTTTTTAATTAAATTGGATTGAACAGGGAGGACAAATTGAAGGTGCCTGAATTTTACCCAAGTCATACTAGATAGTAGTGACATAATTGGTGAAAAATGGTTGTTTGGTTTCCCATTAATATCTAACGGAAAGTTCATAAAAGCAGAAATGTAAGCCCCCAGATAGGGATAATATGATTGATAAAAGCAAAGGAAAAAAATGGGAAGAAAACTACAATGGGGTAGTTTTTGTATCTACAAACTACCTCTACCCTCATTGTTAAAAATAAAATTAAGGGAAATTTCTATGATTTGATCCCAAAAGGTTGCTCATGGCAACTTCAATTAGGGTAAATATATTCTTTGCAACTCTCTTAATCTAGAAATAGCTTGCGTTTTAGTTATTTACTTATGTCAGTGAAAGCTATCTCGTTTCTCCTTGGTGATAGTGTCATATGCATTCCTCTAGGTGGCACTCAAGTGTCAAGGATAACCATCGGTATATAACTTCAGTAACTTGCTTCCAACTTGCTTATGTAGAACAATTAATAGTTTTAAAAGACCAGGAATACTAAAATGTATCTTAAGACATGGAATAGATTCCCCAAATCTGGGGCCATGCAGATATGTTTCCCAGGATTTTTCTTCTTTTGGTTGAAAGCTATGTAACTTATTGAAAGATGTGGCAGAGGGAGAAATAACCAGAAGGGATTAGAGTTTTACAGATGTCATTTGCATTTTCAGTTCCTCAAATTATTGTGGAAATTATAGGTCAGTATTATAATCTCCAACTTTCCTGGAACGCACTAGGGAGAGGGGGGTTGGAAATCAAGCTCCCTATTAAAGAGCTACCTACGTTGTTCAATCCAACAATGTCAGAATAACATTTAGAAATGGAGAAATGAATAAAATGGCTTGGAATCTTTTTTTCACAGCTAAATTTGTTAATTTAGGCAGTGGTGGGATTCAGCCAGTTCGCACCACTTCGGGAGAACCGGTTGTTAGCTTTTTGAGCAGTTTGGCAAACTGGTTGTTGGAAGAAATCATTAGGGCAGAGAACCGGTTGTTAAATTACTTGAATCCCACCAGTGAATTTAGGTATGATCTTGGCATTTTAATAAGGCAAATAAGTGACCCAGTTTCAGACTAAGAAATTTGGGGGCAACTATTTGGTCTAAACAAGTCTAAAGTCTATCCTCAGCCTCCCCCTTTTAAATGTGTCCCACAGGTATATCTCTGAGAGCTGTTGTTGTTGCTATTGAGAGCTGTTACTTTTTTTTGATCCCTCACAATGCCCTGAAGGCATTATGTTCAGTGGTGGGTTTCCCATATTCCTATCACTGGTTTGCCATGCATGCTTACTTCATGTGCACCTCCCACGCATGCGCCCAGCCTTCCATGCATGCGCTTTGCTTGCTCGTGCACCTTCTGCGCATGCCCCTGGCCTCAAAAATGTCTAAATAGGACGTCATAGAGCAGGGGCTCTTCGCTACTGGTTTGCCCGAACCAGAACGAACCGGCTGAATACCACCGCTGATTATATTCCCATAATGCACTAGAAGAGACTCTCAGACACCTAATATTCTTTGGCCAATTGTCCCTTTCAGTCTTAAGCCCATCAGGGTTCAGCCACCAAACTCATTCAGAGAGCAAAAGAATCCACCCATTAACCCTTTACTCTGCAATGATATCTGGGCACAATTGCAGTTGGGAACTACCCTGTTTTCCCCCAAAATAAGACATCCCCTGATAATAAGCCCAATCGGACTTTTGAGCGCATGGCAATAAGGCCAAGTGCTTATTTCAGAGTTCAAAAAAATATAAGACAGGGTCTTATTTTCGGGGCAACACAGTGATAGTATTGGATTTGAAGGCTATGCGAAATATCAATGAGGACTTTATGGAATAAATATTAAGAGAATTAAAGGATAACGATCTACTATTCCCTGTACCCTTCTGTATGTCAGAAACCCAAAGCGTGGCAGCAGATTGAAGGCTGCTTAACACTCTATTAGGACTTTGGAAGTCCTACACCAAAGGTTCAAACTTGACTGGGGATTTTTGTTGCCATTTTATCCTTTGCTAAAGAGACAGGGAATCCAAACAACTGGAGATGGCCTGGGAGGTAGTACATCTTTTCAGGGACTGTATCATAACTTCAGACAATAGAATATTTTTAGGGAAGATAAAGTCTCTAGCAGAACAGCACCTGATGACATCACTGACCAATGCCCTGGAAAGTGACCCTTTGTTTATGAGAACATTACTCTTATCCATCCATTGTTCTTCCTGCCCTTGGCAGATGTTAGATTAAGTGAGCTAGTGTTGGCTTCTTTATCTTAATGGTTACAAGGAGAATACAGATAAGAAGAAAACAAGAGCAACTAACAATAAAAACCATGCAATCGTGCAAAGCCCTGGTAAGAAACTCTTTAATCCTTTCTGCACAGGTATTGCTTTTATGTGCAAAGGGAGTAAGGGGCCACAACACTAACTCCCTGCCAATCTTCCACAGTGCAATTTATCCTCTCAAGCCTGAAGCCAAACCTAAACTGAACTTCTGTGGAAAAGATGGAATGGAGGAAAATGGAGACAATTTGCATCGTTACCATGTGTCAGCCCATTACACCATAAGTGTCATTCTTTGAAAGAAAAACAAGTCATAAACCCAATTATCTAACTATGCGCCAAAGCCATGCATGGATACAGCAACATGTGGCATCCCAGATGTTTGTTTTTATTCAATTTATTGGATGACTCAATCGACTAGTGATTTAAGGCAATTTTATAAGCGGGTTGAAAGCACTGATGGTCAAGGCAATAAAACAGGAAAACAATAACCACATTAGGAGAAATAAAAACTTAAAACACAGATATTTCAGTGGCTTCACAAATTGCTTCCAACAGCGCCTGTCACAAAAGCAAAACTTTTAAGGATAGAAAGGCTGGAGACATCTAGACCTGTAGATTTTGATGAAGGTCAGGCAATATTGTGCCTTGAAAGAAGGAAAATTGCAAGCAGAGTAATGATGACCTGTAGAATATTTGCTGAATCAGAGAAAGAATGGAAACTAGGGTTGAGAAGAGTGAAATCATTGGCGGTGTTAAAAGAGATATTGTGAAGCCTACTGATGCTACCAGTGGTTGAGTGGATAAGGTGTCACTGTGGCTGTGGGGAAAGTTACAATTTTTGTTAAAATTTTGTTAAAATTTGCCCTTCTGGATTTCAGGTCTTTCAGCAGCCAAAAGTCTAAGGCAGGGAAGAGGATGATTCTATGCCTTGGCAGTTTCCAAATACCTTGCCCACGAAGTGATCAGTTTCAAACAGCGTATTGGGAACTGGGATGTAGTAGCAACTTAGGGATAGCATTAGAAATGGTCAGCATATAAATACATATATGTGTAATGTTGGTCAAAAGATGTTCTGTCCCCGTCTCACACACGCACCCCCACAGACAGGCAACAGCTAAAGAACTCAGCCGACAACAGTTTTATCTGGTATCAGAATTGGCAGCAACCCAGTGGCTGGCTGCCAGGTATTCTTTACTCATGAGGGGGGAGTTTCTCCCTTCATCCGGGAACAAAGCCAATACACAATAATCAACAAAGACCAGTAAATACAAAGAAGTTCGTCTGATATCCGTTTTTTGCTTGTCACAGAGCTGAACTGGCCACCACACCCTCTTTTATACCCTGTGGGGTGTGGTCCAGTGACTCAGCCTAATCCCTGGCACGCCTCTTCTTCTGCTGCACGCGCTTATCTCTGCGACGCTGCCGAGGGTCCAGCCAAGACTCATCTTCCTCATTACTGTCCACCTGTGGCTGCGTGGAAGTGCTTGGCCCCGGGCCTATCTCTTGACTTTTGGAGGACACCGAAGGCATTGCCAGAGAGGAGGGTCCTGGAGAGGGAGGCCTTGCCAACTCCTCTCCTTCACTCTCGGAGTCCTCTCCTGCCAATAACACAGGCTCAGGTAACGGAGCCACAACAAAAGAATCCCTTTCCACAGCATCTTGATCACATCACAAGCCTGATAGTAGATTTTTTCTAGCCGTTGGTGCTGGGGGAATTCAATCACTAAATTTTGGGTCTGGGGTCATGCTTTCAATGGTATCCATTGGTTTTCCCCAAGTGATCATAGTCCTGAGTCGTATATGGCAGGGGTGAAATCCAGCAGGTTCTGACAGGCTCTAGAGAACCGGTAGCAGAAATTTTGAGCAATTTGGAGAGCCAGCAGCAGAAATTTTGAGTACTGGCAAATGCCACCTCTGGCTGGCCCCAGAGTTGGGTGGGAATGGGGATTTTGCAATATCCTTCCCCCAGGAGTGGGGTGGGAATGGAGATTTTGCAGTATCTTTCCCCTGCCACACCTACCAAGCCACGCCCACCAAGCCACACCACGCCCACCAAGCCACGCCCACAGAACCAGTAGTAAAAAAAATTGGATTTCACCACTGGTATATGGGATTATACATTACACTGTTTTTAATTCTTGGAGCACATAATATAATTTGAAGATGGAAGACACTGTGATCAAACTCATGATCAGATCATATGTTTCCATATGTCTCATCAGTTCCTGGGTTTTGGAAGTAAAACAATGTGCTGGTCTTATTAGACCTCTTTAATATTGTTGACTGACTGAGAAGTTTGGGCATAGTTTCATGGTGGTTACCATGCCCAACAGATTCCAGAGACTCAGCACAGCTTGTACTACAGGCAACAACATCCTCACTGAGGTCATTTATGGAAGCCAAAGGCAGTAATAAACTGCTTTTATAATACCTTCAAGTAATTAAGTTGTAAAGCAAATGAAAAGAACATAAACCTGGAACATGGAAGTATAAAACTGGAGTATAGAAATAAATATATACTGGTCAAGCACAGGAAACCAAACCCCAGGATAAAATTCAAAGTACTGCAAATTTATTCCATGCAACCTTCTATAGACAAGGATCTGATCTACTAACAATCAAGATAAATTGGCATCAGATAAGAGTCAACGGACTTCAAAGAGGATGGACCTAGGTCTCTTTTGGTGGTGTAGGGATTCCAGACTGATGATGCCTTTGACCCTGCCCTCGGGCTCAGCCTGGTCATCTTCTACATCATCTTAAGAAATAGATTTACAAAATAAGTATAGGTAGTGTAGAAATAGAAACAATATAGCAAATTAGTATATATTGAATATATTATTATATTTACTAACAAAATAAATAGAAGCATAATAGAACAAAAGGAAGATTAAAGAAAATGAGAGAAATCATACTAAATAGGTTTAAATCTGTTGTACATAGGAACTATGGAAAATAAAGGCTTGTAAGGTTAATCACAAACTTGCTAGTGTTCATTTTCTAAGAAAATGCTAATTTACTATTTAAGTAATAGACTTCACCCAGTCTGGAGGTTAATCATCTGTCCTCTGTGTGGGTGTTGTGTCATCTGCAAAATAACCCACACTGAATGCCTGTCTGAAGCAGATATAAATGGCATACAATAATTGTGTGCATACATACAACTGCACATTAACACCCTTTTCAACATCTCTCTTTAAACATCATCTGCATTCTGCCCAAAAAAAGAAATCACTTAGAAGAACAATTTTAGAACTTAAGGGGAAAAAATAAATTTCTAAAATTAAAGAGAAAGAATTAAAGAAGAAAGAAGGAATTTAAATATTTAGATGCAGGAATTCCTTATTTAGTTAAAACACATTATCCCCAAACAAGGTAGCAGGTTTGCAGAAAACACACAATTTGCTCAGTAAAAAAGAGGGCAGTCAAATACCAGACAGGGTCAATAAAGATATTTTGTTGTTTGGCACTTTATATTCTTAAAAGCTGTGCGTGAAAATGCTTTGGGTGGCAGAGGCTCTAGTTTCTGATAAAAATAGCACTTTTTTTGTTGGTAAAAATAGCTGCTTTAGGAAGGCTTGATGGTTCTCTAGAGGCATTTGTCTTTATGAATAATGCACTGGATTGCTGGATTTTTTTTAAAAAAAATGTGCCTGGAGGAGGATCATTGAATTGTCATGAATCTTGAAATCCCATCAACCCGGCTCTGCATTGCAAATCCCTTCTCTTGATTCCTTCCATTCAAATGGACTCCTTCTCCCTCAAACTGGAGCAGATTTCAAATTTGGAATTTTATGCTGCTCCATGGTTACAAGGGATAGCATTTCAAAGGGCCGCCCTACAGCTGATCAGCGGTAAAAGGCAGTGTGGTGGTAGACCAGTATGCTCCAAAAACAAATGGGTAGACCGGTATGCTCCAAGAATAAATGGGTAGACTGGTATGGCTCTGCAAGCAGTTAAAAGCCTGGTAGCCCAGTACCTCTGCTAAATCCTAAAGAATTGTTTGTCACATGACCATCAAGCCACACCCACAAAATAAGCCACACCCATTGAACCGGTAGTAAAAAAATTTTAGAACCCACCCCTGACCTTGACCATTTTATTTTTTTCTACTGTGGTGGAATGTAGTCTGGATTTCCAGGAAGGGGGCGGCTCCATTTTGTAGAGGGTAAAGAGGGGGTAGAGCTTTGAAATTTGGATTGCAGAAAGAGAGTTAAAATGGCTCCTCCTTAGCTTTTTCCAAAGTATATCTGTAGCTATGCGGAAAGTTACTTTAGTAGGCAAAACTAAACCTTGTTATTAGCCTCCTGCTTATTCATTTGTATCCCCACCTATATTATTTTTACAAATAAGTCAAAGTGGCAAACATATCTACGGGACCGCCTTCTGCCACCAATAGCCTGCCACCGACCAGTTCGCTCCCACCGAAAGGGACTCCTCAGGGTGCCATCGGCCAAATTACACCCAGGAGGAGAGCCTTCTCAGTGGGAGCTCCTGCCCTTTGGAATGAACTGTCCCGGAAATACGTACAATCTCTGACCTCCAGGTTTTTCGCTGTGCCCTCAAGACCCTACTGTTCCGACAGGCGGGGCTGTCTATTTAAGTGGTTTTTAAATTGGAGTTTTAAGTTGGGGTTTTAAATTTTGGCCGAAACTGTTTAATTACTTTTAATGATGATGTCTGTATATTTATGTTTTTAAATTGGCTGTACACCGCCCCAAGTCCTTCGGGAGAAGGGCAGTATATAAATAAAATTAACATTAACATTAACATTAACATTCAACACATCTCTTTCCTCTTATTTTCTCCACAACAACAACAACAACCCTGTGAGGTGGGTTGAACTGAGAGAAAATGACTGGCCCAAAGCCACCCAGTTGGCTTTCATGGCTAATGCGGGACTTGAACTCACAGTCTCCCACTTTCTTGCCTGGTGACTTAACCACTAGACCATACTGTCAGAGTTTCGTGCAAAAATCAAATCCAGAAGCACACACAGATAACTGATTCAGCTGGATTCATTAACTTTTCTTTACATATATAATAACAGATGAAGTAAATTTTACAATACCAATAGCAGAGTTCTTTCAACGTGGTCGAAGTTACAGAGATAAGTTACACAAAACACACAGGTAGCAGTACAGCAGAGATGCAAGTCCAGACTGGTTTCAGTTTCATTTCTCAGCATAGCACAGCACAGAGCTGAGCCACGCCCAGCCTCCAAACTGTTTCAGCTCCCATTGGCTAATTTAGTTGCTATGCCTATTCATTGGCTAATCTTGTTACCATGTCTCTGCTAGTTCATGAATAATCTGACACATACTAGCCTCCTGTTTGCTTTCCTTCAGAATTGGGTTTGTTCATATTCCAGTGGAAATGTTCAGTTATAAGGTATATTTATTTTATTCAATTTATATGGTTGTCCATCTCATGTGAGTGAGTCTAAGGTTCCCATTCTGGCAATCCTGCATGTTTAAAGTTGACTTAGACTGTAATTCGCCTTTCTCCCTCACAAACAAACAGATCTATGTCTACTCCGTGATCTGGACAGATAGAGTAGAAAAGTTACAATTTTCTCAGCCAAAATGATCATAGTCATTTTTTTTCCTTCCAGTTTCTGCTTCGAGTGGTTTTAGATGCAAGGCTAATTGCCTCTAACCATCTTGCGGTGATAACAATTCTACTGAGGCACTCTTTAAAAGATGCAACCTGAAAGACACTCACTTGTAATTATAAAGTGGATAATTGTGTGCTGCTTCTTTCTGAATTTCAGTAATTGCAAGTACCCAGGCTTAGCTACTTTTTATGCTGCTGCATGGTTACAAGGGATAGCAGTGGGACCAAATTTTAGAAAAATCATGGAGATCTTATTCTCATAAGCTCTTCAGCAGAGTTAATAACTCAAAACATGCTTTTCTCTTCGTTTGGTTCCCCCAGACAGTACAACAGTAAAAACGGTACAGGTGAAGAGTTGATAAATATTGTATAGTTCGTGAGGGACAGAAGCTACTTCAACATCAGTTCTTTCTGTTCCCACATCTATTTTTTTTTTTTTTTGAATGGGTAAAGGTAAAGGTTCCATTCACACATATGTGCTAGTCGTTCCCGGCTCTAGGGGGCGGTGCTAATCTCTGTTTCAAAGCCGTAGGGCCAGCGCTGTCCGAAGACGTCTCCGTGGTCATGTGGCTGGCATGACTAAATGCCAAAGGTGCACGGAACGCTGTTACCTTCCTACCAAAAGTGGTCCCTATTTTTCTACTTGCATTTTTTACGTGCTTTTGAACTGCTAGGTTGGCAGAAGCTGGGACAAGTAAAGGGAGCTCACCCCATTACGTGGCACTAGGGATTCGAACCGCTGAACTGCCAACGTTTCGATCGACAAGCTCAGAGTCTTAGCCACTGAGCCACCATGTTTGAATGGGTAGGGATTATGTCCCATGTTTGAATGGGTAGGGATTATTTAATTTAACAGGTTGGATTAAACCCTCATCCATCAATGCCATATAGGTAGTATTTGACTTACAATGCATCCATTTAGTGACTGTTTGAATTTATAACAGCACTGGAAAAAAATTGATTTAAGAGCATTTTTTTTTCACACTTAAAATCATTGCAGCATCCCCGTGGTCAAACTTTTGACACTTGGTAACAAACTTTGGACATTTATGATGATTGCAGTGTCCCGGGATCATGGGATCACCTTTTGCAATCTTCTGATGAACAAAGTCAATGTGGAAGCCAGATTCACTTAACAACCATGTTACTAATTTAACCGTTGTTGTGATTCACTTAACAACTGTGAAAAGAAATATCGTAAAATGAGGCAAAACTCTCTTAGCCACAGAAATGCTGGGCTCAATTTTGGTCATAAATCAAGGACTACCTGTACACTAGAAATGCTTGATACAAGATTGAATTATTTGACTATCACGACTGAATCTGTATGGCAGCAGTAGATTTTCATTGTCTATTCTCTTGAATTGTTTTAGCAGAAGTTGTCAGGGATTAAGGCTCATGCTTCCTGCCATCAAGACATGAGCTTTGCCACTAAATTATAGATTTTCTTCTTGACTGTTTCCCTGATCTAATCTACTCCCTTGCTTACTGCTAAAATGCCAGATTGTATTAATCTTTGGCCCAAGCTACAAAATCAATTATTTTCTTATTTTCTTGCTTTATCTTGAGCTGGCTCAAGAGAGAGACTGACTTTTGTACTCCATGGTGGGATTGAAGGACCTTAGAATGGGGAAGACAGAACTGGTGGCAACTAGATTTTTTAAATTTTATCCTCAAAACTACTGAAAAGGGGGAGACAAAGGTTGCCGGACAGCTTTGGAAGGGGACTCTAAAGTTATAACAATACCCCATCTCGTTCCATCTATTTATTACTCACCTTCTATTATTCTGTCTATATTTGCTATTGTTAATGTAAAGTACATGGGATTTAATTTTGAGCTAACTTTGTAATAATGATATTGCTCAAACTGCTTAAGAATAAGATCTTTATATTTGCTATTTTTAGGGGTATATCTAACTCTCTCTCTCTCTCTCTCTCTCTCTCTCTCTCTCTCTCTCTCTCTCTCTGTGTGTGTGTGTGCTTGAATACACTAAGAGCAAAGTAGCTAGCAATATGTTATACTACTTCTGATCTTGACTTGCAAGTTTTAGTGTTAGTTCAGGATGGAGAGTGGGCCAAGGTTTTGCTGATACTGGCAGCAAGATATGTTTGTTAGAATAAAATGAGCAATGTTGAAAAGTGTCTCTCTAGGATCTCAATGTTCTGATTTAAGAGCTTTAAGGTGGCATCTTGTGTGATTTGTGTCCTACATTTTTACAGCTTGCCATCCTATCCCATTTCACCTTGCAGATACCTCTGCAGAAATTCCAACAAGGCCATTAAAGTCTTTTTTTTAAAAAAAACAAAAAACCAAAGAAACCAAAGACTAAAGCTCCTTGTTATTTCTTCACTTGTAGGTCTCCTGTTTCTTCAGAAGATCAAGGTAAGATTCAATTTCATAAATTCTTCCACTGAATTTAAAATTGATTTTGATGAGAAAGGGACAGTAAAGTTGTACCTGAAAATGAATTTGAAGTACAGAAATAAGTAAAATTTGATATAGACACAGAGATAGCTCCTCTGTCATTTCATTAAATACACACGGGATAGTCTATCCGGTTTTGGACTTCTGTTCTATCATAAATCTAGTTCAATAACCTTGCTTTTTTGCTTCAGTAACATTGTTTGGAATAAAACTTCTGTTATTCATGACTGTTAACCTTAGAGTACTATAGACTCTATAGAGAAAAACGAGATGATAATAATGATTGTAATCATTTACACAGCGTTTTACAAGGTTCATCCCAGAGGTGGTATTCAGCAGGTTCTGACCAGTTCTGGAGAAGCGGTAGCAGAAATTTTGAGTAGTTCAGAGAACCAGTAAATACCGCCTCTGACTGGCCCCGCCCCCATCTATTTTCTGCCTTCCCAGTCCCAGCTGATCGGGAGGAAATGGGGATTTTGCAGTAATCTTCCCCTGCCACACCCACCAAGCCACGCCCACCAAGCCATGCCATGCCATGCCATGCCATGCCCACCAAGCCACGCCCACAGAACTGTAAAACTGTAAATTAGTAAAATAATTTGAATCCCACCACTGGTTTATCCCCACTCTCAGTCATCCCTACGATGCTTCACAAGTTAGTGGTTGAACGAACAGGATGGTTAAAAGATCAGGATACTGGGACTCACCTAAAGCTATATTAACAGTTCCTGGAATTGCAAGATTCCTGGCTTTTCAAATACGATTTTACAATGTTGAGAGAGCACACACTGTTCCCTTCTATTTTTCTACTGCTGAGTGATACATTTATTTCATTAGATCCTTGCCAAAACCTTGCCTTCCATGCTTCAGAGGAAACATTACATTGAATACATTGAGTCTGTCTCAGATACACATATCAAGCAGCTTGTCCATGGACATTGATTTATTGGTTGGTATTACGAGATTTCCTTACCTTATGTTATTGCTCCCTCATTTGATCTATTAATTGAGTGTCAGATGACAGATAAAGTACTTCCTTGGGCAGCTTCTTGGTTTTAATCCACAATAGCTGTCCCCACGATCTATTTCCCTCTTCTCCTTTCACTATTTTCTTCCTCTGCACAAATTGCTCTCGTGTTCCATTTGGTGCCACTGTGCCCACAAGACTTGCGCTACAGCTTGATCAATATCTCGAACCACTCCAGAACTATAAAAGCAATTTATGAGCTTACTTTGAAAGGAAGAATCAAAGCCATAGCCACGTATCATACCAAGGACATTGAAAGCTT
Source organism: Pantherophis guttatus (assembly GCF_059756535.1). Classification (NCBI taxonomy): domain Eukaryota; kingdom Metazoa; phylum Chordata; class Lepidosauria; order Squamata; family Colubridae; genus Pantherophis; species Pantherophis guttatus. The sequence goes on along the minus strand of NC_142069.1, from coordinate 20,943,560 downwards.
CTGTTTAATGACAGTGAAATGGCTGGTTGAGGAAACTCACTACAGTACCATAGAGAAGTGCACTTAAAAGGCAAGAGCAAGAGTTTGAGATTTCTCTTTCTGAAGTCAGAATATTTAGTACCGATGCTTTAAAAACTGCAGTTTTCAGGAGAGTAATTTATATCAGCATAGCCTTCCTTGCCTTCAAGGTGTTCTGTGAGTTACTTGTTGACGTTCACAAGAGGATACCTTACCTACACCAGACCAATATCCTCTTTTCCTATTACTTTAAGGGTCCCACTCCAGCAAAGCTTCAAAAATATTCTGTTATATTAATATTCCTCTGCTATCTGTCTGATATATTTTCAGCTGTTTAAAAGAAAGTGATTTCCACCTCCCCAAGCATGAGTCTGACAGATAATTTCTCTTTAGCAAGATTTGCAGAGACAAAAGTGTACGGGTTACAAAACCTACCAGCAATTGAATTTTTGCCATTTAGAACCAATATGTACAGTTCCTTTCCTGACAGCCTTCCTATGATCTAGCAAGGATCTAGGTCTTTTCATTGATAATGGAGAAGCATCAGGGGTGAAAACCAGCAGGTTCTGACAGGTTCTGGAGAACTGGTAGTGGAAATTTTGAGCAGTTCGGAGAACCGGTAGTGGAAATTTTGAGTAGTTCAGAGAAACGGCAAATACCACCTCTGGCTGGCCCCAGAATGGGGTGGGAATGGGGATTTTGCAATATCCTTCCCCTGGAGTGGGGTGGGAATGGAGATTTTGCAGTATCCTTCCCCTGCCATGCCCACCAAGCCACAACACACCCACCAAGCCATGCCCACAGAACCAGTAGTAAAAAAATTTGGATTCCACCATTGAGAAACATGTAGTTGGCTGTTTACATCTCTCTTCTGAATCTTCATCAGTCTATGCACCGATTGTTGTACTGTCCTCCCAACCCTAACTATGCATATAGCTGAGCTTTGGAGATGATTCACCTTACTTCCTATTCATATTTTCATACTCATAACTTCCCGCACTTAGAAATTATACTGTGTAGTATGAACAAATCAGATAGCAGATTATAACTCCACACCTTAAACTGTTCTACTTAAAAGTGAATTATGCTCCATTACTGTATGCATTTAAGCAGTTTGAAGGAGTTATTTAATCAAATTTGGTTTTATTGAATAACATTCTTTGTTTTATGTAGTACATGAATTATTGAATATGCTGGATTGAAGTTGGCTTCTAATTACTGTCATTTAAAAAAAAATTGTATTAATTATATCTTTTATAATCTGCTCTTTTATATATGTATTTATTTTATTGTCACTTTTTGTTTTGGAAGACTTCTTGAAGAGTGTTTGAGTAAAAAAGATAGACAATCTTTTTAGAAGAATTAAACCCCAGGCATGGGATTTAACATTAAGCTATCACTGAGCTATTGTCTCTTTATAGTTTTTACCTGACCATGTTAATCCTCTTGTCCTCTTTTAAAGTAATTATCTCAAGAAGCACTATCTCTGCATGTTTTTTTATCGTAACGTTTTATGAACATTTGTAAAAAATTTAGTGGAATTGGTTCCTGTGATTAGTAAGATAAATAGTTTCAACCATTTACTGTTATAATTTTACGGCTTATACCACATTCTTTAATGATCCCCTTTTCTGAAGTCTATAACTGGCAAATGTTACTTTCTTATATCAAGCCATGGCAGTAACTTGTTTAGCACTGTATAATCTGCAATGCAGGTCTTTCTTTCTGCAGTTAATTCAAATCAACACTTAGTCCTTCCTAGGATGGACTTTCCTTTGCAGTCAGAAGGTATAGCTGACTTGTACTCAGGTTGTAGCTTTCCATTGTCAAAGCCAGTGACAAAAGGTGGAAGATAAAATTCCTGCATTGATTGCAATTCCTATGGGGTCTTTGCTGACAAAAAACAACAACAGGGCAAACACTCTATATGATTTGCAACTACTTGTGATATTCTGAGCAGTGACTGAGGGATTGCATAGCCTGAGCTAGCAGGAACATCTCAACAGGAAAGACCACACTATATTGCTTCAGGCTCTGTAGTTTGGGGAGGAATGGGTTAAGGTCACAAATATCACTACAAATACTTTAAAAAATGGTTGTTCTCCCTGAAATATGAGCCTCAGTTACTTTCTCATTTTATGCCTCCATGTTTTGGTTGAAAATTCTAAGGCAGGGGTCTGCAACCTTAAATGCCCAAAGAGCCATTTGGACCCGTTTCCCACAGAAAAGAAAACACCGGGAGCCACAAAACTTGGGTGGACATGGCCAACTCAATGTCACTCACTTCTACCACTCACATGACCCCCTAGCCATGCCTACCCAGCCAGTCATTAGGGCAGAGAACCAGTTTTTAAAAAACACCGGGAACCACAAAATCCTTTTTACATCTCTTTCTCTCTCTCCCTCTCCCTCTCCCTCTCCCTCTCTCTCTCTCTCTCTCTCTCTCTCTCTCTCTCTCCTCCCCCCTCCCTCCTTCCCTCCCTCCCTCCCTCCTTCCCTCCTTCCCTCCCCCCTCTCCTTCTCTTTTTGTATCTCTCTCTGTCTCTCTCTCTCTCCCCCTCTCTGTATCTCACTGTCTCTCTCTGGCCACTTCTCCATCCCCCGCCATCACCCTTACCTTCTCAGGCCAGATGAGGAGTGACTGGGAGGGGAGGGCGAAGGGCGGGGCCAGCCTGTGGTGGGATCACCTGATAGGGGGCTCCCTATCAGAGGGCCCAAAGAGCCGCATGAGGCTCTGGAGCCACAAGTTGCTGACCCCTGTTCTAAGAATATGTTAATATATAGTATGCATAGAATCTATTTTGGGTAAATGTTGAAGGGAAGTCCTACCTTAGCACTTGGCCACCATAGGTACCCCGGACATGAGTGATGTCGAGCTGGCTATGCCTACTCTGACCATGCCCCCCCACTGAAGATCAAACACAACCCTGATTCGGCCCTCAGTGAAATCGAGTTTGACACCCCTAGCTTAGAGATTGCATCCCTTGCAAAATCTCACGAAAGTAGGAAATAAATAGCAAAAGCTACTTTTCTATCTCAGTTTTGAATGCTGCTTATAGATGGTTTCATTAACTGCCTCATCTACTGAACCTCTGGAAATTCAAATATCTGCTGATTTCATAAAACTAGAATTTGGTTTATTTTAAGTTGCTGAATAAACATAACATGTCAGGGTTGACAAATTACGCTAAGATATAGCCAAGAAAATACTTTAGGGCTTATATGTGTGAATCTAACTGGTTTACTGTAGAGTGCCTTCAAAATTAAGCTACATTTAATTTGGGAATCCATTTATGCTTAGTGCTAAGTCACTTTGTGCTAGAGTTTTGTTCTTAAAAAGCTCTCTATATGCTTGGATTCTCATCCTCAGTAACACATCTTAATTTCCACTTAGATTGCATAGATACTTTATATAACATTTATTCAAAATAAAATAAATGCCAATATTGGTGGAATGAATGAGAAGAAATTTCACTGACTTATTGCCTTAAAACTGAAATATCCTTATAATAAAATATCTAAAAGTTCATTACCTTGTGAATTGCTGAAAGAACCAGTTTGATTTTAAGCTGCTTTAAATTTCAAGGTGAACTCCTTTGATTTGCAGTTTCTGGAACAATATATATATTGGAATATTATAGTTTAGATTTCAGATTTTTCTAAATGCTCTCACACAATTCTTGATTAAAATGTATTTTATCTTTTTAAGATAAAATAAATTTAGAAAATATAGAGAAATACACTGGAAATACTATTCAAAGATGCATTTAAATACAATTATGGGCAATTTTTATGACTTTTTCAAAGAAGCAAATATAAAAATAGAACAGAATGGACTCATGGATGAAGGTAACTGAAATCAGCCTTCTCCAGCCATCCCTATCTGTCCTGAACAAATGGTGAGAGCAGGGGTGGGCTTCAAAAATTTTAGCAAAGGGTTCTCTCTCTTGCTGGGTGGCATGGCCATGGTGGAAGTGGCCTAGTTGGCCTCCTGCACCATGGCAAGGAGGGGTATTTTTGCCCTCCCCAGGCTCCGGAGGCTTTCCTCAAGCCTCTGTGAGGACAAAAACAGCCTCCCCAGGCTCTGGAGGCCCTCTGGAGGCCGGAAACAGGCCCTTTCCCCAAACTTCTGTAGGCCCATTTTTCACCCTCCGTGAACCTCCGTACATGCCCTGCACTTACCTGCATTCAAAACAGACTGTGTGGGGACTCCTGGGAGGGGCAGGGCAAGTGGTCGGGGCTAGCCAGGAGTGGGATTTGGGGTTCTCCGAACTGCACAGAATCTTAGCTAGAGGTTGTCCCGAACCCCTACGAACCCTCAGCAGCCCTGGGTGAGAGGGAGTCCCATATTTAAGCAATTTTCCTGAGTGTGCATGTTTATGTTTCCATTATAACTTTGTGATTGAAAGAATTGTTTGATCTTTGAATACAAATTAGGTAAAGAGATTTCTATTTCTTTTTCGTGTTATCCATCTTGAATACTTCATTAGTTGAAAGATGGGACAGAAATGCAATGAGCAAACAAGTAGAACCAAGAAGGTTAAGAAGGCCTTTAAATTAAAAAAAAGGCTGGAATCGGGTTATTGAGGTACATGTTCTCTGAATGAGCAAGAAAGTGTGCAGTTAAGCATGGATATCTGAAAAGGGATCAGTTTTATCCTAAACATTTATTTCAAAATTGGTTTTTGCTTCTTTTTCTCTCACCAATGTAACTTCCCCCCCCCCAGTGAAATAGATACTATAGAATTTATAAGGCTCTATATTCTTCTCTTTGCTTTCAAATTCACATTATTCTCTTCATCAGCTTGGCATCTTTGAGAAATGCTGGACAAAAACATTTGCATAAAGCTATATTTCCACTCCCTAATTCCTTCCAAGTATTTTGAAGCCAGCTAGGATTGTCTTCTCTTCTTTCAACTTTGGGATGCTCGAAAAAAGCTGGGAAAGCTATGAGCCAACCTGTGCTGTATTTAGTGAACCAGTAGCAAATTCATCATTCCGACAGCATTCTTCTTGATGACTGAATTATGTCAACTCCTGGAATAACTAAAATCACATTACTCATGGTCTATTTGGAAAGGAGAAATCACACTCTGCCCGTACATTCTCCATGCATCTATCCGTTTTGTAGGCATCTTGAGTGAAGAGTTAACTGGCTGTCATTCTTCCTGTAAATACAATCCCATTAAAAATGGTGATGATGCTATGAACCCATCATTTGACCACCACAGTTTTTCTTAATAGTTGCACCCATGGTCGCATGTTATAGTATGAGACCTTACATGTGTATACAAATCACAGGAGGGAAGGGGTTGTTTGAGATCAGAGACTGAAAGAAAGTTGAGTCATGATTTTGGTGCATGCATCTTATGCAAGGAGTCAAAATCCAATGTAGTGGTTTTGGTTCTATAATTCAAATGTAGACATTGTAAAATGGATTAGATGGATCAAGATCAGGTTGCCTATGAAATCTGCTAGAGTTCTCCAATGTCAAGCCATCCGCTCCAAGAAGCTCCCATATTGCAAAAAAGCATATATTTTCTGATTTAAGATTTACCGCATCTGAGACGAGAATATTGATTTGACTTTTCAAGACAGCCTCATGTGGACAACCTGATATGGACAGGGTGGCATGACTCAAATGCCAGTTCAACTCAAATGCCATGTTTGGAAGAGATCCTACAGTTTCTGAAATTCTTAATTAGCCTTAGCAGGCTAGGAATTCACAGCACTGTGATCCAAGATATAGGAAAGCCCCAGACTGAGATAAATTAGCATTCACACAATGAAAAGAGGACAAGAAAGAGGCAAAATAGATTTGCAAAGTTTTCTTATTATTTTAAAATATAAAGTCTATTTTAGCTTCTTTTGTATTCTGTTTTCATGTAAGTTATCAGATATATTTTTAATAAGAAGCTATATCATAGAATAAAATGGTTTCATATTTGAGATGACAGATAACTATACAAGGTCAACTTAGACTGGAACCCTTTATTTATTTAACTGGGAATAAATCCAATTTAACTTAATTGAGTTTATTTCCGAGAAGACATGTGTTGCATTCCATAGTTAAACCATTATTGGATTTTTAATTTTCCCACTCTAGATGTTTTCTGCCTTGGTAATGTTCATCTAATTGAAAATATAAACCAGTGTTTTGCTCTATCCCTTCTTTATTTCATCTGCTTTCATTGAAGAACCTTACAAGAAGAAAGAAAAATGTTCAATTTTTCAGCCCTAGAAGAACAGTACTTTCTTCAAAAGATATAAATGCAATGTCAAAAACAATGTTTTATATTCAGAGATTATAAATTGTTATCTCCCAAATTGTCACTTCTATTATCAATTTAATTATGATCAGTATTAATAGTTAACAGCATTAAGAACAATTCTTAATTGTGTCAATTATAAAACATTAATATAATTTTAAATTTAATTTGGGTCTTGCTATTTTTTTTTTGTTTGTTATTTACCACATGGGTAATTTTTAGATGAGTTCCTAGTTGGTTTTTAAGACAAATTTTGACAAAGCTTAAAATACATCTAGAATCTGAACTTTAATGTTGAAGAAGACTCCTGAGAATTTCATGGGTGGCCAAGAAAAGAAGCAAATGGATTCTCAAACAAAACAACCTAGGTTTTAACTTGACCAGCCCATATTATCCTACTTTGAACACATTATGTGATGTACCTAGCTCTCTGGAATAGTCCATAATTTTGGGAAAGAAGAAGACAACTAGCAGCAAGATGGATGGACTGAATTACAGATGCACTGTTGAAAGATCTAAAGATAATGAAGAAAATCTATCTGTGGGGTCATTAAGAGCTGACATCAACTTGCTGGCACATAATCAATCTCAATTAACCAAACTAAAGAAATGGATACGGGTATGTCTAATCTAATGAAAAGAAGGACTAAGGATGGCATGATAACAGTGTTCCAATATTTAAGGGGCTCCTATAAAGATGAAGGGGTCAAACTATTTTCCAAAGCACCAAAAGGCAAGACAAGAAACAATGGCTGGAAACTAACCAAGGAGAGAAGCAACCTAGAACTAAGGAGTGAGAGCAATTAACCAATGGAATAGCTTGCCTTCTGAAGTACAGTATCTTGTGGGTACTCTATCACTGAAGGCTTTCAAAAAGAGATTGGACAACCAGTTGTCTGAAATGATATATGGTCTCCTGCTGAAGACCTCTGAAGTCCCTTCCAACTCTATTATTCTGTTTTCTATGTTCTAAATGTGATTAAACATGCTGAAAAATTAGAATATGTAGTGATCAAGTTTTCCTTTTTGCAGTTTCCCCCCTTTTTCTATTCCATTGACTTCCTCAATGTCTAGGATTTGAAGTGGGAAGGGAGTTATGAGAACTATCTATCTATCTATCTATCTATCTATCTATCTATCTATCTATCTATCTGCTTCTTTCCTCTCATTTTTAAATTGAAGGAATGATTTACCCATCTCTCTCTTTCTTTTAGAAAAGCTGAAACTTAGAATACTGCAGAGGAAGCAAACAATGATTTAAGCTAGCATACATACTAACGTGAGGAATCTTGGAATGTTAAAGCAATTGCAGTTTGGGAAATACTGGAAAAAAGATTAATAATGTGTGTATGTTAATAAATATTTTTGCATGGGACAGCACCTGGCTAACATCCTTTGGACTAGTCAGGTCTGGTTAAGACTTGATTGTGAAAGTTTGCATTCCATTTTGCTTGTAAAACTGAGAATGTCAAAATGATATTTTTTTATTAAAATGCAGATAGAGCAAATTTCTATTCCACCTTAGATGAAATATTTATCTTGATCCATTCCAGTCGGGCTTCAGGCCTAGGCACAGCACGGAAACAGCATTGGTTGCATTGGTTGATGATCTCTGGAGGGCTCGGGACAGGGGCTGTTCCTCTGTCCTGGTCCTGTTAGATCTCTCAGCAGCTTTTGATACCATCGACCATGGTATCATGCTGCGCTGGTTGGGGGGCACCGTGTTGCGGTGGTTCTCCTCCTTCCTCTCTGACCGGTCGCAGTTTGTGTTGACGGGGGACCAGAGGTCGACCCCGAGGTGCCTTGTATGTGGGGTGCCGCAGGGGTCAGTCCTCTGGCCCCTTCTGTTCAACATTTATGTGAAGCCGCTGGGTGAGATCATCCGTGGTTTCGGGGTGAAGTAGCATCAGTACGCTGATGACACTCAGCTGTACATCTCCACCCCAGACCACCATCATGTCAATGATGCCCTTGACATGATGTCCCAGTGTCTGGAGGCCGTACGGATCTGGATGGGGAGAAACAGGCTCAAGCTCAACCCATCCAAGACTGAGTGGCTGTGGCTTCCGGCGTCCCGATATAGTCAGTTGGTGCCATCTCTGACTATTGGGGGCGAGTCGTTGGCCCCCACAGAGAGGGCTCACAACTTGGGTGTCCTCCTGGATGCATGGCTATCTTTAGAAGAGCATGTGACGGCCGTGGCCAGGGGGGCTTTTTATCAGATTCACCTGATTCGCCAGTTGTGTCCCTTTCTGGATTGGGACTCCTTACACACGGTCACTCATGCCCTCGTCACTTCCCACCTGGACTACTGCAATGCTCTCTACATGGGGCTCCCCTTGAAGAGCACCCGGAGCCTCCAACTGGTCCAGAATGCAGCCGCGCGGGTGATTATGGGAGCGTCATGGCACTCCATGTAACACCTCTCCTGCGTGAGTTGCGCTGGCTCCCGGTGGTCCTCCGGGTGCGATTCAAGGTGTTGGTGACCACCTTTAGAGCGCTCCATGGCTTAGGGCCTGGATATTTACGGGACCGCCTTCTGCCACCGAGAGCCTCCCACCGGCCAGTACGTTCCCACAGAGAGGGGCTCCTCTGGGTGCTGTCGGCCAAACAATGCTGACTGGCAGCCCCCAGGGGCAGAGCTTTCTCTGTGGGAGCACCTGCCCTCTGGAACAAGCTCCCCCCAGAGATACGGACGATTCCGGACTTACGTACTTTCCGTCAGGCCCTCAAAACCTTTTTATTTCATCAAGTCGGGCTGGCCTAATCTCTCCAATTGTGTATTTTAATTTGGATTTTTAATGGGTGATTTTAACTGTCGGGCCAAAATGTTTAATTTATTTTTAAATTGTTTTTAAATATTGTATTTGATGTTTTTTACTTCTGGCTGTTCACCGCCCTGAGTCCTTCGGGAGAAGGGTGGTATATAAATTTAAATATTAAATTAAATTAAATTAAATTAAATTAAAATTTATAGACCTTCTTGGAACAACAACTATCATCATGCATAATTTGGCAGTAGTTATTAAGTTTTTAAAGGGACGCGGTGGCTCAATGGCTAACTGGCTAAGAAGCTGAACTTGTTGATCGAAAGGTTCGAATCCCTAGTGCCGCATAATGGGGTGAGCTTCCGTTACTTGTCCCAGCTTCTGCCAACCTAGTCGTTCGAAAGCACGTAAAAAATGCAAGTAGAAAAATAGGGACCATCTTTGGTGGAAAAGTAACAGCATTCTGTGTACCTCTGGCATTTAGTCATGCCAGCCACATGACCATGGAAACTTCTTCAGACAGCGCTGGCTCTTCAGGTTTGAAACGGAGATGAGCACTGCCCCCTAGAGTCAGGAACGACTAGCACATATGTGCGAGGGGAGCCTTTACCTTTATTAAGTTTTTTAAAAGTGTTTTTTTCCATATTAAGGGAGTCTTCCTCACAAAGACACTTGGATAGAGTTCATTGCTTCCAATTAAATGCCTGGTAATAAAGTGATGTAATAATATAATGGCAAATGTATAGAAAAGCTCTTCCATTCAGCAAATAAGCCACATTAAAACCGTCCTTCGAAACCCTAAAATGCAATGGTTAAAAATGCACATCTTTTGAATTCACTTCTTTATCATTCATAGTAAACAAAATGCATTATTTGTGCCTAACACTTGTTACAGTTATACAAGAGAAAGTCTGTTTGTTCATAAGGACAGTTTACTAATGGCTTGGCAGGATGGCATTCAAGGCAAAAAGGGGAAAAAAAAAGATTTGAAAATATAAAAAACACAAGTTGCTTCTTTCGTATTCTGGAACTACCAAATAAGAAAATGGAAATCTATTGATATTCTTGCCATTTCAGGGAAAAGCATTGCCAATGGAATGTTTTCACCAGCTAGCTGTATAGAAAGAAGACTTAGATCTGCATTTCTGTCAATCTTGAGATGGGGATGCAGAGAAGGTTCATCAGGAGCAAATCCACTTTACCTTATTAAAGAGCAATAAAGCATTTCTATTTCTTATTGTGAATGCTGATCCAAGAAAAAAAAAACTAGGAAACAATTACTTTATTTCAGTGTTTGTCCAAGTGGAATGATGCTGTGGGACATCTTCAAGGCCTGAAGATACTTTATGCCATGATAAAACGTGTGCATAATTCATGTTTGGTATTGTGCAGCGGTAACATTTGTCATCCTCCGAATAAATGCATTTTTAAAATCTGTCTTTTATCCATAATTGCACATTGGGAGCATTAGCCAATTTCTTTCCCTAGCTAGAGCTGAGCCAAAATAAAACTGCTTATGTCCTTTGTCGAATGCTTTGCATCGAACAAGGGGTGTACAGGTAAAACTGTAAATAAAAGAGGACCACCAGAAACAGATGTGTGTTAATTTATTGTAGAAAATTGAAAAATAAAAGCTAAAGTTTTACTGGGTACAGTCAACATGATACTTGGGGCAACTCAAAGTTCAGATTTCATGCTTGGATAGCCGTTCTGCTGGAATTTGAAGAAGCAGAATAGAAAGAGTGCAGAGAAGAGCAACAAAGGTGATTAGGGAACTGGAGGCTAAAACAAGAACAGTTGCTGGAATTGGGTATGTCTAGTTTAATGAAAAGAAAGACTAAGGATGACATGATAGTGGTCTTCCAATATTTCAGAGATTGCCACAAAGAAGAGGGAATCAACATATTCTGCAAAGCACTTGAAGGCAGGACAAGAAGCAATGGATGGAAACTAATCAAGGAGAGAAGCAACCTAGAACTAAGGAGAAATTTCCTGATCAGTGGAACAACTTGCCTCCAGAAGCTGTGAATGCTCCCAACACTGGAAGTTTATAAGAAGAGAGTGGACAAGCATTGTTTGAAATGATATAGGGTTTCCTGCCTGAGCAGGGAGTTGGTCTAGAACCGTGATGGCGAACCTATGGAACGGGTGCCACAAGTGGCACACGGAGCCATATCTGTGGGCACATGAGCGTTGCCCTAGCTCAGCTCCAGCGCGCATATGCGCACCAGCCAGCTGATTTTTGGGCCTTCCAGGCCCACTGGAAGTCAGGAAATGGACCGTTTCTGGCTTCCGGAGGGCCTCTGGGGGGATGGGGAAGGCTGTTTTCACCCTCCCCAGGCTCCAAGAAAGCCTCTGGAGTCTGGGGAGGGCAAATAATGAGCCTATTGGGCCCACCGTTAACCTTTTTGCCATCATGTGCCAAAAGCGGGGGTAGCGCAGGGGGTCGCGTGCACATGTGCGGGGGTGCAGGGTGTCATTGAATTATGGGTGTGGGCATAAATTCAGAATTTACTCAAGGCACAAGTGACCAGACTCAAACAATATTTTGGACACACTGTGAGAAGACTTAACTGTCTTGAGAAATCTATAATGCTTGGAAAAGGTAGAAGATAAGACAACAAAAAAAAAGAACTAATAGCAGTAAGCTGGATGGGCTCGGTTAGATCAGCAAGGGATAATTTTTTTCCAGGATACATCACCCTGGAGAAAATGCATTTATATGTCTCTATGAGCTAACATTGACTTGACAGCTTATAACTAATTAGCCCTTCTGTTGACTGCATAACCACTTCCCAGTCAGCTACTATTAAAAAAAAAAAAAAAAACAGACAGCAGATTATGGGCTACAGGTCCATCCAAGTTTTGGAAGACCACCTTTGATCCTCCTTAAATCTGGGCTGCACCTTAAGGACCTCTCCATCAGCTTTGACACCTTGCAGTGGCACTTTCAAGAGAGGTACAAACCCTCCGCATGCCCCCAAAAGTCCTATAAATGGCTTTGCTCCAACTATGAAGAAGTGACATTAAATATCTGCAGAAATGTTGCATGCACAAACAGTACTTAAAACAAAAACAGAGGATAGATTGTGTGATGAAGTCCCATGACAGATTAGGAGTAAACCACTATGAAAGTCCAGTTCAATTCTTGCAACTGGATCATAGGAGACTTCCTACTGCCAGGAATTTTTGTATCTACTTCATCCGTGGTGGCACAGTGATTAAAATGAGTATTGCAGGCTAATTCTGCTACGAATTCTGCTTCAGTACGATTCCTGCTGGCTCAAGGTTGATTCAGCCTTCCGTCCTTCCAAAGTCAGTAAAATGAGGACCCAGATTGTTAGGGGCAATATGCTGACTCTGTAAACTGCTTAGAGAGGGCTGTAAAGCACTTTGAAGCGGTATATAAATCTAAGTGCCATTACTTTTGCTATCATTATTTCATACTTTATCCTTAGCAATTTCTGCTATGTCAGCCAAAATTATCTATTGCTGATCAATTTTTTTGGGAGTTCTTATATTTGGGCCATAAAGATGAGGTTGAAAAGGGCTGAAATTTCCCACCACAAAGGGCTGAAGTTTACTGGACTCAACCTCTATAATTGAGTGATAGAGGTCGGTGCCAATTATCTTCTTTTTTCTTAAGAAAATACTCTGGAGTGGGGTTGCTCATGTTTGTTGGCTAAAAGAGCAGGGCTACGTATCATTGGGATGACAAGGCCAATATTTTAAGGTGATGGAGGACCTGTGCTAAGCTCAGAAGAGGCCAATAGACCAGGGGTAAAATCCAATTTTTTTTACTACCGGTTCTGTGGGCGTGGCTTGGTGGGCGTGGTGTGGCTTGGTGGGCATGGCTTGGTGGGCATGGCAGGGGAAGCATACTGCAAAATCTCCATTCCCACCCCACTCTGGGGCCAGTCAGAGGTGGTTTTTGCCGGTTCTCTGAACTGCTCAAAATTTCCGCTACCGGTTCTCCAGAACCTGTCAGAACCTGCTGGATTTCACCCCTGCAATAGACCTATTTTACCATGTTCTTAAAAAAAATAAATAAATAGAGAAAACTTAATGCCAGCTTCTGAGATGAAAGAAGGCTATTAGCTTACTGACCAGTTTCTCAGCTTCATGGTCATATCACTCTATTTGGCTTGAACTAGCAAAGCTAGCATTATGTTCCTAAGACCGAGCAATACAAAGTTTTTAAAATAACTGTCTAGTTTGGCTCTGCAACCAAACAAGACAGACACAGACTTCAATGGATAATTAGAACGGCAGGAAGTACAATTGCTACCAAGCTGCATTCCATTGAGGACCTGTATACTGCAAGAGTCAAAAAGAGGGCTGTGAAAATATTTACAGGCCCCTCGCATCCTGGACATAAACTGGTTCAACTTCTACCCTCAAAACGCCGCTATAGGGCACTGCACACCAGAACAACTAGACATAAGGACAGTTTTTTCCCGAATGCCATCACTCTGCTAAACAACAACACTGTCAAATAATTTACTAAAACTGTATTACTATTCTTCTTCTCATCCTTCCTATTACCTATCTCCTCCCACTTATAACTATAACCATGTTGCTTGTATCTTTACGATTTATATTGTTTTATTTGTCTCCTAGTATGATTTGATGGCTTATTAGTAACCTATGACTATCACTAAGTGTTGTATCTTATGATTCTTGATGATTTTTTTCCTTTTATGTACACTGAGAGCATATGCACCAAAGACAAATTCCTTGTGTGTCCAATCACACTTGGCCAATAAAGAATTCTATTCTATTCTATTCTATTCTATTCTATTCTATTCTATTCTATTCTATTCTATTCTATTCTATTCTATTCTATTCTTCTATTCTATTCTATTCTAAAAAACGTAGGTGAAACTGCCCTTAAGGTTTGTCCTGGGCAACAGATGTTCTGGTTTTCATTACTTAGTGTGTGTTTTAGTGTGCATATAGTTTTTTAAATAACCATTTTACTTGATGAAGAGTTCTGAAATTGTTTCTGTAATTAGAGGGTGGGGTTGTAAGAGAGAAGATGGTGGAACTATGTATAGAATCTAATGTACAAGAAAACATTTTCTTATTTACTATAGACCAGTGTGCAGTTGCAGTGTTTTAGCTGTTAAAAATCTAAACATCTCAGGTAGTAGTATCTGTCTCTCAATTTAAAATGGCTGCTGGGTGCTTTTCAAAATCCCTGCATATATTGGCACAAATCTACCTTATCAAATATCTTTTTCTTCTCAGTTAGATGTTTTACAGGCTGCACAAACAAAAGATCAGATAAAGAAATGTCAACAAACTCTTAATCAGAAGTCTGATACAAGAAAACCCACATCTTGGTCTATATCCAGAATTTTTAAAGCCCTCTTAAATAAGCACATTTGCTGGTTTCTTTGGGCTTTTTTCCTCTTTTCCCTGTTAGTTGATTTTGCAGAGATTTTAAAGTATTTGTAGTGCTATTTCTGGAGTAATAATTAGGTCCTTGTGGAATTCTTTCCATGGAGGTGCTAGCCCAGTACTGTAAAAAATTCTCTGCCAATTTTTGTTAGTGCTTATTCATTCTTCAGACTCCAGTTGAGTCAACTTTTTCTATTTAGGAACAAAGCAGAGCTTCTTTTATATCCCTCCAATTATGCAAGTCTAACTACTTTGTTTGTTGATGAGATGAGATGAGATGAGATGAGATGAGATGAGATGAGATGAGATGAGATGAGATGAGATGAGATGAGATACCTACATCTATGAATCTGCTAAACTTTTGCTGGGTATGGAGAATGAGTTATTATAAAATATGGCAGTAGAAGATTTGCAATTATTTCTACTTTTTTTTAAAAAAAATTGTTACCAGCTTACTATATTCTTCCACTAAACAGGAATGTCATCCGTTGAACGGGGAAGCCATGCCATGATTGGTCATTGGAGAAAACCATCTTTTTCTTCCAATAATGTGAGATCTAGGAAATAATGGCAATTCATAATGCAATCTAATTCCCATTGAAAAAGCTTGGAAGCTTATGGTGCAATTAAGTTGAAGCATTTGGAAAGTTGGGAGTGAAGACAGATTAGTTTCATTTGGAGCTGTGCTCCTCCCTAAATTAGTAGATTTTGTCCTCTATCCACAAAGTTTTAGAAAATTTGTGCAAGAGATATTCTGGAATTGTAGATAGTTGAGTTCTTATTCAGTTTCCTTATTCAGTTACTAATATGGATGGATGGATGCTCTATCTATCTATCTATCTATCTATCTATCTATCTATCTATCTATCTATCCAACCCAACCCTTGAAAACTCTCAGTGGTGAATTCCTGATTGCTGTAATTGAATCCATCCAATTCAGCTCTTGCAGCTTAAATATTAAAGAAGAGAACACCCAAAACAGTTACAGGTGTTATTATTAAATTTTTCACTGCTCAAAGTCTCAATGATTCTGCTCTAGCATGCCTGAAATCAGTTGGGCTTACCATTCATAAAGCTGCTGATTCAAAAGAGTGATTGGTTGTTGTTTCTGCTGAAATTTCTTTCTCTCTTCCACCACTACCCCTGACACAGATATAATAAATAGCTTGAAAATCTCAGGTATTGAGGAACATATATTACTTTTTTTTGGTGGGGGGAAGGAAAAAGCTTTTCTTTACCTATGTTATCAAATGTTTATGGAAAAGGCTGATGTGAAACATTAGCCAGTTCTCAGCAAACTTTGAAAGATGAGACTTTCTCCTAAAAGTACCATAAAATGGTATCTTTCTGGCTCTAAGTAATAGATGGCCTCAATTCTGTCTTGTTTCATAGGCAAATGCATGCTATTTTGCCTTGTCCTTAGCAATAAATTGTAGATCCAAAGACAGCTATGTAATGTCTATGATCTTATTCATCTCCCGTATCTATGGTCATTTCCTTTTTGTACTTCCTTTAATCCTGGCATGTATAGTCTTATATCATATGTCCATATAATGTGAGTTTTTATCTTAAAACTCACATTCAGGATTTATTTGGTCCACGATTAATTGATTGCTTTTCCAGCATGAAAGCATTTTTCTTGTTCCCATTCTTCCCATGTCCAACTTTCACAATTGTCCATTACTGCTAGAAATACCATTGCTAGAATAGAATAGAATAGAATAGAATAGAATAGAATAGAATAGAATAGAATAGAATAGAATGAATTCTTTATTGGCCAAGTGTGATTGGACACACAAGGAATTTGTCTTGGTGCATAAACTCTCAGTGTACATAAAAGAAAACTGTTCTGATCTTTGGCCATAGAGATAATCTTACCTGGTCAAAGTTTGTCACCCTGAGCAGGGACATGGTCAGAATTAAAAAAAAATGAAATAATGATAAATAAAATTAAAATATTAAATAAATAATAAATAAGGAAATAATAGGCAAAGAAGCTGAATTAGATCTTCATGTAGTGCGGCTAGTAACCAAGAGTACATATAGACTGCAATAATATCATAAATGACTTCAAAACTCACCAGTCAGCTTAGCCAAAGTAGCTGAGACCAAGAGTAAGCACAGAATCCAGTAATAATACACAACATGCCAAATCCAACCTTTAAAAATTTAAACAGGCAGCATTGCATATCTTAGTGCAGTCGGGGAACAGTAGTAATAGTAATAGCCGTAGGCAGGGAGAGCCTTCGCATTCCTTGATTCTCTCAAGCAGTTGTCAGCCTTTAAGTAGCTTCTTCTACATGAATGTTACCAATAGATATTTGTTGTCAAGGTTGAATTGTGGTGTCCTTGGTGAGTTTCAGAGGTGGTATTCAGCAGGTTCTGACCAGTTCTGGAGAACCGGTAGTGGAAATTTTGAGTAGTTTGGAGAACTGGTAAATACCACCTCTGACTGGCCTCACCCCCATCTATTTTCTGCCTCCTGAGTCCCAGCTGATTGGGAGGAAATGGGGATTTTGCATTATCCTTCCCTTGGAGTGGAGATGGAATGGTGATTTTACAGTATCCTTCCCCTGGAGTGGGGTGGGAATGGAGATTTTACAGTATCCTTCCCCTACCATACCCACCAAGCCAAGCCACACCCACCAAGCCACACCCACAGAACCAGTAGTAAAAAAATTTGAATCCCACCACTGGTGAGTTTGGTTGGAACGGTGTTCTAGCATTGATGATGTTATCTAGTTGGGTAATGAAACATCTGCAAGAAACCTACTAAGCTCAGAGAGCCCCAAGGACCCCACAGATCAATGTCCCCCAACCTTGTCAACTTTAAGATGGATGGACTTTCAATTCCCAGTCAAGATAGGGAATCAGAGAGCACTTTTGGAACCCATTTGGTCTAAAATTGAAAAATAGCCAAGTCATTCTTGTTGACTTTATTATTTCATTTAAGCTCCTCTTATTGCTAACATTCAAAATGGTTGGCACAGTCTATTTGAAATAATGCAATATAAGACACATTTTATGGTTTTGCAAAGTGAGCTCGTGTCTGTGGGAAAGGCCTGAGAGGTTAAGAGTTTTGAGAACAATTGTCAGGTGTGTGTGTGTGTGTGAGAGAGAGAGAGAGAGAGGGACTAGTCAAGATGGCAATTGCAACAGAATAATAAAGCCCTCTTCCTTTTTCTTTCATTGTCTTCATGATACATAAAATGGGCAAGACACTTCCTTGACTCCCATTGCAGACACCTCTGCTGTTATACAAACCCTCCCCCCTTTTTTATATTTTAGGATTGACATGCATTTTCTTTTAAAACTTTGATTTCTATTAGATGTTTTCCATCAGAGGTGGGTTTCACATAATTTTACCACCAGTTTGCCACACACTGAAAATGTGAGCGCATATGGGTGCGCAGCTTAGAAAATGTGGCTAAATAAGACGGCATACCGGGGCGGGGCGGGGGGGGCACCCACAGGTTGCCACTACCGGTTCCCCCCAAACAGGTCTGAACCACCACTGTTTTCCATGATTACTCCTGCATATTCCTATCATAGCTGTAAATTTTCCTGGGATATTTATTTCCCGTTTTGCACGATTGTCTTCTACATATTCATATTCTTGGCTGAGATATAGTTCCTTGCCTATTTTTTTCTCCTTGGTGTAGGTTTGCATTCAGTTGACATACATCTTCCTTGCTCAAGGCTTTTTCTTTACATCTTTCTTTAGCTATCATGATAGTTTATTCTGAAATCTTCTTGGATCATTTTCTTCTTGAACTTTAGGGATTCCTCCCCCCCCTCACTTCAGTTTTTATAATGTCTTTTATCTGTCTATAATTTCTTATATACTGAATTGGTTTTTTTTTAATGATCTTATATCCTGACTGTACATCCTCCAAATCAAATCTTTATGCCATAGTTTTTCTTTTTAATTTTACAAGTTTAACCAAATTATTTTGATGCCAATAATGCACGATCTGTTCTACAATCTGCACCTGGAACCATCCTGGCTGGCTGGAATTTATTTCTCCATCATCTGTTTCCTATTAAGTTTTATTCTAGTGTCGTCCATCTAGTGATGGCCATGCATTTATGCTGCTTTAAACAACTATTAGCATATAGTTAATAGTTAACTATTAACTAAAGAGTATCTTCTCATTGTAGTGTTTGCTCATAGCAAATTTTCTTGTAATTCCAAGTTCCTCCATTTCTCTAACTTGTGTATTTCAGTCATCCACTGGCAGTATTTGCTCCTTTTGTTTTAATGTTGCAGAAAATTAGAAATTTGCCATAAAATTCCTGAAAGTCCCCTATTGTTGCATATGTACTAAATACATACGCTAGTATAGCATTGATAGATATTCATTATGTCTAATAAGTATGAGTCTTTGTTTATTGGGTTATAACTGATCAGTTACTTAGATATACAATTTTTCAGAATCCTTATCACTTCATTCGCTTACATGGTGTCATGCCCTGAATTTAAATTTAAAACGTCCCATTTATTTAAATTCTCCTAAACATCCAGTTTAGTATGCTTCATTTCTTCTTCAACAATTTCAGCTTTCCTTTGGTTCATACTTCTCAAATTGCATGTTCCAATTATATGTGTGCATGTAAAATCCGCTTTGCACCATTAGTAAACAGTAGTCCAAGTTAATGTGAACTGAGCACTCCAAGTCTGACTGAAAGAATCACATTTTTGTGGTTCTAGCTTTCTGATATTATCAGAGCGATTCTGTTCTGACCTAGGCTTCCCCAAAAAGCACGAAGCAAATTCCTGGTCCCGACAAAACCGCTTTTCCTAAACAAACAGTGAATTCCTCTCATTCACCTTCAGGAAAGGCCTGGCAAACAGTCTTTCAAAGGTGAATTTATGACTACAGACCACATCTAGCTTGGAAAGCTGCCATGTAAATATTTTCCAAATGCAGTGCTGTGCAAGGAAAGACTTGGCACAAAGTCTCTGAGATTCAAGGATAGATCTTCACACTCCTGAACCAACTGATCGACCAAACAAATTGTTTCCTGCAAAAGCCTCTCTTTTATTTCCTATGGGAGGGGCCATTCATCGTCCACCTGTGGCCTTACTTTCAAGTTGACCCTTGTTCTTTAGCTGTTCCCTTCATCTGGCAACTCTGCACATATGCATACTGGGAACAGGCTCCAGCTCTTCATCTGCCTCACTGATGTCTGCCTCCGAAGGCGGCTGATAGCTGGCAAACGGCCCTGGCCCATCTCTGCCTCCAACGCAGAGCCCTCATCAGAGCCTTCCCTAGACTCCAGGACTGGCCCATGTTCCTCCTCAACCTCCTCACTGTCTGAATCTGCTGCCAGCTCTGCTGGTGGGCCACAACAGATTCAGACATATTCATACAATTTTCATGGCCTTCTGTTTGACTTTAGAACTGTTCTATTAGGTAATCAAATCAAATCAAACTTTTATTGTGGTCAAAGACCAGCATAATTCCCTTAGGTAGGTTAGTTTCCCTCAAACCTACAGATTCTATATATTGTGGATCACGATAGCTTCTGGCCTCCCTTTTGACTTTACCAAAAAAGATGATCTAACCTAGAGGTCACAGCTTGATCATTGAAATTGTTCATATCTTACACTATGTCGGGGTGGAAATTCTATCAATGATATATATGATTTGTCTCTCTAGTTTCAGCACACTGTTATGCTCAGCTTGTTGAAAGAACATCTCAGCGATGTGTAAGAATTTATAGATGAGAGTATGTAGATTTTTCAGCAATGAATTCTTATCTCTGGATTTACTCTTCTAAGTAATCTGTTATAATATAATAATGGATTTTTTTGCTGCATTTCCTACCATTGTAATTTGATGAAAAACATGTTTTGATGATTGCTCAAAGAAGAAAAATACTTCAGTGAAATTCTTATGGTGGGCTATGGAGTTCATATACTATTATTATTTGATGAAGTGGTCAATAGTGTTGGAAGAAATGTCCATCTGGGTTCAGTTCCAAGTGGGGAGAAAGACACTGGAAACATGGAGACTGCTTGGAAAGATGGTTTAACGGTGGACAGGACCACATGGGGTTTTTGGGTCCTGGACAAAAAAGAGCACATGGAGTGGAGAGAGGGATATATGTATACACTCTCTTGGGCCATGCCTTAGAGTTTCCTGTTCCTGTACAAGAAATGTATCCCATTGGCTGTCAGACTCCCAGGGGGTAGAGGACTTAGCTAAATTTGTAGGCTGTCTGTGTCCCAGGCCTGGTTGAATCTTGCTGGGTGATGAAGGGGCTTTGGGCAATTCCTATTATGGCTTAATGGCTTTGTCCTGGTTTGGATCTTGAGTGAGGGCAAATTCTATCATGTCCACAAAAGACATGAGGGCCATGTCTTTTGTGTTGTAGATAAGCTGGCCCAGCCTTTTGTCCTGTAAATAACCAAAGTATCTGCTGGGGGCAGGGAGCTGGGGCTGAGTTTCTGTTTTAAGACTTCTCTTTCTCTTTTAGGGGAAATATTCTGCCTTTTTAATATTTCCTAGAATATTTCATTTTTCTAGGAGAGGGGTGGGTGCTAACTCCCTCCAATAGTGTATAAGCGAATCACTTACTCCTCCAACATTTCAGCCTTCATTTGATCATAAAGAAGGACATCATGAGGGATGTTCATTATTATTTTTTTAGCAAAGCAGTTGGGAAGCCTGCAAAATAATAGGGAAAATGAAACAAAAGTACACAATAGTAGTTTTGGTAAAAGAGACACTAGAAAAATAAAACAGAAAAGAATAAAACAGATTGGATAATTCTCTCTGACATTGAGGTTAGGACACAAAACAAAATCTAAAAGAAAATTTTGATAAATTGAAGGATAGATTTTGGCACAATTTCAATCTATTTGACATTGTCTGCTAAGAAGAAGTAACGAAGAATTTGCAGCCAAATTCTTCTTTGTGCATTTTGAGTGAATTTAGTTTGTTTGAATTCCCAGATTACAAGGTTTATAATCTGTTTATTGAATTAATTGAGAAACTGGAATAGGTTCAAAAAAGTGATCAGTGATGATGATCAGGGAACTAGAAACATCATCTTATAAAAAGCAATTAAAGAAGCTAGACACTGTTGGAAGAAATGTCCATCTGGGTTCAGTTCCAAGTGGGGAGAAAGACACTGGAAATATGGAGGCTGTTTGGAAAGATGGTTTAATGGTGGACAAGACCACATGGGATTTTTTTGGGTCTTGAACAAATGAGCTCATGGGTGAGAGAGAGATTTATACCCTCTCTTAGGCTTTGAATTTGAGCTTCCTCTTCCTGTGGCAAGCTATTGGCTGCTGTAGGGGTCATAGCTAACCTTGTAGGTTTTCTGAGTCAAGCTTGATTGAACTATGCTGGGTGATGTAATGAAAAGCCAGGGTAGCTATATTATTGGTCATTACTTTTGCTTATAAAGTATTCTTTCTATGCTCAGTTTATGTTCAGGAGCGTACAGGTAATCCTCGACTTGCAACAGTTCACTTAGTGACTGTTTTAAAGTTACAACGGCTCTGAAAAAAATGTGATTTATGACCATTTTTCACACTTACGACCTTTGCAGCATCCCCATGATCATGTGATTAAAATTCAGATACTTGGCAACTGGTTCATATTTATGACGGTTACTGTGTCCCAAGGTCATCATCTTTTGCAACCTTCTGACAAGCAAAGTCAATGGGGAAGCCAGATTCACTTAACAACCATGTTGCTAACTTATCAACTGCAGTGATTCACTTTACAACTGTGACAAGAAAGGTCATAAAATGGGGCAAAACTCACAACAAATATCTCACTTAACAACTGAAATTTTGGGCTCAATTGTGATCATAAGTTGAGGACTACCTGTATTGTCTTACAAAGAGTCCTTGCTGAATTCACATCAAACAGGTCAGTTAGTTTAAACACGATGTCAGCACTTCAAACTACATTCATTCCAGTGCTGACATAAGGAGAAGAGGGGGGCTGCTGGCAAGAGGACGCTTGACTTTTCACCTACTTATTTTCCCTGAAGATAATATCCCCTAGGAGATGGGTTAGGAGGGGGGACATTCCTGGGAGCTGAAGTAGTAGATATGGGGACAGTGATTTGGAAGATGGCCAATGAGACGCAGAGAATTGGGGAATGGAAAGGGAAGGTTTGGGGTCAGGAAGTCAGTGTTGGCTTCGACATAATCGGGGACAGATTGTCGTGCTTAATAAATGAAAGATTTCATCAAAGACTATTTTGTTTGGAAATGCAATTTATTTGAGGCGACATCAAAACCTGACACACAAACTAATATAAGCCTCAAAATGCACTGTTAAAAATCCTTGGAAGATCATGTCTCTAGAATATCAGCCTCCAGAATATATTTGGTTAACATAATCAAGAGAAATAAATGCCTCTTTTTGCCAGCAATAAATATGATTGTTAATAATATCTCTTTATGTCTTTGCAGCACTTTTACAGTCAGTAATAGCTGGCGATTTTCTAAGAGTAAGTAAAAGATTTATCATACTGTATATCTCTTTCATAGTATGCGTTGAGTTACTAACCATTTTTTTTTATGCACCATATGGTGACATTCAGGATATCTCTGTTCAGGGGTGAAATGTAAAATTTGTTACTACCGGTTCTGTGGGCATGGCTTGGTGGGAGTGGGTGGGTAATGTGACTGGGTGGGTTGGATTTGGCCGAGGAGATTGCAGCAAAAAATGCTTTTAAAAGCCTCTCTGCTGATCAGGCAACACAGCTGGGATCGTCAGAGGCTTTTCAAAGCATTTTTTTTACCACTTCTTCGGCTGAAGAGATTGCAGCAAAAAATGCTTTGAAAAGCCTCTGACAATCCCAGCTGAGCTGTGCGATCATCAGAGGCTTTTTTTTTTTACTTTTAAAAGCATTTTTTCGGCGGAAGAGGTTGTAGAAAAAATGCTTTTAAAAGTTTTTTTTAAAAAAAGCCTCCGATGATTGTGCGGCTCAGCTGGTCATGGGGGGGAGGGGGGCAGGGATTTTTGCTACCGGTTCTCCAAACCACCCGCCGCCATCACTACCGGATCGGGTGATCCGGTCCGAACCGGGAGCATTTCACCCCTGCCTCTGTTGGAAGAAATGTCCATCTGGGTTTAGTTCAAGTGGGGGAAAAGACACTGGAAACATGTTTGAAAAGATGGTTTTTAATGATGGACAGGATCACATGCCTTGATGATGTTGGGGGTAGGAAAAAAAGGGAAAAGATGCTGAGAGTACCTGAGTTTTATGCCTTCTCTGGGCTTTTGAATTTGAGCTTGTATTCTGATTGGTTGTCAGACTCCCATGGGGCCATGCAGGGGCAACTCTGTAGGCTGTCCTGAGTCCCAGGCTTGGTTGAGCCTTGCTGGGTGATGATGTAATGAAAGAGCTTTGGGCAATTCCTACTATGGCTCTGCCTGAAGGAGGTAGACCTTTGTTATGTAGAATAGGCTGGCCCAGGCCTTAATGGCCCATGGACAAAGGTTGGGGGCCTGAGTTTCTGCATCCCTTTTAGGGGAAATATTCTGCCCTTTTAATAGTTCCTAAAATATCTAGGAGAGGGATGGGTGCTAACTTCGTACACCTCCATATCATTATTTTCCCTACATTGGAATCAATTCCAGTTCTCTTTGAATGCATAATATTGTACATTTTGGGTAGCATATTTGATTTATTTTGGACTTGGCTCCAGGTCATTAGAAACCATAGCAAGTGCGGTATTTTGCTTATGTTGCAATTCTAAAATCCTTATTTATTTATTTACTTATTCATTTATTTATTTATATTTTTATACCGCCCTTCTCCCGCAGGACTCAGGGCGGTGCACAGCCAAAATAAAACATAGTATACAAAATTTAAAAACAATTTAAAAACAATTAAATAATTTTGGCCCAAATAATTTAAAACAACCCAATTAAAACCGAATCAATTAAAACTGAGAGGATGGGATCAAGCCAGCCCGGCTAGATGGAATAAGTGTGTTTTCAGGGCCCGACGAAAAGTCCGGAGGTCTGATATCATGCGTATCTCAGGGGGTAGGTCATTCCAGAGGGCAGGTGCTGCCACAGAGAAGGCTCTCCCCCTGGGGGTCGCCAGCCAGCACTGTCTGGCCGACGGCACCCTGAGGAGGCCCTCTCTGTGTGAGTGAACCAGCCGGTGGGAGGCTATTGGCAGCAGAAGGCGGTCTCGCAAATACCCCGGCCCTAAGCCATGGAGTGCTTTAAAGGTGGTCACCAACACCTTGAAGCGCACCTGGAAGACCACAGGAAGCCAGTGCAGCTCGCGCAGGAGAGGTGTCACATGGGAGCGCCCCGTCGCTCCTATAATCCCCCGTGCAGCTGCATTCTGGACCAACTGCAGCCTCCGGGTGCACCCCAAGGGGAGCCCCATGTAGAGAGCATTGCAGTAGTCCAGGCGGGAAGTGACGAGTGCCTGAGTGACTGTGCGTAGGGAGTCCCGATCCAGAAAGGGACGCAACTGGCGTATCAGGCGAACCTGATAGAAAGCCCCCCTGGCCACGGCCGTCATATGCTCTTCTAAAGACAGCCGTGTATCCAGGAGGACGCTTATGGGAACATTTGGTGGGAATGCTCTCCTTGTGCTGTCTGCTGGCAGCCCTTCACTTCTCTCATCCACTCTGCCCTCACCCAACAGAAATCCAGCATCCTGTTCCTGAATCTCATCCAATTTTGGGATATTGCTTCAGAAACATGGATTCCTTGGGTATTTTTAGACAGTCACCACTGGTGGGCTTTAGAATAGTGATAGTAAGCAAAGTGTGCCCTTCTTTGTTCTCTTTCTTTGCTCTGCTTTGGTTTCCCCTATCTTGGAGGAAGAATAATTTTAGGATTTTTTGGCTTGAAGAAGAATGAAGCATTTTCTTTTACCTATTTCCCCCCCCCCCCTCGGAATCAGAGGCTGTATTTTTATATAATTGACTTAACCTTATGCTCAGGGGTGAGATTCAGCCGGTTCGGACTGGTTTTCTGATGGTCAGCTGAGAGTGAACCAGTTCGCTCTGACGATCAGCTGGGCCTGCCCACCTGCCCCTGCGCTATACCAATCTATATTTCCATTGTTTGATAGGCGCGGCACAGCAGATTGCCGCACTCAGCTGTTTTACTCACTGGGGCTGCAGTAGAAGGTAGAAGTAGAAGTTTTAGAACTGTTTTCAAATGCACCGTGCGTGTGCGGAATGCGTGTTTGGTGCATGTGCGAACGAAGCAAGCATGAGCGCGCAAAGCGCACGCTCAGCAAACCGGTTGTTACACTGGTTGAATCCCACCACTGCTTATGCCTCTTAAGCAACTATCTTTTCCAGATATTCTTGATTTCAGATACGCGTATGAACTGCTAGATATAAATTCAATAAACAACCTGGAAGATGCTAACTAGGGTTTCCTCAATTATTTCTTGCTCTAGAGTCTTCTTGTCTGAGCCAGTTAGAAATTGTCTCCACCCTCTCCCAGTTCAGTCACCATAGCAACATACAACCACAACTATTAGGAAAAGCATTTGGCAGCAAAGAGGAATCCCTTTAAAAATATCCAGAGGGCTTTGATAAAGATGTTTAACAAATGCAAATTAACTTCAGTTTTGCAAGGACACATTGTGTGCTGTTAATGCACCTGATTGGAATGAAAGGTCCTGTGATGAGTATGATCCTAAAGTTAGTAATACGTTTCCTATAATGCTTATGCTTTGTTACTTTTGCAATTCTTCTCATTTTTTGTTGCCATGCTATACATGAGAAATGCACACCCCAAGGCCTCAGGGCTGCATGATATCTAATAAACTCTTGGTTGAACCTTCAGAGGTATTTCAATTTTTTTTTTAACTATTTTGTTTTATGTGACCAAGTAGAACTATAGAATAGAATAGAGTAGAGTAGAGTAGAGTAGAGTAGAGTAGAGTAGAGTAGAGTAGAATAGAATAGAATAGAATAGAATAGAATAGAATAGAATAGAATAGAATAGAATAGAATAGAATAGAATAGAACAGAATGGAATAACAAAGTTGGAAGGGACTTTGGAGGTCTTCTAGTCCAACCCCCTGCTTAGGAAGGAAACTTCAGACAAATGGTTTATCTAATCTCTTCTTTAAAACTTCCAGTGTTGGAGCATTCACAGCTTCTGGAGGCAAGTTGTTCCACTGATTAATTCTTCTAACTGTCAGGAAATTTCTCCTTAGTTCTAAGTTGCTTCTCTCCTTGATTAGTTTCCACCCATTGCTTCATTTCCTACCCGCAGGTGCTTTGGAGAATAGCTTGACTCCCTCTTCTTTATGGCAACCCCGAGTGTTGTTAACTTTTGAAACAATCTTATCTTCTGGCAACTTCTTGGACAAATTCCTGTATTTGTCTTGGCACTATTTTGGGAAGTGGTTTGCCATTGCTCCTTCCTAGGATAGGTAAAGGTTCCCCTCGCATATACGTGCTAGTCGTTCCCAACTCTAGGGGGCGGTGCTCATCTCAGTTTCTAAGCCAAAGAGCCAGCACTGTCTGATGACAATTCCATGGTCATGTGGCCGGCATGACTAAACGCCGAAGGTGCATGGAACACTGTTACCTTCCCACTAAGGTGGTCCCTATTTTTCTACTTGCATTTTTACTTGCTTTTGAACTGCTAGGTTGGCAGAAGCTGGGGCAAGTAATGGGAGCTCACTCTGTTACACTGCGCTAGGGATTCGAACCACCGAACTGCCAACCTTTCTGATCGACAAGCTCTGCATCTTAGCCACTGAGCCACCCCGTTCCTAGGATAGAGAATATGTAAGTAGCTCAGACACCCAGTTGGCTTCATGCCTAAGGCAGGACTGGAACTCAGTTTCCTGATTTCCAGCTTGGTATCTTAACCATTACACCCAAGTGACTTTTACTCAATAGATACATGAGAATAATCATATCAATAACTTCAATTTGATTAAAAAGCAACATCCAATTTAGGGGGAAGGGTGTTGTCTCTTAATATTGCTCATTTATTTGAGCTGCCCCTACCCATATTTTGGAGTGTAATCCCATTGAGGTGCCAACCTGTCTTTGAAAGGATTTCATTTCTTTATTCTGAAATACCTTTCTAATCTCAAAAAACAAAACAAAAGAGCTAATGCTTAACGAACAATCACAAATACCTTGGAATTTTAGCAACATTGCAACTTCAAAGATCATCATTAGCATAAGAATTTAGATTAGATTCAAGTAGCTGCCAGAATAAGCAAAGTGCGCCACAGTCAGTTCTCTCATGATTTGATATATGACCAAACTAATGGTACATTATCTGGTTCCCTTTGCATTTCATTGTAATTTCAGTATTTGCTATGAATGCAGTCCAGCTATTAAACAGGTTCCAGGAATACTAAATCTAATCTGTATCCTCTAATGCCAGAATGAAAAATGGAAAGGATTCCCTCCCTCCCCCCACCCCCACCAATTATTATCCTTTGTTTTGTAGCAGTTAAAAGTTCAATTCAAAGGATATATTTTTCTGGTGGGCAGATTACATTTATTTCAGATGGTTTTTTTCCAATGTAAATTTTTGCATTTTTTTGTTTGTTTGTTTGTTTTTGTCTCAGGCAAGTTGTTTAGTGCATAGGTTAGGAATATTCTTATTTCTTCTCAGTTCTACAGTCTTGACAGAGGCCTTCTCAGCTCATTCATTGCCCTGATCTATAACTCTGAGTGAGTGGTCTTTTCAATCAACAGACCTTACAAAATCCTAACCCTAACTCTAACCCTAACCCTAACCCTAACCCTAACCTTACAAAATCTATCCAAGACAAAATTCATAGATTTTCCCAAACCTACAACTTTTGAGATATGTTGAGATTGTTGCATCCAACATTCCCACCTCGAGTGGCCACCTTCTCAAGACTAGGTTGGAAAAGGCTGCCATATGCACTGTAAAACCATAAGAATTTTGATCTTGGATTAAAAAAGAAAAAAGAAAGAAATATCCAGTTAGGGGATTGCACCTTTGACCTTGACTGACCTCAGCAAATGAAAAGAGAACAATGGCCAATCAAAAAAAAAAAAAATTAAACTTAAAATGCCCTTTCATTCCACCCTGTGCCAGCAACTTGTTTTTCCTCTGTCTCTAGGAATCTGTAGACAGGCAGCTGAGTACATTCATTTAGGCCAGCATTGATGATGTTACCTAGTTGGGTAATGAAAGTCTGTAGGAAGCAGCAACTAAGCTCAGAGAGCACCAAGGATCCCACAGTCCAACCCTGAGCTGCAAATATTCTCTTCCATCAGTACTCATTTATGACCACTACTGAAATGAAGTAATGATTTTGAATAATTACATTTTTTTCTCTCTCTCTATTCCAGTTTGTAGAATGCTGTAAAAAAGGAACTAGTTTATTAATCCGGGGACCTGACCACTGTTCCTTGCTTCATCATGCAGCAAAGACTGGGCATGGTGAGATTGTAAAATACATTCTAGAACACGGTGAGTGAATTGTTCATCCTGTTTCACCTACTGTTATATGGGTGAATTTAAGTGGATAATCATCTTGTCAAATCTATTGCTTATTTGTTTCTCACTCTGAGCCTGTTTTATGAATTAGTCCTCTGAAGAGTTATATATAAATAGAGAAAACTGCCTCAAATTTCTCAGATAGATCAGATACCTGAGGCTGGAAGTAAAGAAGAAATTTTGGGGTTCGTTCTTTCTTTCTTTCTTTCTTTCTTTCTTTCTTTCTTTCTTTCTTTCTTTCTTTCTTTCTTTCTTTCTTTCTTATATAGCTAGTATAGAAATAGTTTTACAGAGACCTTTACAGTGTGATTGAAAAAAGCTGAGTTGGCCCTTTTTCAGCATACATATACTCCCTTTCATTTGAAAATCTGGAATAAAAAAATGGAACATAGTAAATGGTGGATGATAAAACTTACATTTGATATTTTCCCATTATAACCAGAAGAATTTCCAAGTGCTTAATAATGGCTATGGACCATGTCCTGAATTTCAGTCTCAATCTAAATCTCTCTCTCTTCTCATCCCTATGGATGGTATGTCTCTTTCTCAATCTCAATGGTAACTTCTACCATTATTTACACGGTTTCCTCACTGATTAGGATACTAAACATTTTCTTTAGCCATAGTGGTTTCTAAATGGTTATGGAATATGTGTGATTATTGCTACCATGCTGTCCTAGTCAACTTCAGAGTTCTTTCTGGCCCATCCATCTGTTTGTGTATTAATCATACATGTGTCATTACAAAATAAAATAGATTGGTTGCATGTAAAGGGATCAGGGCAGGGGTGAAATCCAGCAGGTTCTGACAGGTTCTGGAGAACTGGTAGTGGAAATTTTGAGTAGTTCAGAGAACCGGCAAATGCCACCTCTGGCTGGCCCCAGAGTGGGGTGGGAATGGAGATTTTGCAATATCCTTCCCCCAGGAATGGGGAGGGAATGGGGATTTTGCAGTATCCTTCCCCTGCCATGCCCACCAAGCCACGCCCACCAAGCCACGCCCACAGAACTGGTAGTAAAATAATTTGAATTTCACCACTGGATCAGGGTAAACATCTCTTTGTTTGACATCTAATCCAGAGGGTGGGATTGTTTGGGAAGGAGAGAATGGCAATCATAGAGCCCTTTAGTTGAAAAATTCCACAAAGACTTGACATTTTTGCTTTCTCTGTTCTCTTACTATGAGCTCAGAGATGGACGAGCTCTCTGCCATCTTTCCCCATCCTCTGCTTTCTCACATGTAGAAGCAAGAAACTCAAGCTCATTTGCATCCTGGGAAACCACCAGTCCATGTGTTGGCTTGAGCAACTGAAGGCAGAGGGAAGAGAAAGGAGTTAATAATTGGAAAGAGATGGATGATTAGAGACATTAAGGGAAGACTGTGGTTCCCATGGGGCACCCTCTCCAATACTACCCACATTTTAGTTCTTTTCAAGTGAGAGTGCCCCCATTATTTCCTCTTGGTTTCCCAGAGCCCTTTATTTATTTCTTTGCCTCCTTGCATCTCCTTCCTTCCTTCCCACCCTCCCTCTTGTTTTATTTTACTTTCCCTCCCTGCTGTTTTGCTTGATGGAAATCTCACTGATGCGTTTCCCTATTGGACTTGCCTTGGGTTGGTTGGCGCTCTCTCTCTCTTGCTCTCTCTCTCTCTCTCTCCCTCTCCCAGGCCCCTTTCTTTTTCTTTTCTTGCTTGTCCCTTGCTAAGACAGCCAGCTCCCTGCTGTGGCAGAAGGACAGTTGCGTTTGCTTTCCAAGTGCCAACCTTTCCCACATCTGTGTAGCTATTGTTCTGCACCGGAGTGGGATCTGGAATCATTAGCTGGCAGCAAACAGTAGCTCTGAGGGACAGAAAGTTAGAAGGGGGGAGTTTATTTGGAGGCCCATAATGTTGAATAAGTCTCATAGTTCACGATTAACCTCTCCCTTCTTTACTTTCTTTTTGGCTCCCCTCTTATTTTTTCTTAATCTTTAGATGGTTGCCCCCTTGGTTTGGGCCTGTTCAGTCTTTAGTACCTTCAGGAGTTTATAAAGAATATAGTAGTGTTTATTTATTTACTGTTATTCTTGTTATAAATTATTTGCTGCTTCCTTATTACCAAACTCAGGGATCTTCAAAGAGATAAACTATTTTTTATTTTATTTTTTTTGCTATTGTTGATCGATTTTGACTGATTATGTGCTATTAAGTCAGGGTTGGCTCTTAACAAATGCATAGATATATTTTTTCCATTGCTATTCTAGCTGGAATCAAATCTACCAGGTCTCAGGCAGTAGATTGTCCTTTAACCTGTTCTCTAACTGGAGATGTTGGACCAAGAACTGCATCATGCAAAGCACTATCCCACCCATAAGTTATCTCCTCCCTACAGTTACTTCTCATATCACCTTCTTTCTACAAGGATATGTTGGAAAGGGGCCTGTTCACCTTTGTTCTCTGTTAATAGTCTAAGGCAAAGATCCCCCACACCTGTATGAAGATTTATTATATGAAAATAATTTAATAAATGCTACTTTAATAATAAAAGAAGGGACATGGTGGTTCAGTGGCTAAGACATTGAGCTTGTCAATCGAAAGTCGGCAGTTCAGCGGTTCAAATCCCTAGTGCCACGTAATGGGGTGAGTTCCCGTTACTTGTCCCAGCTTCTGCCAACCTAGCAGTTCGAAAGCATGTAAAAAATGCAAGTAGAAAAATAGGGACCACCTTTGGTGGGAAGGTAACAGCTTTCTGTGCACCTTTGGCATTTAGTCATGTCGGCCACATGACCACGGAGACGTCTTTGGACAGCTTCGGCTTTGAAACAGAAATGAGCACCACCTCCTAGAGTCGGGAACGACTAGCACATACTTTAATAATAATAATAATAGTGTTGCTGCTACTGCTACTAATAATAACAATAACAACAATGGATACTCCCATTAACCCTTGGGGGTTGATGTGGACCATTTTTGGGAACCTTGGCCCAAAGCAAGATTGAGACACAACTTTTACTGGGTGAGAAAGGGAATGAAATTCTTCCTTTCGTCTCTGAAGTTGAATCTAGAATTTAGTTCAGGGTGACGGAGTAAAAATATCTTATGCACTTTCTAAATTCATTCAGCTTGGAGAAATTGTTTGCTCCCCCTCCCTTCCAGTAGAAGAAGAAAAATCATTTTGTTGCTATGAACAGTATAGCTGATTGTGAGTGAATATCCTGTTTCGTTATATCAGCATCTCGCCATAATTCTGCTGCCTCCCATAATTCAATTCAATCTCAAGAGGGCTCTTCAAGATAGGGAAGTCTGGGTAGCAAACAATGATTACAGAACTTGCAGAAAAAAACATTAACTATTGCATCCTCAGCCATCTCCAGTAATAAGATAGACTCAAAAAGAAAAATTCCTGAAACAAGTGTTAAAGTACTCTGAGGATGAGTTAAATACAAAAAACAACACAAAAGTGTCTTTCACACAGGAAGAAAATTTCTGGGGGAGCGGGATGAGGAACAGATTTCAACATCCAGTAGGAAACAAGGAAAAAAGGGACGTGGTGGCTCAGTGACGAAGACACTGAGCTTGTCGATCGAAAGGTCGGCAGTTCAGTGGTTTGAATCCTTAGTGCCGTGTAATGGGGTGAGCTCTGGTTACTTGCCCTAGCTTCTGCCAATTTAGCAGTTCGAAAGCATGTAAAAAATGCAAGTAGAAAAATAGGGACCACCTTTGGTGGGAAGGTAACAGCGTTCTGTGTGCCTGTGGCATTTAGTCATGCCGGCCACATGACCACGTAGATGTCTTCGGACAGCGCTGGATCTTCGGCTTTGAAATGGAGATGAGCACCGCCCCCTAGAGTCGGGAACGACTAGCACATATGTGCGAGGGGAACCTTTACATTTACCTTTAGGAAACAAGAACATCATCTGTTTTATTTTCTTTTGTAGGTCCTTCTGAGTTACTGGATATGACAGATAGCGAAACGTAAGTCTTGCTGACTCAGCTCCTCTTCTCATATTTTCATTCCAGCTTACTTTTAGTTGCATAGAAAATCAAAGCAATGTCATGTAAGATTAAGCATAAAATAACAATTTAATGTGTTGATTTACACAACTTCAGCCTGTCCATTCCTATTTAAAAACCCTATGGTATTCCTTTTAAAACTCACGAAGTTCTGAAATTCTCTGATTCCCCCTTCTCCCCACCACAGCAAGCATTACAGTCCTGTCTACCAAATCCAAAATGATTACTTTGAGGACATTATTAGATACATGAAAGTTCATGACAGATTAGGGCTTTTGTTTTGATTTTTCCCTCCAAATCTAAAAGAGAAAGATAAAAAAAAAAACTTTTCAGTTCTAGCTAACATGACCAGTAGTGATGAAAGCTGAAGTTCAAATCAATACTGGGTCAAATCCATGTTTTACTATTCCCACAAAGGGACTAAAAGCAATTTTGTGGAAATTCTTGGGGACATTTTATTGACAAAAAAAGATCGGCATTTAAATTTCAGTTTAATTTTTTTCCCCCAAGTTTGTATACTCCTTTGTAAGAGTCTGTTTGGTCTCTTCCATTCAACTTATTGTGCCTCAGAATGATCATTTGACTCTGCCCTATTGATCAGTTGCCAGTATGGTGCTATCAGGTGATTGTTGCCCAGAAAAAGCTGGGGAAAAAAGACTTATACATTACAGTGAAGCAGTATATGAGCTGGGGGCATCCATGAAGTAAAAAGCCAAAACATCTATACAAAGCTTTATAGACACCTCTAAGCTATCACCTTGAACTAATATTTCCTAATTTGAAATTGGGCAAATTATTGGAAAGTGAACAGATTGGCATAATGCTAGTCTAAAAGCATCTGAAAGAAATAACCAGATTAGTGAAAATTTAATAGTGCTGCAAGAAAAAGGTGAAAGAAATCCTTAAGATCTCTAGAGATCTAGCTGTGGTTGGGATCTAGTTAATCTATACTTGCATCTCTTAGCTTCCGGATAGAATTAATTGCTTTCTTTTGTTTCTTGTGTAATTACTACAATAAGAACATAAAGATCCATCATTAGGCAGCCTGTGAAAATTACAGCTAAGCAATCTCTGCTAAGCCCCCCCACCCAAATTGGAATAAAACTTCTTCATATTGGTTTAAATGTTAACACCCAGCTTTTATAGTGTATATATCTTCAGAGATGACATAATATTCAGTTCCAAAATCTAGGGAATTATACAACATAAATATTGATGTCTGCTTTAAAGTTTTTATAGCACACACATGTAAGCATACTCCACCGTTTGAAGCCAAAGAATTTTATTGTTCAGATTCTGGGAATGAAAGAGAAGGAAATTTACTCTTCAAGGGAATTCATCCAAATGGGCAGAGGTGTAGGGGAAAAAACCCATCATGTAAGTGATTTAAAATTGGACCTCAGTGTGGGTAACAACTTAATATTCAGTACGTTGCTTTAAGCATGGCAATAAAACAAAGCAAAACTAAAATGAAAACTTTGAGCACTCTTAAGACCATATTCTGCTGTACCAAAGATCTAGAAGACAAATTAAGAAAATGTGCCTGTGTCAGCAACCCTCAAAATTATGTCCTGTTGAATATAATTCATTATACTGATAGGGTTTTCTTTTTTGTCCCCATTAAACACCCAGGGGTGAGACAGCGTTGCACAAGGCAGCTTGCCAACGCCACCGTGGCATCTGCCAGCTGCTGGTAGAGGCAGGGGCATCGTTGAGGAAAATGGACTCCAAGGTAACCAAACCAAACCAAACAAATCCATTTTAATAGTTCTGTGTGCAAGTGAAATCAATATGTAGCCAACCCTTTGCAAATATGTTGAGAGCCTCTGCGCGTGCTTGTTTTTCAGCACGCTTTCACTGCGTTCACTTCGACAGAGGCCCTGCTGGTTTTATTTACCTATCGTTTGTCACTTGCTATCAGCAATTTCAGGATGGCTTTTGACAGTAGTCAAAACTGTGGAATCTACAAGAATATAAGTCATGTAAAACCACAGTGTAGGAGCAATATAGCCAGCTAGTAAATCAGCACTTTAAAAGGGTTATATGGGCTTGAAATGCTACTTAAGAATTGAAACGATGGGATTTCATGTAGCGCCTAAACCGGTGAAGATGTTTTTAATTTTAATTTGGAGGCCACTGCATACGTAGTTCTTGGTAACTAATCAGTTTAAGACTCCAAGAAGATATTGTTAGGTTGTAGCATTCGAAGTTTCATTGGCTTAACTGTTGATTTAAAACAGGGCTTCAGACTTAGAATCCTCCAAAACAAAGCTCATTGGAGCTTTATATATGGTGGCCGATCAAAACAAGACAGCAGAATTGTCAGAGGAACCATGCTAAATGTAACTGTGTTTTCAATATTCACTTTAAAAAATGAATTCATATTCAGTCAAATAAAGGACTAAGGCACGGGTGTCAAACTCACCAGGTCACGTTGCTGTCACATGACGTTTCGTGATGTTTCCCCATTCACTGAGCTGGGGTGGGCGTGGCCTGCACGTAACCCCACAGGGCCCACAGGCTGCCATTTTGACACCCCTGGTTGAAAGGAATGAATCCGTATGCTCAACATGCTGTACATGTTGGTTCCCCCTTTCTATTGCTGAGGGTTTATCTCTCTCTCTTTTTTCCCCCCCCCTGCCTTGTCATTATAGGGTAAGACACCTCGAGACAGGGCCCAGCAGGCTGGGGATCCAGATTTAGCCTCCTACTTGGAGAGTCATCAGAATCATCCAGTAGTGCCCCACGAGGATCTAGAGACTGCCGTGTGATCTCTGTGGTGTGCAAGAGAAAACTCTAGGAAATGACAAAGCTGCACCTGAGGTACTCTTGAGGTGTCATGTGAGGAAGAAGCAAATGGAACCACCAGTCTCGCTCTCCTGCAAACTCTGAGAAGAAGCCACATGTTTCTAAGGGCTATGGAGACTTGCCACGGAACTGTTCCCACATGTCAGCTTGTAGGGATAAAGAAGGAGACTCAAAGGCCTGGAGAATCCATAGGCCAAGGAAATGTATTCTCACTGCTCTCCCTCAGTAGCATGAATGTCTCCCATGTTCCTCTTGTAGAATCTATTTGAATAAGCAACAGCAACTCAAAATGTGGGGGGAAGAAACAGAAACAACACAAACATTCATAATCCAGGCAAACATTTATCTTCTTCTAACTCTTGCCATGAAAATCTTGTGTTTCCCATCCTCCATTTCTCTCACTTTCATACTTTATATTCTTGTTTCAGATGCTATGTTGCACATCAGTAAACCAGCATCTGTGTCTTTGTGCTAAAGTTTTCACCATTCTTGATTAAATCAACTCTGTCAAAGGGGATCTGGAATGCTCATTGCAAAACCATATAATGAATTCTCGCTTCATATTCTCTCCAAGATTGCATTATTACATCATTGCTTCTTCTGAACCCATTTCCTCCCTTTTTTCTTTGGATATATATCAGGTCTGTGACAGAAAGAATCATGCAGAAGAAGAGTGATTTTACTATTTATTTATACATAGAAAGGTGAGAATACAGGGCACAAAGAAACAGGTCAAATTTATCAAAGTGATAAATACTTCTTAGAATATATGAGGGTTTTACTCAAATTCTAGAGTGACTGCATACATAGATTCATTTCAGGCCTTAGGTTTGGTGGTAACTTACGAGTGTCCCAAATTCACAGAATAAAATGTGGACCTCATAGTCACTTTAGTGATCAATCTAGTCTAGTGAGATATCTCGGTTCCTTTTTTAGTGACTTTCTGATCACAATTGATTACCGTAGACTAGCTATTTTTGGTCTAGTATTGACAAACTTTGCTACAAAAAATTATTCAAGATGCCAGATCATGATCATGGGAAATATATCCATAACATTTTCTGCTTGTTTACATACCTTAATGTGTAGCTTTTCACATTGGCTAAAAGGTGGATTTGGCTAAATTTCCTTCAAGTTAAGTTTGACATAAAACTCAGTGAACAGATCCCTTAAATTTTCTTGGCAACAGTAAGCAAAATAGTTTGTCACTGCCATCCTTCTAGAATATTTTTTTCAACTTCTCTGTCTAAACCAGGGGTCAGCAACCAGCGGTTCCAGAGCCACATTTGGCTCTTTGGGCCCTCTGCTGTGGCTCCCTGTCACCACTGGCTGGCCTCGCCCTCCCCTCCCAGTCACTCCTCGCCTGGCCTGAGAAGGTAAGGGCGACGGTGGGGGATGGAGAAGCGGCCAGGGCAGAGACAGAGAGATACAGAGAGAGAGGGAGGGGGGAGGGAGAGGGAGGACAGAGAGATATTTCAAAAAGATTTTGTGGTTCCCGGTGTTTTTTAACAATTGGTTCTCTGCCCTAATGACCAGCTGGGTAGGTGTGGCTAGGGGGGGTCTCTGGTAGAAGTGAGTGGCATCGGATTGGCCACACCCACCCAGGTTTTGTGGCTCCCGGTGTTTTCTTTTCTGTGGGAAATGGGTCCAAATGGGTCTTTGAGTATTTAAGGTTGCAGACCCCTGGTCTAAACTATAGCCAGGTACTCTCTGTAACTGCCTGATTCAAGTACTGAACAAGGCTTGGCCCAATTTCATTTCCAACCTTCAGCTCAGAAGAGATTAACCAGGTGCTGTCACATATTGAGGCTTACCTTGGGTAAAAGATATTAAACAGAGTCTATGACTTGACAGAAAATCAACATACATCAAATGATAAGATATACACTCTAAGCTTCTGTAGCAAAGCCTTTCCCATGTATCTTAATCTTCTATGAGGTACACATTTGAGGTTATTGGCTTGAGAAGATATTTGTTTAGAATTGTAGCTTGAATACTGCCTTTAAAAAGAGTTGCTGGACTGAAGAACTCTTTGGTTAGCCTTCTCCATGTTGATTTCCTCTAGGCCTTTGTGGAATGCAAATCCCAGAACTGATGGTATCTAATCATCTATCTAATCATAATTGCATATTACAAAAGGAGCCATCAAGATCTGAGACTGTAGCTGATCCTAATTTGGTAGACTTGGAAGTCATTCTCCTAATCCAATGCAGAGAAGAATCTGCAGTAAACTGAGAGTCCATTAAAGTAACTTATGTTATGTTATGATATCTTGATGGAATCTCTGCCCCTTGTCATTTGCGCCTGTTGTTGCCTATGCCAAACTGAATTAACTTTTGCATGGAAAGCATAAGGGCAAACCTGAATTCTTTCCACACTGGGGACTGTTCCCTGAGCTATGTGGGCATTGCTGGACCTGTTACATATGGAAGAAGTAGGGTGGAGAATGAGCCTTAAATTCGGTTGTCTATCGCCAGCTATAGAGTTCTGATATGATCCAATGTTGCTAGTATTTAACTTGCAACAAGTTATAAGAGATAATGGAGTTTCAAAATTTATCAATCTTATGAAAGCTTTTATGTTGATAATAAGGCAGAAGCATGCAACTAAATATTAAGGGTGTGTGCAGGCAAATACGTTTCCGATCCTGGAATTTTTTTATAGAGTTAGAGAGAAACGGGAGTGGTTTTTTTTTTTTTCCTTTTCTGCAGACATACAATCTGTATCTGCCTCTTTCTCTTCCTGTCCCCCGTCTCCAAGCTGTGAATCGCTACTAAAGCTTGAAAAGATTCAAATTCAGATTCAGTCTGCTTTGGAGAAGCTCTGCTATGATTTGAGCAACTCCTGTTTCTATGCGAAAGCCTAATTCAGCTTGGGATTCATAATTCATCTAAATCCAATGCATATTCATAGTACATACAATGTAATATCAAGATGGAGGTTACGCATACAGTAGGGAGGATCTCAAACTGTGACTCATGGATCACTGCAGAGGTGGGTTTCAGCAGGTTCTGACCAGTTCTGGAGAACCGTTAGCGGAAATTTTGAATAGTTTGATGAACCGGTAGTAAAAATTCTGACTGGCCCCGCCCCCATCTATTCTCTGCCTCCCAAGTCCCAGCTGATCAGGAGGAAATGGGGATTTTGCAGTAACCTTACCCTGGAGTGGGGTGGGAATGGAGATTTTACAGTATCCTTCCCCTGCCATGCCCACCAAACCATGCCATGCCCACCAAGTCACACCCACAGAACTGGTAGTAAAAAAAATTTGAAACCCACCACTGGATCACTGGTGAGATTGTGAGAAACACGGGCAAGGGTCACAGCAATTTTTACTTAAACTTAGTCTTCTTTGCCTCCATAAACCCACACAGTGAGGTTACACAGGGAAAGCAAGGAGCAAAACCTAGAGTAAAGCTTGTGCCAACTTAGAGCAGAGCCTGGAGCAAGTTTCGAGAGTGCTCCCACTTATAGTGGACAGGTCTTCTGCTGGCCTGACCAGGAAAAACAGAGTATAAAGCCAGGAGTTAGTTTTGAGAGGTGGTTAAACACAAGGGTCTAGCATTGGTCAAGCCTTTCACCCTGGGGTAGGTTCTAAATTTTTTTACTACTGGTTCTGTGGGTGTGGCTTATTTTGTGGGCATGGCTTGATGGTCATGTGACAATTATTTAAGATTTAGCAGAGGTACTTGTCTACCAAGCTTTTAACTGCTTACAGAGCTGTACCAATCTACCCATTTATTTTTGCAGGCACTGATCTACTCATATATTTTTGCAGGGACTGGTCTACCCATTTATTTTTGCAGGCACTGATCTACTCATGTATTTTTGCAGGCACTGGTCTACCTATTTATTTTTGCAGGCACTGATCTACTCATGTATTTTTGCAGGCACTGGTCTACCCATTTATTTTTGCAGGCACCGGTCTACTCATTTGTTTTCTTTTAACACTGATCAGCTTTGAAGCCCCGTGGCAAGAGTTTAAACAGTTTTTTTCCCTCTAGCTATCAGCTGGGATTCAGGAGGCAGCAATAGATTGGGGGTGGGGCCAAATAAAAGGTAAGAATAATGCGGGGGGCGGGGGGGAGGCAGAACCGGTTCGGTGACATCATATCGTAACTGCTACCGGCTCGGCAGAACCAGGCGGAACCCACTACTGCTTTCACCCATTGATGCAGTAATGATTGGCTGATGATTTCCTACTGGCCGTGATATCTACCCACGAGGTGTCAGCATATCTATTGCCTTTGGTGTGTTTGTAGAACTATGCATGCCAACAAACAAAGTGAACATAGTTCACTATTTCTATCATCTGTGTTCAATTCTTAACCTTTGTGGAAAAGTGGGGAAAAAATGGTTAGGTGTTGAGAGAAAAGCTATAGAAAACCATTCTACCACCAGTGTTAATAGACGTTTAAGCCAAGAAAGTATGATGAAAGTTAGCTATCTTTTAGTATATTTATAATATTATAGAAGTATATTTATTTCCTGCTGATCTCTGTCCCCGGTAAAGTAATTAGGTTTATTTGTTGGGAAGGGTTTAGTTTTAGTCTAAGTTCATTATGCTGCCTTAGTAAAGACTTTGACATGGAGACACTAGTCCTTCCCCTGTTTGAGAGCTTTGTCACAGGCAGTCATTGTGTAACGTAAACATGGAGCCTGGGAGAGAAATTAACACTTAACTGCACCTGTTACTATTCAAGGTGTCCTGAAGCTTTTGTAAAAAAAAACAGCATGCAAGCAATTAGCACCTGGGGGTAGACCTGTGAATATATTTATGAAAAAAGTTGAAGAAAATCTAGAGTATTAGAACTTGTTTCTTTGCCAAGAAGAGACATATGTCAAAGGGTTGTTTTCCCCCCTAAACTACTAAAAGTACAAATTAGAGATGGAATTCTGAAATAGTTCTACTAAGCAATATGACATTCTGTCTTCGGTAGTCTTCCATTTAAGCAAAACAGTCTGAAGTTTAGCTGGTTTCTCTCCTACTTGATGCCGTTTAAATGTGCTGGGACTATAATTCCCAGAATTCAAAGTGGCCATTCCAGTACAGCTAAAGCTGCCAGATTAAGTAACAGTAACAGAGTTGGAAGGGACCTTGGAGGTCATCTAGTCCAACCCCCTGCTCATGCAGGAAACCTGTACTAGGGATTCGAACCACCAACCTTTCTGATCGACAAGCTCAATGTCTTAGCCACTCAGCCACCTAGTAGTAGATTAGTAGATTACTTAGTAGTAGATCAGGGGTGGGTTCTAAATTTTTTTTTACTACCAGTTCTGTGGGCGTTTTCTTTTGTAGGTGTGGCTTGATGATCATGTGACAATTCTTTAGGATTTAGCAGAGGTACTGGTCTACCAGGCTTTTAACTACTTGCAGAGCTGTACCGGTCTACTCATTCGTTTTTGGAGGCACCAGTCTACCACCACACTGCCTTTTAACACTGATCAGCTGTAGGGCGGCCCTTTGAAGCCCCGTGGCAAGAGTTTAAACAGTTTTTTTTCCTTCTAGCCGATCAGCTGGGACCCGGGAGGCAGCAATAGATTGGGGGTGGGACCAAAAAAAGGTAAGAATAACATGGGGGGGCAGGGGGCCCCAGCTCCTGAACAAAGAGAACCGGTTCGGTGACATCATATTGTCACCGCTACCGGCTCGGCCGAACTGGCCCGAACCCGGAGGAACCCACCACTGTAGTAGGTTAAGTAAGACTGGCTTCTATATGGCACTGAAATATGGCACATGCAGAATTAGTAACTGGCCTCAGCCACCATGATAAGATAATTTGACTAGCCATATCCTACTTAAACAGAAATTCAAGAAGACACGGATTCAAAACAAACAATTATCTTGCCAAAAATCAGAGCCCACTGCATTTGATTCATGACGGATGAGACTCCATTTGCAAATGTGTGTGCACGTATTGGTGGGATCAAATGGTCATGAGAAATGAGAGGTGCATTTAGATAATTCAGTTAAAGTTTTAAATATCTGCAAACTAAGGACAATGATTATCTACAGCAACATAAATACAGGTAGTCCTCAACTTACGGCCACAATTGAACCCAAAATTTATATTGCTAAGTGAGAAATTTGTTAAGTGAGTTTGGCCCCATTTTCCGGCTTTTCTTGCCACATTTGTTAAGTGAATCATTGCAGTTGTTAAATTGGTAATACAGTTGTTAAGTGAATCTGGTTTCCCCCTTTGACTTTGCTTGTCAGAAGGTCGCAAAAGGTGACCACATGACCCCAGGACACTGCAACCACCATAAATGTGAGCCAGTTGCAAAGCATTTGAATTTTAATACTGTGATCGTGCGGATGCTGCTATGGTCATAACTTTAAAAAATGCTCATAAGCAGGGATGGATTCTACTTACCTTTACTACCAGTTTGCATCGCGCCCACCCAGTTCGAAAGCACGTAAAATTGGAGATGTTGGACCAAGAACTGCATCATGCAAAGCACTATCCCACCCATAAGTTATCTCCTCCCTACAGTTACTTCTTATGTCACCTTCTTTCTACAAGGATATATTGGAAAGGGGCCTGTTCACCTTTGGTCTCTGTTAATAGCCTAAGGCAAAGATCCCCCACACCTGTATGAAGATTTATTATATGAAAATAATTTAATAAATATTACTTTAATAATAAAAGAAGGGACATGGTGGCTCAGTGGCTAAGACACTGAGCTTGTCGATCAAAAGGTCGGTAGTTCAGCGGTTTGAATCCCTAGTGCTGCGTAATGGGGTGAGCTCCCATTACTTGTCCCAGCTTCTGCCAACCTAGCA
Source organism: Pantherophis guttatus (assembly GCF_059756535.1). Lineage (NCBI taxonomy): Eukaryota > Metazoa > Chordata > Lepidosauria > Squamata > Colubridae > Pantherophis > Pantherophis guttatus. Next base: position 20,901,052 of record NC_142069.1, on the reverse strand, counting down.
GTTTGAAAGCACGTAAAAAATGCAAGTAGAAAAATAGGGACCACCTTTGGTGGGAAGGTAACAGCGTTCTGTGCGTCTTTGGCATTTAGTCATGCAGGCCACATGATCACAGAGACGTCTTCGGACAGCACTGGCTCTTTGGCTTTGAAACAGAGATGAGCACCGCCCCCTAGAGTCAGGAACAACTAGTACATATGTGCGAGGGGAACCTTTACCTTTACCTTACATACCTTTATTTTTCTTTTTGGATGGGGAGATGTGACTTGAAGGTATGCACCATATTCATTCTCGCTATACAGTTTGTCTCCTGCAATGCTCATTCATTTCTTAATACTGTTTTTTAATGCCTTCTGTCCTTTTCTGGAACACTAGAGGCTTTTGCTGTGCTTTTATTTGTAGAACTTCACTAAACAGACTGTGGGCCAATTCCAAATAACTATTGCTAATAAATAGCTATTGGCATTGCATACACTGTGGTCATTTGGATGGTAAATCTGCCTCCTAGTACAACCTTCTATTATTAAAGGCCAACTTCACAAACAACACAAATATCCAGAAAGTGGCAATTGTATGTAGGAATTGACATGCGAAACTCGTGTAGCTCAACAAGTGGAAGGGAACATACCCAGCCATGTTTTGTTGTTCACTTCGTGGAGATAAGCCAGAAAACAAAGCCATGAATGATTGTAGCTTTTCAGTGTTATTGCCGATATAATATTCTTCCAGTTATTGTTCAAACAGAAATAGATATGTCTATAGACATAACCACAAATTTTTATAATTAAGGTCCATGATTATATAGATTCATGTGTCATGCTCATTTATACACAATGGCATCATTTTCTTTTTTATTAATATGTGATGCTATTAAAGAACCATAGGAGATAGGACTAATTGTAAACTGATCACACGGAGGGTTTTAGTATCTGATGGATAGTTTTGGCATGTTTTATAGTTTACAGGAGTGAGACATTACAGGAGGTGTGTCTCCTTTCCTAGTAATACTTAATTAATGAAAATTTGTGATGTAACATCAACTTGCACATCTTCTTGTTTGTTTTCCACAAAATTGGTGTCATTTGCAAAGTCATGGAAGTTCACAATAAGACTGTGTAATACAAAGCACTTTAACATACTTAAAATGGGAAACACAGAATAAGAAACTTAGCTATTGGCTTAGTCATGCAATTCCCATAATACCTGTTTGTAGCTAACTAATGATGATGTTCACAAAATCCATTGAATATATAACCCCCTTCAGAAAACTATGTCAATTCTTGAAGGTCTCTCTCTCTCCCTCCCTCCCTCCCTCCCTCCCTCCCTCTCTCTCTCCCCTCCCTCCCTCCCTCTCTCTCTCCCCTCCCTCCCTCCCTCCAGTTTACTGATGGCAAATGGATCATAGGACAGCCCTGATGGCAGGCCCCTATTAATTTTCCCAAATGAGCCTAAACTGCATTAAATGAAAGATCGCTAAAATCTTTGTAAGCTTGGGAAAGTCTTGTCATGTGATGCCATTTCTGGCATAGTGAGCTTGTGTGGGGCAGGAAACCCACTCAAAATAAATATGAGCAATTTGAATTCAATTCAATAATATATTTGCTTTTATTTGTTTTTATAAGGTTGGTGCATCTGAGTAAGAATGCACATAGAAGAGGAACATATTTCCCCAAAAGTGTAAGATCTAGATTTAGCCAGGCCTCATTAGGATCTGACGATGTGAAACATGGCTAATCCTAGATCACGTTTGTTGCATTTTGGTTCCATTGTAACTCTTGAAATGACTGTCCCAGTCTGTATTATAATTGGGACAACAATATTTCATGTTATCAATAATCACAATAAATGTGATTCTTTTTTGGAAAAAAAAGTGTCTGTGTTGTTGCATATTTCTGTTCTAAAACAGTTTTCAAATTAATGTGCAAAACTAGGATACCTAAAGATGCCAGAATATCAGAAAATGGTCATCATATTTGGTTACATTAAAATTTCACATTTTATGCATTATTACTGGCCTTTGAAGGTCTTTTACAACCATATGGTCCTTCTCACCAGATTGTTCCCTTTCCATAGGAAGCCAAGAGATATGGATTCCAGACAGAAAGCAATCATGATCATATATGAAGGCTTGACTCTCATAAGGACATGACTCATGCCTTGCCAAAAATGAGAGGCGAGGAAATGAATACGTATCTGATAGTGGTGCTGTCTGTAGGGGTGGGAGAAGTGAAAATGGGTGGAAACTAATCAAGGAGAGAAGCAATTTAGAACGAAGGAGAAATTTCCTGACAGTTAGAACATTTAATCAGTGGAACAACTTGCCTCCAGAAGTGGTGAATGCTCCAACACTGGAAGTTTTTAAGAAGATGTTCGGTAACCATTTGTCTGAAGTGGTGTAGGGTTTCCAGCCTGGGCAGGGGGTTGGACTAGAAGACCTCCAAGATCCCTTACAACTCTGTTATTCTATTTCTCTTTCTAAAATAAAAGACAAGATGGTGTTCCTCTCTAGGCAATCAAAGCCTTACCCCTTTTAAATCTCCATCCTGATTGCCACATTCATGAGCTGAGCAACAACTGTCATCTAAAAGGTCTCTGGTTCAAATCCTAATCAGTCATGTTGTCAACCTCATACAAAATGAATACATTGAACCTTCTCTCTAACTCAGGGGTGTCAAACTCGATTTCATTGAGGGCCGCATCAGGGTTGTGTTTGACCTTGGGGGACCGGGGTAGGTATGGCCCTCGATGTCACTTGTATCGGGGTGCTGGTGGTGGCCTGAGCACTCTGCCAGCAAAAACAGGCTCCCAAGCTCTGTTTTTGGCTGTGACAGCCTCCTGCAACCACGTGTGGCCCTCCCAAGCTCCATTTTCATTGGCAGAGGCATCACGGAACGTCTTTCACTGTCTCCAGGGTCAGATCTAAGCACCCCTTGGGCCGGATCCAGGCCCCGGGCCTTGAGTTTGACACCCCTGCTCTAACTGGCTTGGCTTTTTGTTTTTAAATTCCTAGACTAAAAGGAAAAACCATTCAAAATCAAAGGTGTTCCTCTTTCATTTCCCATATTAATAATTCCCTGGGGGATTATTTTGGGGGAAGAAATAAAGAAAAAAAAAAAGCAGAGCAGACGACTGCAGTGGAATGAAGAGCTAGCAAGTCTACTTCAATGCTTCAGTGGAATGACAGCCTTTTCTGCACACACACAACTGCTGCTTCACAACTTGTACAGGGTAATATTGACTAAGCACAAAGCACACTGAACACCCTGAAGTTGTGAGCAGACAGTTTATGTATCCATAAGTCAGCTAAACTGAAATGTGTCCATCTGGTTTGTGAGGTGATTAGCCAAACTCAGCCACTGGATTTAATTCCTTAAATAATGGTTATATTAACCATGGCTTTAAGCATAGGACGGGCCAAGTCAAAGACTGTGATTATTATACCTCTGTCCTCTATTTATATTACCTAACTATCCAGGGGTGGGTTCTACTTACCTTTACTACCAGTTTGCAACAGGGCCGCGTGCACAGAAGCGCATGCACAGAAGCTTCCTGATGATATCGGGGACGGTGGGCAAAACCTCCCGCCGGTTTTACTACTGGTTCTATAGAACCGGTCCGAACAGGGGGCAACTCATCACTGTAACTATCTCTAAAAATGTGTTATCACCATGCCTTTTAAGAATTTGGTCAATGCTGGCATTGAAACAATTGTGTAAAAACAAAATGGAATTTACTACATTTGGGAATGGATTGGCGATTGAGTCAAACTTCCCACTAAAATGTTGATCTTGAGAATTTTCTGTAGCATACATTTAGCTAGATGGGTACTGTTCTGAATAACCAGCCACTGCTTTGCCTTTTGTTGTTCCACGAGAGTATGCTTTCTTTGCCACACCATTGCTACTGCTGTGATTTCACTGCTTGAAATACTATAAAAATAATTGTATTATGAACGCTTCTAATATGGGCGCGTATAACTTATCAATACCATCATTCTGCAGAATAATATTATATGGGTACCAGTAGCATTTATGAGGCTGTCATTACAATTAATTCAGAGGGAATGCTCTGCAATCAGTAACAAAAGCCAGATTTATGGATTTGAGTCACTTTTTTATTACTCACTACCCACTACTTTTATTATCCATAGAAAATAAGGTTCGGCAAGTCATTGTTCATCTATCTTGTTAATTATAAAGCTTTGCCTCCGAGCCACTTTCAAATCTAGATTGTCATAATTTAATTGTTGGAAAAGCATTCAAATAACATCATGACGAATCCTAAGGGGTTCAGCAGAGTTTCCAAATGGTACGAACAAACAACATAGATCTGCACACAAAATAACTTCCAGATTCAATTCCAGTGCCCACAGGAAGAAAAAAATTGTTGTCCTAAATATGTCCTTATATCAATAAATGGGAAAAATTATGCAGAAATGGGAATGGCATATGTACACTGTAGTTGTTGCTTAGGTGCAGTCCATGGATTCCTATTTATATGTCAAATATAATCAAATGGATTATATCATATATACAATGGATATATCAAATCCACTGTAACATTTCATTGAAATTCCCCCTCTGGAATTAGGATGAAGATGCACTTATGATGTAGTGAGAAGATGTAATAAATTGGGGAAAAAACACACATGAATATGAAATGGAGTGATTCCTCCATCCATCCATCTGTATCAGATCTCTTGCTACAAGCCTTGAGGAACAGGAATATTCTATGGCTATCAGGTTGTTCTTAGAGGATGATCAGAAGCATCTGGTCTCCCACTGTAAAAACAAAATGCTGGTTTAAAGAACTTTTAACATTTAAAGAACTACCAACCTGCCTTCCATTGAGGACCTATATACTGCATGAGTCAAAAAGAGAGCTGTGAAAATATTTATAGACCCCTCACATCCTGGACATAAATTGTTCCAACATCTACCCTCAAAACGACGCTATAGAGCACTGCACACCAGAACAACTAGACACAAGGACAGTTTTTTTCCGAACGCCATCACTCTGCTTAACAAATAATTCCCTCAACACTGTCAAACTATTTACTAAGTCTGCACTACTATTAATCTTCTCATCATTCCTATCACCATCTCCTCCCACTTAGTACTGTATGACTGTCACTTTATAAATTGTAAATATACAAGCAACATTGATTGTTCCCTAGTATGATTTGATTGCTTATTTGTACCCTATGATTATCATTAAGTGTTGTACCTTATGATTCTTGACAAATGTATCTTTTCTTTTTATATACACTGAGAGCATATGCACCAAAGACAAATTCCTTGTGTGTCCAATCACACTTGGTCAATAAAGAATTCAATTCAATTCAATTCAATTCAATTCTATTATTCTATTCTATTCTATTCTATTCTATTCTATTCTATTCTATTCTATTCTATTCTATTCTATTCTTTTTGATCTGATGAGCACATCTCTTTTTGTGCCCCTTTTTTCTCTTTCCATCTCAATAGAAGCTGGAAAAAAATATGTGAAAAGAGATCAGCCTTTGTCCATCCACCTGTCTGCCTACCAGCGGGATAACACTTCAAACATTGAACAGAAAAGGGTCAGCTTTGTTGTGAGGGAACAACAACAATTAAAAAAAAGGTTGAATGTGAAAATGGATCATATCAGGTGTCAACCCTGAAGCTGGCCTGACTGAGGCCATTTTGAGACTTCAGCGCTGACACAAGAGGGACAGGGAGAGGGGAATAGAGATAGTTGGGGTGTTGTAGTCAAAACAAAATACTTTTGCTTGGGAACCAAGGACATTCCTGCAGGTACTTGGAAGAAGGGGACTGCAGTCACTTAGCAACTGGCAGTATCCTGATTGGACCATGTGACTGTTTTAAGAAATTGAAAAACCTTTACTTTTAATTAGGTGAAAACTGTGGGAATAGTCAGAGTCAGTTTTCACCAGCCTATGCCACTATGACATACCCAATAAAATTATTCTTTGAGGAATCTACCTGTCTCAGAGTTTTGTTTGCAATGGGTATATTACTTGGAACCCTGACATCAGGCTGGGGATTGCATAGAAAATTGCCCCAAATTCTCCCATTGCTTCTCTATGGGGGAAGGATTCAGACTGTTCTGAACCCTCATTCCTATCTGTTTACATGTCCCTAAAAGAGATTAGCAGCCAATCCTGTGCTTCCTACCCCATACATACTTGTGCAATGATTGTGAGCTGTTGAGCAACTTAGAATGGAAGGAAAGAATGCCTGTAACCCATAATTGCAAATTACACATACTTTTCTTCTGAGTCTCATAATGACAAGGTTTGGCATAATCCCTAGTGGGATCAGTTGCCAGCCTACCTTGTTAAAAACAGAGTTCTGAGCCTGGTTCACTGTTTGTTTGTTTTCTACAGATTTTCATTCCCACGGTAAAATATGCATATTTTCAATGATTTCAGCTCACATTTTATGAACCCCAACCAATGGCCCAGCATTTGTAGATATCATATTGTTCAACTCCACATCTGTTCCAAGAACTGCAGTCATCTCACAAAGAGCTCATTCATTGCTATATGACCACACTCTATACTGTCCCTGAGTTGTGTGTCAAGAAGCTGCCAGCTGGCATAGAAAGACCACGGAGGGTGGATGGGTGGGAGTTAGGGGAATAGCAAAACTGTTCTTAAATCCAGAACTGGGAAGAGAGAGAGAGAGAGAGCGAAGGTTTCAGAGTGAATGCAGAAGACGGAAGGGTTGCTCTGTAGGAGAGTAGCCAAGTGTTTTTCTTCCTTATTTCCCCCCCAATTTTGGATGCTTAAAAATACCCCCTCACTGTTTAAATAAACAGTTTTTTAAAATTAAAAAAAGTTAAAGGCACGTTGTTGCTACTGTGTTGAAAGGCAAAAAACAAATGTGAAGCAGCACAAACTTTTGAAGAGTACAATTTCTTCTTTCAAGAAAGAAATTTTTTTTTCTTTGAGGCAGATACGATTTTAAAAAATGAAGATCTGAAACCAGATTACGAACCTTAAAAATTTAGTAAAGCCATCAGTCAAGTCAACCAAAAACAGCCCATGATTTTTGTATAAGGCATGTGTTTTCCATGGAAGAAAGTGAGCATTAACTTCTTTATAGCAATAGCAATAGCACTTAGACTTATATACTGCTTTACAGTGCTTTTACAGCCCTCTCTAAGCAGTTTAGAGAGTCAGCCTATTGCCCCCAACAATTTGGGTCCTCATTTTACCCACCTCGGAAGGATGGAAGGCTGAGTCAACCTTGAGCCTGGTGAGATTTGAACTGCCAAATTGCAGGCAGCCGGTGATCAGCCGAAGTTGCCTGCAGTACTCACTCCAACCACTGCGCCACCGTGGCTCCTTGTAAATATATCTCCCTGTGCTCCTCATACTCCCTGGGAAATGGAATATCTTGGTCAATCGGTTATTTACATTGAGCAGTGTTTTGTGTTTGTTTTAGAATATCAGTCATATTGGCTAGGAGAGCCATGCTACAGAGAAAACTGCTGAACAGATGGCTTATTTTTACAAGCCCTATCAGATCTGAGACAGTAATGTCTGACAGAAGGTTATAGTTGCTTAAGCAATTGTTTGACGAAAAATGCTACATAAAGAACAACTTTCCTAGCCTTGGAATATATCATTTCTGTTTCATTTTACTGACTCCCCAAAGTGGTTGAAGTAAACTTTCATAGCATTCACTTGAAAGTCTAGTGGAGATATATGCTCACCACCATCAAAGCTGACACCAGCCAGAAAACAGAAAAACTCAAAGAAGTAGTGCAAGGTCAGAAGATGTGGAGAGACCTGGCCCATAGAATTGCTAAGAGTCAGACATGAATAAATGGATAACATCATCATCATCATCATCATCATCATCATCATCATCATCATCATTTGCTTATACCAGATTCCTCAACCACCACCATCATTCTTTAGTCATAAGAAGCCTTGGTACTACAGTGGTCTAAAGCACCCTGTTATTAAGAACAGCTGCCTGCAATTACTGCAGGTTCGAATCTCGCCAAGGCTCAAGGTTGACTCAGGCTTCCATCCTTTCTAAGGTAGGTAAATTGAGGACCCAGTTTGTGGGGGCAATAAGATGACTTTGTATAAATATACAAAAGAATGAAGGCTATTGCTTAGCGCATTGTAAGCCGCCCTGAGTCTCCGGAGAAGGGCGGCACATAAATCAAATTAAAAAAAAAAATAAGACCACAACCTATCTTTCTGGAGGAGATTGTGCCAAGATTTTGAGGCATGTAAGCCCTTACCTCTTCCATGTTATAGTTCCCAATTCTTCTGGTGTTTTGAATGGAACACAGAGTTTAGTTAAATACACCTTTTATTTCTGATGATTTATCTTTTCTTTTTTTTTTTTTGCTGTACCAGCTCATGCCAATTGTTCTGCAATGAGTTGTTTCTTTGGGATCATTTTAAGTGTGAGATGTTCCATGAGGTAACAAATTAAAGGCTGATAATGTCACACGTATTGACAGCAGAGGTGGGTTTCAGGAGGTTCTGACCAGTTCTGGAGAACCGGTAGCAGAAATTTTGAGTAGTTCGGAGAACTGGTAGTAAAAATTCTGACTGGCCCCGCCCCCATCTATTCTCTGCCTCCCAAGTCCCAGCTGATCGAGAGGAAATGGGGATTTTGGAGTAACCTTCCCCTGCCATGCTCACCAAGCCATGCCCACCAAGCCATGCCACACCCACCAAGCCACGCCCACAGAACTGGTAGTAAAAAAAATTGAAACTCACCACTGATTGACAGACTAATGGCTATAAGGGCTAATAAATGCAATAAGTTCCAGTTCTTACTGTGAGCCAAAACAATGAAAAAATGACTATAGATGTGTATAAATATCAATGAGTGGTGTGAATAAATGCCTAAGTATAATATTAGAAATGAATGAGGACTACTTTTTTTATAGCAGCCCCTCTCCAAAAACTAAAAAAAAAACCCCACCAAACACCCAGCCTTGAACACTGATTGGATAGAATTAAGTTACGTAAGAAACAGTAAATCAGAATGGATAGGATGGCTCATATAAGGAAAATAAAAAATTGATACCCATTCCCCAGAGTTTCAGACATTCATAATTCCCATAATAGGTTTGATGATCTATTCATCTGAAACTCCTAGTGCTTGGCCTTGAACCCCTCGAATTTCCAGCATCCTATACGAACACAACATCAACTAAAACCCATTGGTACTGTAGTTGCATTCAAATCACTGTTTGATTTATATTCCATCTTTCCATTAATAGCTCAAAACAGTGTACCGTTATCCCCTCCTATAATTTGCCTTCATTACCATATGAAATAGGCTTGAATGTGTGAGAGAGGAACTAGCTCAAGGTCACCCAGGAAGCTTCTATGACTGAGAAGCACCAGAAATGGGTTTTTCCCAGTCCCACTGCGTGGCTTTAATTCCTACAGCACACTCCTCATATACATTAATGTAACCTTTATACCATGTAACTACAAAAAAATGTATATACAATACTTTAATATGTAAACAAGGCTCTTTCATTTAAAATTCTCTTCAAAATGCATTGATTTGTCAATATAAATAAAAAAAGAGCATGTTTACGATATTGGACACTTTTGTGTCAGCCTGGGTACTATTTAAATTGGTGGTTTATCTTCTGAAGAAAAAACATAATGCTAGCCATTCTGGCGAACATTTCTATGAAGAACGGTTGAAGAACATATGAAGAATGGTTGCAGGAATTGGGAATGTCTAGTATAATGAAAACAAGGACTAGGGGAGACATGATAGTGTTCCAATATCTCAGGGGTTGCCACAAAGAAGGAGGTAATTTATTATCCAAAGCACCTGAGGGTAGAACAAGAAGCAATGGGTGGAAACTAATCAAGGAGAGAAGCAACTTAGAACTAAGGAGAAATTTCCTGACAATGAGAACAATTAATCAGTGGAACAACTTGCCTCCAGAAGTTGTGAATGCTCCAACACTGGAAATTTTTAAGAAGATGTTTATTTATTTATTTATTTATTTATTAAATTTATATACCGCCCTATTCCTGAGGGACTCAGGGCGGTGAACAGCGAACGATATAAATACATGTAATACAAACGTTAAAAAAAACCAATTAAAATATACTAAACACTCTGGTCCTAGATAATTCAAGACATCCCAGTTTAAAATAAAATCAAAAGCAATATAAAGGGAAAGTTAGGCCAGGCCGGCCTGCTGAAACAGGAATGTTTTGAGGGCACGGCGGAAAGTGCGCAGATCCGGAATCTTCTGTATCTCTGGGGGGAGCTCGTTCCAGATGGTGGGTGCCCTCACAGAAAAGGCTCTCCCCCTGGGGGCCGCCAGTCGACACTGTTTGGCTGACAGCACCTTGAGAAGCCCCTCTCTATGGGAGCGTACTGGGCGGTGAGAGGCTATGTTGGATAACCATTTGTCTGAATTGGTGTAGGGTTTCCTGCCTAAGCAGGGGGTTGGATTAGAAGTCCTCCAAGATCCCTTCCAACTCTGTAATTCTATTCTATTCTGTTCTGTTCTGTTCTGTTCTGTTCTGTTCCGTTCCGTTCCGTTCCATTCCGTTCCGTTCCATTCCATTCCATTCCATTCTATTCTGTTTATAAAAGGAAAAATGTTATTCTGCAAACCTTAAGCATTCCAATATCAAAATATATTACGTGTATCGCATGACATTTCCAGGAGGCATTAGAAATTCCTTTATTCCAGAATTTATCTGCCAGGATTCTACTACTTGGTGCTCCTTTGGGATTAAAACATAGTTCATTGTCATGATGAATTTTATCCTGAATATGGATTTCATAACACCCTGAGAAAAAAAATTCGGATGCCAAGGCAATGCAGGCAGCATTCACCACAGGGGAATTTTGGCAACTACTTCTCTGCCCTACCAGCCAGAGGATAAGAATCAAATGCCATTTTGGGCCTTGAAACAGTGGTTCCCATCAGCAGTTCTATCTGTTCCACAAGTTAGAAGCTCAATAATAACTTTTTTTAAAAAAATGTGCTTTGATCTTCAAGCATCACAGTTGGTGCCTTCAAGGATATGGAAATCTATGCAACGTAGGATTCGCTTGCTTCGCTAAAGCTTCCAAAATGATCAACCTTCTGCTAAAGAATGAGGAATAAACTGATGCCATTCTCTTTTGTAATCTGTGCCCTGTTGTGAATCTTTCTTTTGGGGTTTTTACCAGTGGTGAAATTCAATTTTTTTACTACCGGTTCTGTGGGCGTGGCTTGGTGAGTGTGGTGTGGCTTGGTGGGCGTGGTGTGGCTTGGTGGGCGTGGCTTGGTGGGCATCGTAGGGGAAGGATACTGCAAAATCTCTATTCCTTCCCCCTCTGGGACTAGCCAGAGATGGTATTTGCCGGTTCTCTGAACTACTCAAAATTTCCGCTACCGGTTCTCCGAACTACTCAAAATTTCCACTACCGGTTCTCCGAACTACTCAAAATTTCCACTACCCATTCTTCAGAACCTATCAGAACCTGCTGGATTTCACCCCTGGTTTTGACCAAATTTGTTATTGTGAGATCTTGGAGGAGCAATACATTTAATCTTTAATCTGAAACTAAACAACCTAAACAACCTTATTCTACCATATTTATCTTTATTATGCTTGCTTCCTAAATTTAACAGCTTCCCTAAATGGCCAGGAAGCATGACTCCTGCTGTATGCATTCAAGGAAAACTGAATTTCAATTCATTTGTATCAAATTAAATTTGAATTTAGAGAAAGGTCTATTCATGGGACCTACCAGCTTTTCTTGATTTCTCTTTTAATCTCAAGGGTAATATTACTGTGCTTTCTCCATCCTTATGATCCAACAGATCATGTCTGTTTTAAAATACATAAAGTGTATTTTTTTTCCCTCATCTCTGTGAGAGATTTTTTACTTTTAAATAATATTACCATGAATACAATTATTGTAAATTTCATGAGACACCTCCTCCTGGAAGCTGAGAAAATGTGAAATGACTTTATTTGAATATTATGCAAAATGTTTTGTATTCAGGGTTATTGTGCAGTCAAACATTATGAACACACTGTTAAATATGCAAAAT